>NW_005361075.1:685043-725909 GCF_000412655.1 Myotis brandtii
GTAATCCAAGTGCCCAGAAGTTTTTGGTAGAAAAGAAAATTAGATGACCATAGTTATCAACAAAAATGTCCAAACAACTTTTCAGTTCTGTTTTGTAATGGAAAAATTCTAAATATGTTTTTTTTTTATATTGTGAGGACTAAGGGGTTAAGAATTGAAATTTTCATCTTTCAAGAGCTGAGTTGGTGTTATATAGACAATGAACCTGAGAACGAATAGGCCTACAGTCACCTGTTCTACACAAAGGTTGGAAATGGGTCCTTTGATTACGACTGTAATTACAGTGTCAAAACAATGGGATGACTTAATCAAGTCACGAAAAAAATCAGTTACATTGGTCATTTGGTGCTGAGTAGTCAAAAGCAACTTTTTAAAAACATTTTAAACTGATCTAGTCTTTAAGTTATGAGTGTGTGCCCGTCTCCACCAGAATTAGTGCTTGGGCCTTATTCTCTCTGGAGTTCTCTCTCTCCTTCACCACCAATGCCCAGCACAGAGGATTTGCTCAGGGTTCCCAGAACAGCCACATTATGAAAACTTATTGGTATACCAATAAGAATACCTTAATTTCCATATACATTGCATATTGAAGAACAGGCATACCATCAGATAATAGCATCCTCTCTTTCGAAGTCTCCTAGTATAGTACTGGCACTTGTTATAATATTCTACTGCCCCCACCCCCCCCCCAAAAAAAAGTCTGCAGCTGGCAAACTTCACCCTGAATGTCAGCAAGGGGCCGATCCCATAACACAGGAGCCTGAGATAATCCAAATCACAAAGACAAGGCTGGCTGTGATTACTTGCCATTTATATAGCACTTTATCTAGGTCCTATATGTCAGCATCATTAATGGGAGATAACTCACCAGGAGTTACAGCTGAGAAAAAAAATTCATGACCAAAAAGAAAGAAGGGAAAGCTTAAAGGATCTGAGTGATTCCGTGGGGGCTTGTGGTTACTCAGTAATGGAGAAAGGGCAAAGATGCTGTTCAAAGAGGACGAAAAAAGCTTTTTTGTCTCTCCCTTGTGAACAGGAGTGACTGAAGGTACAGAAGGAGAGAATGAGCTAAAAAAATAAAGAAAGAAAAATGTCATCAGTGAGACTGGCTAAGCTTAAGAGTTTGACTAAAAGAATTTATAGTTTGTCTTCTATAGCACCTTAGATCCCGGGGAAATTATCATTTAGCAAAGCCTGTAAGTAATGGTTGGAGGGTCATTCTGTCTGGAGGCAAACCCAGAAGTCTGTTTTAAAAAATAGAATATTAAAAATTTCATCGTGGTATTTTAGTAAAGTGCAAATTAACTCAAATCCTCTGTTATGATAAGTAAGAATGTAATCATTCAGTTATGTGGAAATATGCAGATGATTACCAAAGCATCCGGGGACTGAAAACAGCTGTGGTTCAATTTCTCCAGTCAACACCCACTTTTTTTTCAATGTTTTAATAGTCATATAGGAATACGAATCAAAATTTGACCCAAATAAAAAGGAAGAGTAGTAAAAAAAAAACCCACATCTGTTTACTAGTGAAAAAAAGAGGGCAAGGCAGACAGAGAAAGACAAATACCATATTTCTCCTATATGTGGAATCTAAAAACAAAATAAACAAAACAGAAACAAACTCATAGAAAACATCAAACAAATTGATGGTTGCCAAATGGGAGGGGGTTGGAGGAATGGGTGAAAAGGGTGAAGGGATTAAGAAGTACAAATTGTGCATGGCTCAGTGGTTGAGCATTGACATATGAACCAGGAGGTCACAGTTTGATTCCCCGTCAGGGCACATGCACAGGTTGCAGGTTTGATCCCCAGTATGGGGCCTGCAGCGGGCAGCCGATCAATTACTTTCATCATTGATGTTTCTTTTTAAAAAAATATATATTTTATTGATTTTTTACAGAGAGGAAGTTGGAGGGACAGAGAGTCAGAAACATCGATGAGAGAGAAACATCGACCAGCTGCCTCCTGCACACTCCCTACTGGGGATGTGCCTGCAACCAAGGTACATGCCCCCGACCGGAATCGAACCTGGGACCCCCGAGTCCGCAGGCTGACGCCCTATCCACTGAGCCAAACCAGTTAGGGCCATCACTGATGTTTCTATCTCTCTTCATCTCCCTTCCTCTATCTGGAATCAATAAAAACATATAAAATATATTTATTGAGCCACCCAGGGCTTGCTAAAGGGCTCATTAATACAGTAGCTATGAGGACAAGGTTGGAAATTATGCAACAAAACAGATTTTCTCTCACAGAAGCAGAGCTGGCTACTATATACATCCTAAGGATAGTCTGCCAACAGCACAGACCAATAATGAGACATGTGGTACTGTACCTGAGGGGACCAGGTAAGACAGGTTGATTATAGTGGGTCTCTTCCATCAGGGAAGAGGCAGTGCTTTATCCTCACTGGAATACATTTTCTGAAATAACGATTTTCCTTTTCTGCCCACCATGTGTATGTGAGCATACCATCATAATGATCTTACCAAATGCCTTCTTCATCATCATAATATCCCACACTATATCTTTCCCATCCAAAGTTTACAGCAAAAGAAGTAAGGCAGTGGGCTCATGCTCACAGGATTCAGTAGTCTTACCATGCACTCCATCAACAATAAGTGGCTAACTTTCTGGAATGGCAGAATGGCCTAATGAAGAATCTACTACAGAGCCAGATGGGAGACAACGCCTTGTGAAGTTGTGGTGCTATCTTACAAGACTGACTTGAGCCATATTTGGAGATATTTCTTTTATAACCAGAATCTATGGACCTAGTGCCTAGGACCTAGGCACTAAGAAGTATACACAGGGCTGACTTCTCTTACTGTCACACATATGACCTACTTGAACATTTCTCTTGCCTCTCATTCCTTTAACTTTGGATTCTGCTGGTTCAAAGGTGTTAATTCCTCAGAATTAACAGACTCCTGGCCATTTTGTATTCTTCATGCCACTGAACCATCAGGCAAAGGTGGAGTGAAAGAGTGGTTGCCTTGCAATGAGAACAGGGAGAAGTATGCTTAAAACCCAGGGGAACCTCTGGGTACCACAGCATCTCCTTGACTCAGGTAAAGCTAATGGAAGATTAGAACATCCTAATACAGGCAGGACTACTAAAGGCCAGCTCCTTCTGGAATAAAGATCTGGGTTTCTTCACTAGGAACCTGAACCAGATTGGTGCTAAGGACAAAAAGAACATGGAATGGATAGTTGACTAAGTTGTTATAAATAGCAACTATAGCCTTGTACTCAGAAGCTTTGTGGCATATATAGGTGGTGCTGGCAGCTATGATGGTGAGAGCAGCAGCTTCCTGTCCTCTTGATTACAACCACGATGGTATGTTCTTCAACTAACAAGTTTAATGGCACCTTTTGACTCCTGTTCTTTCAGCCCTTCCAACGATTTTGTAAGCATTGAATTTCCTGTAGTAAATTCCTTTCTGCTTGGAATATCTAGAGCTATTTCTATTCTTGCACTGAGGCCTGACTGAATCACATAATGATTAAGATAGTGTGGAATTTGCATAGGGATAGTCAAATTGACCAATGTAAAGGATTAGAGAACCCAGAAACAGACCTGTGCTAATTAAATCTGATACCTGACTTTTCAAACCAGTGGAGAAAAGAGTGGACTTTATAATAAAGGTTGCTGGGGACCATGGGGCACCCTGGGGGGGGGGGCGGTAAATCCTTTTTTCTCACTATATATAAAAAAATTAATTCCTACTGGATTAAAGATCTAAATGTGAAAAGCAAAAGTAAACACTTTTAAAAAATATCAACATCTGCATTATCTTTTATTAAATTAGTGATTTTTAGAGAGAGAGGAAGTGAGAGGGAGAGAAACATCGGTCACTGCCTCCTGCATGCCCCCTACCTTGGTGATACAGCCGGCAAACAGGGCATGTGCCCTGACCAGCATCGAACCGGAAACCTTTCGGTGCACAGGACCACACCCAATCAACTGAGCCACACCAGCCAGGGCAAACACTTTTTAGAAGAAAATATGTAAGAATTTAAAGCAAGAAACATTATTATGCTAATAACCTTTACATATACATCTGTAGCTTATACCTATCCCCTAAACACCACTTCTTCCAACTCACAACTTCCACTTAGATATCTATTATACATCTCAAAATTACACATCTTCAAAGACAAAATATTCATTTTCCCCCAAATCTTTCCCCTACTGCAATGTTCTTCATTTAAGAAAATAACACCATCACTCATCCATTTGCTCAGGCAAAAAAACTTGGAGTTATCCTTGAGTTCTCTTTCATACAATCCTCATCAAATCCATTGCAAAATCTTATTAGGTCTAACTTCAAAATATATTCTGAACGTGACCACTTCTCATGATTCTCTTTGCTACTACCCTGGCCTAAATCAATATTACCTCTCACTTAGACTACAGCAACAAACTCCTAACCAATCTTCTTGCTTCTATTTTTACCTCCTACTATATTATGATAGTAGTCATATTGATCTTTTAAAAAACAAATCAGCCCGGCCGGTGTGGCTCAGTGATTGAGCGTTGACCTATGAACCAGGAGGTCGTGGTTCGGTTCCTGGTCAGGGCACATGCCTGTGTTGCGGGTTCGATCCCCAGTAGGGGCCATGCAGGAGGCAGCCAATCAATGATTCTATCTCATCATTGATGTTTCTGTCTCTCTCTCCCTCTCCCTTCCTCTCTGAAATCAATAAAATTATATATATATATATATTTTTTTTTTCCAAATCACTCCTTTGCTCAACATACTTCAATGATTTCCCATCACAGAATAAAATCCTTGCTACTTCTCTGAAGTAACCACTTAACACTCTTCCTCTTACTCATGGGATTTGGCTACATTGGCCATTTTCTCAAACATTGGATAACCCACCAAGCCGGTTAATATCTTAGGGCCTTTGCACTTGTTTTTTCCTCTGGAATGTGATTCTCCTTGGATATTATCACTAGTTGCTTCCTCACCATCTTCAGTTCTCTGCTGAATGTCACCCTCTCAGGCCTTCCCTGACCACTCGATTTAAGTAGCAAGCAGCCTATTGGTTTCTCTTTATCTCCCCATCTTGCTTTATTTTTCTTTATGGTTTATTTTATATTTATCTGTTGTTTATGGTCTCTCTCCCAGAATAGAATCTAAGTCCACAAGGTTGTTAATCTTAGTCACAGTTGTATTCCCTGAGTCTAAAAACAGTTCCTAGCACATAGTAGACATTCAATATATTTGTCAAATAGATGAGTGAATGAATGAGAATTCTTTATGAGCTTAGGATAAGAAAGAATTTCCTAATCAAGATATGAAAAACACAAACCATAAGGAAAAGTTTGAGAAATTTGATGAAATTAAGATTAAATACTGTGTTGATTCACTTCAAAACAGCATACAAATCATATGATTTTTATGGCATTTAAAACATTATAAATATAATGGATATACAAATTTCAGGCTAGGAGAAGATATTTGCTATGCAGAGATTGGACAAAGGATCAATATTTGAGATATACAAGGTGGGGCAAAAGTAGGTTTACAGTTGTTCATATGGAAAATAATACAATAATTAAATAATGATACAAGAATAAACTCTGTGCTTCATGTACTCACAACTGTAAACCCATTTTTGCCTTGCCCTGTATAAAGGACTCATAAAAATCAATAAGAAAGAGACAAGTCCCACTTCTGGATAAACAGCAGAAAATGTTTCACTTGCTGAAAATCAGACACTTCACCAGATAGAGCTACCACTCATACCGTTCATTTTTCTAATTAACTTTCTGACACTGATAATTAGGAAGTTCTAAATTAGAGTTGTTCCTGTGACTTTAGCTAAACAAAATGAAAGCCAAAATTTGGCAAATAGTTTACTGACCCAGCAAACTTAATTTTGCTCTTGTTGGGAAAGAATTGGTCCTGATTCTTCTGGTTTTTATACTGATTGTAAAGGAAACAGAATATGATAGTATTTTCCTTATTTAGTTGAATATATAATGTAGGTATTATAGATCACTTTCCTCTGTTTGGGATGTTTTGTATTTGAAACTTAATATGCAAGAAAAAAAGAGACAAAAACTCAATTTTAAAAAAAAAGGAGCAAAAATAATGAACAGGAAAGTAACAAAAGAGGAACCCTAAATGGTCAACAAAAATATGAAAGATGTTAAACTCTCTAGTTGTCAGAAAAACATATTAAAACCACAATGAGAAATCATTTCACACCATTGCACTGGCAAAATGCACAAGTTTGATGACACCAAGTATCGATAAAGGTATGAAACAATTGGAACTTTCATACTTCTGGTGGTAGCACAAATTGGAGAGCAATTTGGCAATATCAATTATTTTTAAAATAAATTTATCTTTTCTTTTTAAAATTTTATTTATTTATGTTAGAGAGAGATAAAGAGAGAGACGTAGAGTGAAACATTGATTTGTTGTTCCACTTATTTATGCATTCATTGGCTACTGTTGCTTCTCATATGTACCCTGACTAGGGATCAAACCCACAACCTTGGCTTATGGGGACAGCACTCTAACCAACTGTGTATCAGGGCAATATCAAGTATTGTTGAAGATATACATACTCTACAACCCAGCAATTCCACCCCCAAATGGGAAAAGGTAGCAATGTACTAGATTATTCATTGTCGAATTTCTCCAACCCTGGACCTTTCACTAACCATTCTTTCTGCCTGATACTTCCCCTAAATAACTACATGGCTCACTCCCTGATTTCCTTCAGGTCTTGGTTCAAATGTCACCATCTCAGTAAGGGCCTCCTTGACCACCTTGTTTAAATCACAGACCACCTTAGCCCTCCCCAGCCCCTTTATCTTGCTTTTTTTCTCATAGCACTTCCAATGTATTGTATCGTCTTTAATATGTTCATTATGGCCCTGGTTGGTGTGGTTCAGTGGATAGAGTGTTGGTCCGCACACCAAAGAGTCATGGGTTCTATTCCTGGACAAGGGGCATGTGCCTGGGTTGCAGATTCCATCCTCAGCTTTGGTCAGGGTGCATGCAGGAGGCAACCAATCGATGTGTCTTTCTCACACTGATATTCCATTCTCCCCCCCCCTTCCTTCCACTCTCTCTAAAAATCAACCATTCTTTCTCTCCCCCCCCCACCCCTTCCTTCCACTCTCTCTAAAAATCAATGGAAAAAATATCCTTGGGTAAGGATTAACAACAACAAAAAATATGTTCATTATGTTTGTTAACCATTTTTCTTCCACTACTCTGTAAGTTCCCTGAGGATACAGGTTGGTTTTTTTGTGGTTTTGGGTTTTGTTTTGTTTTTGTTCACCTAAAAGAGTACCCAGAAATATTAGGCACTCAATCAAAATTGGTTGACTTAATTAAATAAGTTTGTAATAGCAAAGATTTGGAAGCAACCTCAATGTTCTTCCAAAGGAGAATGGCTAAATACACTGTGGCACATTCTTTACATTGGCATATTATACAGCAGTTAAAATGAATAAATTAGAGGTTCATGTATCCACATAGATGAATATAAAAAATGGAATACTGAACAATAAAGCAAATTGAAGGGTAAGTATGGTATGGCACCACTTATAAAAAGTAAGAAACATATGAAACAATACTATATACGGCTTATGTTACATACATATGTAGTAAAAGTATAAAAATGTCCATGGTAAACATGAAATTCAGAACAGAGACTACCTTTGAGAACAGAGGGACAGTAATGTGAGAGGGATAGTATACCCATGGGTTTCCATCATATCTGTAATGTTTTATTTCTAAGGTGGAAAGTGGACATATAAATGTTAATTTCCTTATTATCTATACCCGTTTGTATGCCTGAAATATTTAACAATAAAATTAAATGAGATAACAGTGATTAGCATGTAACAATAGCCAATATTTATATAGAGCATGGTCCTAGTTAGGTACTGTTCTAAATGTGTTATATATGACAGCTCATTTAATTCTCACAGCAACCCTCTGAGGTAAGTACTATTATTAGCTCCACTCTAAGGATGACAAAACAGAGACACATAAAAATTACAGAACTTATTCAAGACTGCCTGATGGAGCTCTGTGTTTTTAATCATTACACCAAATTGCCCCATAGTCTTATTAAGCACACAGTAGGTTCTTAATATTCAGCTGAAATTTATGAGATTATCATTTTTATAAGCCAAAATGGTCAAATATGTAGCAATTGCATGTGGTTCAACCTAATAAATGTCAAATAAAAATGTCAAATACAACTGACCTTAAATATCACAAGGCTCTATGATGACTCTGCAGTTGCTTTTAAACATGTCTTCTGCTTTCATGTTCTAGATGTTGTTAGCCCTGAAGCATAAGGGAGGAAAGCCAAATGCCAGAAGCGACTTCCCAACCATTAGCACTGAAATCAAGTGAAGAAAGCAAGCCTTTTAGGAAAGAGTGGTCATGACCACTGCTGGGTGGTGTTAAGAGCCAACCATGGGAGGGAGGACAGTCGAATTGCCCTCTCAACAACCAAGTCTGCCTTCCCCTTTGCCTTTCTTAGTTTGTTGAAGAGGCAGCTTCAAATCAGTCAAGACTTAGCCATGGGTTTGGCTTAGAAGTCCTTGTTTGCAAGCCCCTGAGCAGACTCCTGAGAAATCCAGACAGAATGGCAGGCTTCCTCATTAGAGCACCCAAGGGTGTAAGATCAAAGGTTCCTCTTCCGCAGATCCTAACTCCCAGGAAACTGGAAATAAAAAGAAGGAGATGGGAGACAGATACACAATACCTCAGGTTCAATCAGTCTGGTTTTGGCAGTTACAGTCCTAATTTTTTAGCTGAAGTTTCCAAGAGTTGCCTTCTGCATCTGCCCAAAGCATAGACTCCTTTCAGTCTTCCTGTCTCTAGTGATCAAACTTCACTCCCTCTTATGTAGAGTAGTTGACAGAATACCTGTAAGAGACACTACTTTCCTTATGTCCTTCTTCGAGGATAATCATTTACCATAATATATTCAAAATCCTTAGTGCAGATTTCTGCAACCCCTTGTTACTTTTATAGGTGCCCCTCTCATACCGTGTCAACCTGAACAAAATCCATGTCAGTGGTTGGATCTAGCCTGGAGTCTGTGTGGAAACAGAAGAACAGAAGAGTGGACAGGATTACTTCTGTAAAGTATAATGAATTACGTTGCACACTATTGCATATATGCTGTTTTTATGGGCATGAATGTATGTGTATGCATATGGTGGGAGAGGGGGGATGTGCATGCACGAGTGCACAAATGTAGTTGATAAGTGTGCCTGAAGGTGGTGTGAGCATTTTCTAAAAACCTATGCTCGAAGTTTCACTCCATAAATCTCTTTTACTGGCGATACTCTGAAAGCCAAGGGCTGTGTAATAATTTACACTACACTGTCCTTACTCTCTTGCTCCCCTTCACTTGCCTAGGATGAAAAGTTAAAGATTGATGTGCCTTTGGAGGAGCCAGGAGTGTCATCCATCCCCAGGCTCTGTCTGTCTTTCTAGAGCTTTCTTATCACTCCACTTCTTCTGCTCTAATCTAGAGGACAGGCTTTCTGTCTCCTCTTCTTCCCCAAACCTTCTCCACTGGCTCCTAAAATGTCCTCCTCTTTGGGGCAGCCACCCTGCAGTAAGTAGAACAAGAAGAATTTTTCAGCTGACCTAATCATAAGACTCAAAAAAAAGTCCTCCCCAGAGATCCAAGCAGCTCCAGAGGTCTCCTCCTTCCTCCACTCAAAGCCATTTTAGTCCAACTTCCCAAGGCTCTAGGGAAGGTGTGTCCTCGTTTCTGTTGGACCTCAAGTAGAATATTTCTAACTTTCAATGTTTTACCTTTTATCCTTCCACTGTGGTTTTGCCATATTCTCTTGGGATTGTTTTATTTCTGCTAGATAGAAAGTTCCAGGTGAAGGGTAAGGGATACCTATGGAAGCAGAAGCAGAAAGAGTTGTACACACTTATTTTTGGTTTGTGCCTTGCAGCCAGTTAGTGATATATTTAGGTTCACAAAGAGCTCAAGAGTCTTTTTGTCTGTCTATTGCCTCTTCACTTCTTCCCTCCCACTTGAATTATAATCTCTCTAGTGTTCATCAACCCCCAAGCAACCACCCCTGCTACCAAACAAAGGAAATAGACTCCATTGCTTCAATAAGCCAATGAAACTTTGCAAAGTCTATTGGATAGAAATCCCCTCTGAGATTAGACCAACCCTCTTTGCAGCAGCTGCTGTTCTAACCCAGGCAGATAGACCATCTTGGCATCTGCCTCCTATGAAAGAAGGAAAGCCTTTCTTGATGATTCCAAATTTTCACACCTCTTCAAAATTCAATTCCACCACTTTAGTGTGTGTGTGTGTGTGTGTGTGTGTGTGTGTGTGTGTGTGTGTGTATTAATCCTCACCCAAGAATATTTTTTCCATTGATTTTTAGAGAGAGTGGAAGAGTGGAAGAGAGACACAGAGAGAGAAACATAAATGTGAAAGAGTCACATCAACTGGTTGCACCCTGACCAGGGTCAGTGATCAAGCCTGCAACCGCGGTATGTGCCCTTGACCAGAATTGAACCCAGGACCCTTCAGTCCGTGGGCCAACGCTCTATCCACTGGGCCAAACTGGTTAGGGCATACCACCTAATTTTTAAGGAGAAAACATAGAATGTCTTTATGACTTTAGGGTAGGGGAAGATTTCTTAAAACAAGATATAAATAAATTATAATGGAGAGGATAGATAAATTTGAATAGATAAAAAACTTGTTTTCTTTAAAGGCCTCCATTTAAAAAGTGACAAGACAAGCCACAAATGGAGATTTTTGCTGCTAATGACCTATAAAGGATTTGTATAAGAATATATAAGAAAAGACAAATAAGAAAAGACAGTAAGAAGAGACAAACAGAATAACCAAAAAATGGGCAAAAGACATGAATAGGCCATTCACTTAAGTGGAAATCTAAATAACCAATAAACACGTGAAAATATGCTCAGACTCTCCAATAATCCATAAATTCAAATTAGCCCTGGATAGTGTTGCTCAGTTGGTTGGAGTACTGTCACTTGCAACAAAGGGTCTGGGGTTCGATTCCCAGTAAGGGCACATACCCAGGTTTCAGGTTCCATCCTGCAGTCAGGGCTTATACAGGAGGCAAATGATCAATGTTTTTCTCTCACATCAATGTTTCTCTCTCTCTCTCTTCCTCTCGCTTCCTCTCTCTGTAAAATCAATAAGAAAGCATATCCTCAGGTGAGGATGAAAAAAAAAGTAAATTAAAATAATCCATCAGGTAGGCAAACTTTTAAAAGCATGACAATACCAAATGTTGGTGAGGATGAGGAGCAAAATTCTTGTGCATTGTTAGTGAGAGTGTAATTGGCACAACAACTTTGGAAACAATTTAGCTTTATTTTCTAAAATTGATGATATGCATATCCTATCATCCAGAAATTATATTAATTCTGTGTGTGTGTGTGTGTGTGTGTGTGTGTGTGTGTGTGCGCGCGCGTGTGTGTGGTCAAAAACACATAACATAAAATAACCATTTAACCTTAAGTGTACAGTTCACTGTTGTGCAAAAAGATCTCTAGAACTTTTTCATCTTGTAAAACTGAAATTATATACCTATTGAAAAATTCCTCTTTTCCTCCTCCCAGCCTCTGGCAATCACTATTCTACTTTATGTTTCTGAGTTTGGCCATTTTAGATATCTCATAAAAGTGAAGTTGTGTAAGTTTTGCCTTTTTGTGACTTAACTTAGCATAATGTCCTCAAGTTTCATCCATATTGCAGCATATGACAAGATTTCCTTCTTTTTATTAAGGCTGAATAATATTCTATTGTGTATGTGTACTTCATTTTCTTTATCCATTCTTTTGTTGATGGACATTTAGATGGTGTCCATATCTTGGTTGTTATGAATAATGCTACAATAAACATAGATGTGCAATGGGTATGCAAATATCTAAGATCTTATTTTCAACTCTTTTGAAGGGATTGTTGGGTCATATGACAGTTCTATTTTGATTTTCGAGGAACCTTTCATACTGTTGGGAGGTGTACCATACAAAGTGGCTGTACCATTTTACATTCCCATCAACAGGGCACAAAATTTCCAATTTCTTTATATCTTCACTAATACCTATTACTTTCAGTTTTTTTTATTATGGCCATTCTAAAAGGTGGGAAGCAATAGCTCATTGGGGTTTTGATTTGCATTTCCCTAATGATTATAATGTTTAGCATCTTTCCATATGCTTGTTTGCCATATATATATCTTTTTTGAAAAAAATGTCTATTAAAATCCTTTGCCCATTTCTTTCTTTTTTTTTTAAATCCTCACCTGAAAGGGGGGGGGAGAGAGAGGAGACATTGATGTGAGAGAGAAACATTGATCATTTGCCTCCCATATGCACCCCAACCAGGATCAAACCTACAACCTAGGTATGTGCCCTGATCAGAAATGTTACCTGCAATTTTTTGGTGTACGGGGAATGCTCCAACCAATTGAGCCACCTCACAAGGGACAAAGTCTTTTGCCCATTTTCTAATTGGACTGTTTGGGGATTTTTTTGTTATCAATGAATTCTGATGTTCTTTATATATGTCCTAGATATCAACCTATTATATATGGTTTGCAAATATTTTCACCCAACAGATCTTTTCAATGTGCTTATTGTTTCTTTTGCTGCACAGAAGTTTTTAAGTTTGATGTGGTTCCATTTGTATATTTTTGTCTTTGTTTCTTATGCTTTTGGTGTAACATCCAAGAATGCATTATCAAATACATCATAAAGCTTTGCCTCTATGTTTTCTTCTAGGAGTTTTATAGTTTAAGGTCTTACATTTAGGGTTTTAATTCATTTTGAGTTTATTTTTTATATGGTGTAAGGTAAAGGTCCAACTTTATTCTTTTGCATGTGGATAGCCAATCTTCTCAACACCATTTGTATAGCCTTGGCACCTTTGTCAAAGTTCATTTGACTATATATGTGAGGATTTATTACTGGGTTCTCTTTCTAGTCTTTATGCCAGTAGCACTTTTTTTTTATTTTATAGCTTGGTAATATATTTTAAAATCAGGATGTGTAAGGCCTCCAGTTTTGTTTTTCTTTGTCAAAATTGTTTTAGCTATTTGGGGGTCCTTTGGGATTACACAGAAATTTTAGAATGGCTATTTTCTCTTTCTGCAAAAAATGCCATTGGGATTTTGATAGAGAATACATTGAATCTATAGGTCATATAGGTAGTATTGACATTTTAATTACACTTAATTATTTATTTATTTATTTGTTTGTTTGTTTTTAAATCCTCACCCGAGGATATTTTCCCATTGATTTTTTAGAGAGAGTGGAAGAGAGAGGGAAAGACAGAGAGAAACATCGGTGTGAGAGAAACACATTGATTGGTTGCCTCTGCACGAGCCCTGAACAGGGCCTAGGCCAGGGAGGAGTCTGCAACCGAGGTACGTGCCCTTGACCAGAATCGAACCTGGGACCCTTCAGTCCATAGGCCGACGCTCTATCCACTGAGCCAAACCGGCTAGGGCAGTATTGACATTTTAATATTACTTTTTCTAATCCATGAATATGGGATGACTTTCCATTTATATGTTTTCTTTAATTTATTACAGCCATGCTTTGTAGTTTCAGGTACAAGTTTTTGTCTCCTTAGTTAGGTTTATTGTTTTGTATTTTGTTTATGAGATGGTCAGTCAGGTGGGGCCACAAGAGGAGACAGAAGAGAAACTCAGGAAAACAAAGTTTATTATGCTCACAAGTCCTAGAAACAGGAGACACAGCACACCATGCAGGGCCACGTGGAAAAGCACTAGGGTGGTCAGGAGGCAGAAAACAGGAGCAAGGGAAAGGCTTAGGCCATGGCCTTTATTGGGTTTTCCATGCAAAAGTCAAGGCAGGGCAGGGTGAACAATTTAGGATTGCCTAGTGCAGTGATGGCGAACCTTTTGAGCTCGACGTGTCAACATTTTGAAAAACCCTAACTTAACTCTGGTGCCGTGTCACATATAGAAATTTTTTGATATTTGCAACCATAGTAAAACAAAGACTTATATTTTTGATATTTATTTTATATATTTAAATGTCATTTAACAAAGAAAAATCAACCAAAAAAATGAGTTCGCATGTCACCTCTGACAAGCGTGTCACAGGTTCGCCATCACTGGCCTAGTGTGAATAATTTTGACAGGCTTTGAGCTATAGGAGTGGCCTAAATTCCCTGGTACCTGGCCCTGGGATGATTAAAGTGGAGGAACATTGCCTCCTGGGTGCATTGGCTAGCTAGAGGAGGTATGGCTCTGGATTAGTTAGTTTGCATATCAAAGATGGGCTCTAAGATGGGCTCTTGTCTATCTCTAAGAACTGACTAGCCTCAGAGGGGCAGTTTCTCCCCAGCTAAAGAGGTTTTCTTAAGATGCCAAAATATCATAATATAGAGAAAATTATTGAAACAACCACCATACACTTTTTCTACCAGGTGTCTTCCATTCTCCAGGCAATTTCCACACTACCACCACAAGAACTATCTTTCTAAAATATAAATATGATTGGGTCACTTCTTTGCTCAAACTTTGGCTCTGCTCACTGATGGGGAAAAGGCCAAGCACTTGGGTATGGCACTAATTGCCCTTCAAACCAGCTCCCCAGCCTCACCCTAGGCAGCTGCCACACTGAGCGTCCTATTGTTCCATGCTCCCGGTGAGGCCATAAGCTTCTTTCTAATGAAACCTTTTTACTTGTATTTTAATACTGCCTAAATAATCACCACTCTGAGAAGACTACGTTGATGCATTCCCCTCCAAAGAGTTAGACGCTCCCTCCTCTGTGTGCCCATTGCCTTTTATTTATAATTCCATTAACTTTTATAATGTTGTGGTTTTTTTTAGTTTTTTTAAAAAATATATTTTATTGATTTTTTACAGAGAGGAAGGGAGAGAGAGAGTTAGAAACATCGATCAGCTGCCTCCTGCACACTCCTACTGGGGATGTGCCCACAACCAAGGTACATGCCCTTGACCGGAATCAAACCTGGGACCCTTAAGTCCGCAGGCCGACGCTCTATCCACTGAGCCAAACCGGTTAGGGCTATAATGTTGTTTTAAAGTTTTTTGAAAAATCTCTCTACCACCTCTCTATAAATAAGCTCATTCAGGAAAGGAGTCAAATTTTATTTATCTTTGTATCTGCTGTACCCAGAGCAATAATTGGCATCTAGTTAGTAGAGGCCAATAAACATTTGTCATGACTACACAGGCAGCAATTTCTACTGGGCAGTCCTAGGCAATGGACGTGAAGTTAACAACACTACTTTTTCAAATGTGCAAGAGAAAGTTCATCAAGTGAATAATCTGCAGTTATAGGGTAATATACCCCAAAGACAAATGCAAATGATATTTGCTCTTTTTCTATTATTTGGATTAACTGATGTTTTAGATTAACTACTATTTTAGATGAACTCTGCCTCTACCTCCTTCCTATAATAATTCTTGTGGTGGTGGTGGTGTGGAAGTTGCTGGAGAATGGAAGATATCTGGTAGAAAGAAGTGTATGGTGATTGTTGCAATAGTTCAGTGTAATGGTAATCAGAGTTTGAACCAAAATAGGGCAGAGAGCAGAAATGTAATCAAGAGCTTGTTTAGATATGCAATTCAATTGGTCACAGCCTTGGTGATCAACTTGATATGGAAGGAAGAGAGAATTAAGGATAATTGCAAAGTTTTTAGCTTGAGAGACTGTGTGGATAGTGACTCCATAAACTGGGATAGGGAACACAGGAGAAATAGGCTTTGGAAACATGATGTGTTGAAGAGTTAAAGGGAACTGGAAAAGTTTTAGGGGAAAGAGATTCAAGGAAAGGTTCATTTTGGGTGAGAAAAATGAGAACATGGGTCAAGGACAGGTGAAAGAGGAAGGAGATGGAGTGAGAACAGAAGTGGAGAGGTCAATCCAAAAATAGTAAGGTCATATATTCCTCTGATTAATATAAAATACTTGGAGGAAAGACGATGTGGTTATAATAAAGTTTAAAGGCAAGGGGGGTGGGGTGAAGTGGAAGTTAGCATTAGATGTTTTTAATTGGGAGAAGAGAGTAGAAGGGAAGTTTATCTGTTGAGGATGAATAGAAGATGCGAGATATTAAAAAATACTATTACATGTACTTTCCTATCTGTATAATATTAACGATATTGCAATTGTAAGCCCCAGTTACAATCTGTAGCTTAAATGCTTGCTATTTTTATAGTCTTGTCATTCCTTACTTATCTTAGAACCTCTTTCTTCCAACTAGACATGGGCATTCACAAAGCTGGCTGATACCAGAACAAGTTCAGTTAGCAGATCAGTGTAATTTCTTCCTGGGCTTATGGTTAAGTGCAAAATTGGGATCACTAAGAACTCAGACATCTGCAAAGGCTTCTTGACATGGCTCTTCCAGTTCAGCCAATCTGATGAATATTTAGCAAGCTGCTTCAATATTTGAATTTTATGGAATTAGTGCAAATTCCCAAAGAAACATCCAGTTCCATTGACCATATTTTGAGAATTTCTGTCCCAGGTGCTGCACTAGAAGCTAGGGAAAAGGGACTTGTAAGACACAGCCATTTTCCTTGGGCCGTGCGGCAGCTTCGCTCTGGTGTGTAGATGTTTTTATATACAATGAGACTTAGGGAAATTAGTACTCTGTTTTTACTTTTTTTAAAAAAAAAATCTTTATTATTGAAAGTATTACATATGTACCCTGTTTTTACTTTTAATGCAGCATTACTTCTGTATGTAGATGATTAATATAGTCAGATTTTTATTTATTTATAAATGTTGACATAAGTATACATTTATAAAAGCAGCATCACAGTCAAGATAATAAACATATGCATCACCCCCAGAAGTTCCTTCTTGCTTCTCTGCCATCTCCTCCTCCAACCCTTAGCCTTGTCCAGGCAACCATTGATCTGACTTTGCCACTATGGAATAGCTTGCATTTTATAGAGTTTTATGTAAATGGCACCATATACTATGTTCTTTTTATTATCTAGCAACATTCAGCTTTGACACACCATACTAAAGGAATATTAAAATATATTTTTAAGTCATAAGGGGAAAGATTTTTAAATAAATTAATACTCAAGATCTTATGGCTTGATGGATCAAGTTCTTCTGTAATTTTGTTATGAGATTTAAATGCATACAGATTGACCATTGAAAAAAAACAGAATACTCCTTTGATTGGGATGTAGTAGAAAATGGACAGGTTTAGGAGCCAGAACTATATTCACATTTAGGTTTCACCATTCCTAGAAGAGTGATGCTGAATGAACCACTTAACCTCTCTGAGTTTCAGTTATTTAATCCATAAAATGGGAATAGTAAGGACCTATTTATTGGGTGACTGGGAGGATTCAATTAGACCTGGATATGGAAAGTGTCTTACATTCAAATAGTAGTTCCTTTTCCCTTAACTGTGATTCTTGTTTCTATGAGAATATTACTTTAGCATCATAAAGAAAGTTATCTAGAAATTATCCAACAAAAAAATGGCCACTTAACAGCCTTTATGAGCACACATCTAGTGTGTAGAGCTGTGTTAATCTAGGTAATCTTTTTTACAACTGCAGGTTGACCTTCCTAATTCTGCTTTGCCCTAACTGACATGAAAAAGAATTTGATATTAGTGCTCCCTGACTTCTCATTAAAGTTGGGAGAAGATAGTTAAGAGACCAGAGAAGATCAGGAACTGACCAAAGAAATGACCATGTATAAACTCCAAAGTGGATAACCTGTATAGAGGAAAAAGTTAGGTAATGATGGTAGCTAAAATGAATCAGGTGCTTACTACATGTTAGGCTCTATGCTAAGGTCTCACCTGAATTGCTGTATTTAACTCTCACAACCTTTGAATTAAGTACTATTAATGGACCCATTTTATAGATGAGGAAATCAAGGCTTAGAGAAGTTAGGTAACTTAATGAAGTTCAAAGTGATGGAAGTGGCAAAGAAGACTTCAGACCTAGGTCTCTGACTTCAGAGCTTAATTATTAGCTACTTCTCTTAGAGAAGCATAGACCAATCCCAGGCTCAAACCATGTCCCTAATGTCCGCATACCCAATTCTCTCGTGATAGGCCTTAAAGAGGTTTTCTGATCTTAGAATGGCAGGAAAAGTAACTACCACCAAAATTGTGTTCTGAATTTTAGGAAAACAAACATCCACAATGATTTCTTGATGATCTTTTCTGGACTACCTGACCATGTGTCACCACCTATTTTAGGCCTTTCCACCCAGGCCCACCCCCTCACCCCCAACATGTGCTCTGGATTTCCCGCCCTCTTGGAAAATTCCTCCAGTTGTTGAATCTCAGTTCTTCCCATTGAAGTGGTGACCCTCCAGTTCTGGCTAACACCCACTTCCCTTCAGGGCTTTTTGTCGAGGAGGGGGTGAGTAGGGACTTAATGACATGCTTTCCTTAACAATCTTCCAAACCTATCATCTAGGTTAGGGTTTATAAGCATTCATCAACAACACCCTAGCAAAGTAGGTTAGTAGAATGAGCCCACTACCTGTTTAGGAATCTGGAGGGCTAAGGAATTTTTACCAAAACTCGGGACTCGGGAGTTCCTCCTGTACCGAAAGGCCTTTAGTAAGCTGCATATCTGCTCTGGTTGCCTATCTTCTCCTTTACCTTCCCTCCGCCCCCACCACCATCATCTCTTTTGGCCTTCTTTCCCACAGAACTAATTAAAGTTTACAAAGTATTTTGAGAACTTTCAGTGTGAGGTTCTTGCCAAGACAGAATTACAGGTGGGAATGGCAAGGAATGGGAATAGGTTAAAACAAGGATAGTCGAGTTCCTCTAAGGAAAGCTCTGATAAGCATAGCCTCTTTCCACTATGAATCTTAAAGCTCTTTCTCTACTGCTTGCTCAGCCATCTCAGAGAAGAGTTCCCTGCTTTTCCCCTTTCACAGGCTCAGATAAAAGGCAAAGTGATACCTGATTCTACAGCTCTGTCTGCCCTTTCTCTTTAAAATCACACAGACTCCTTCAGAGAACATTAGTCTTCTGAAAAGAAAATGGTTGGGCCTGGCTAGTGTGGCTCAGTGGTTGAGCATTGACCTATGAACCAGGAGGTCACAGTTTGATTCCCAGTCAGGGCATATGCTTGAGTTGTGGGCTTGATCTCCAATGTGGGGCGTGCAGGAGGCAGCCAATCGATGATTCTCTCTTATCATTGGTGTTTCTATCTGTCTCTCCCTCTCCCTTCCTCTCTGAAATCAATAAAAAAAATATATTTTTAAAAATGGTTGGATTATATCGTAGTCTAGTGCAAAGCCCTCAGATGCAGGGAGTTGATTATTATGTTTTCTGTGCTTCAGCTGTGGTTGACTGATCGTTGCTCTTGAGCTCTAGCAGGGCCTTAATACAGAGCCAGCTCCTCTGAGGAGATTAAAAAATTGCTCTAAAGAATCAGGTCCTTCCCAGGAGGAATTAACCTGTGCAGGCAAAAGATACACAATAAAAGCAACCTAAGAACGATTACAAAGCAACACATTAATATAGGCAAAAAAAAAGAGCACTGGAGAGATTAAGGTTAAACTTCAGAGGAACTTTCTGCTACAAAGGATTATTACAGATTCTCCTTTGCTTGGTAGGTTTAGGACTATCCCTTTTTGAAAGTAAGGGCCTTTTGGCTTTAATGGTCATCATTCATGTTACAAAAGCCTCAGTTTGGGGAGTCTTATATCCTGCTTATGGCAGGTCAGTTTTACTTTGGGTGTTTCTCCTTTCCTTCTCTCATTGTCCCATATAACCTTTTCTGGTTCCAATTCCCCCATTCCCATATCCTGAATAGCAAAGGCTTTCTACTGTCCAAATGAACCTATCCCCTTGGGAGACATGTTATAGTACCAGCCAATATGCTGCTAGGTGAAGGTGAGCAGTATTGCTAAATATTCTTTAGTAAGTAAAATACTGACATAGTGGGGCAAGGAGGATGAGGGTTGGGAGAGGCATTTATACCTTATAAGTTCTTAGGGATGGAGTTCCACGACATTTAAACCAAAGGCTTCCAGGCCTTTTACCCTTTTAGGAAGGGTTCTCTGTAGTCTCAGTTGTCCATACTTCTGGTAGTAAACTATGACACTGATAGCCAAAGTAGGAGATTTCTGATGCAATGTGGAATGGTGTTCTCTGAGTGGTTTGATCTAGCATGAAGGGTTTCCCTAGGAGGAGTGGATATCATGAGGAGTTTGTTTCATTCTAGCCCTCACCAAATGATAGAGCAAGGAGATGGCCACACCCAAGGATGCAGGGTGACAGGAACAAGCCAGACCAGGACAAAACATTTACTGCAAATATTACAAAAATGGGTAACACAGAGATAATGGCAAAAAAATACAATAAGTACGAGATAATCAACTTTTGCCAGGATTATATCTTCAGCAGAAGAAGAAAGAAGGGGAAAGGGAACTCTCTAGTTTGGGGAAGGGAAGGTGATTATGGAAAGGAACTCTAGCACCAGGATCACTCTGCAGCTGAGATTTCAGGCCAGTGGTTGTGTTTTCAAACTTGCAAAGCTCATGCCTGCAGCCCTGGAAGAGAGGTTCTATTCAGTGTGTGGCTCAGCTAGGTCTAAGAAGTCCAATTTTCTCATCCAGCCCTATTCCACTCTACAGACTTCCTCTTCTTCCCTACAATCTGCAGTGTGCACCTATGTTCCTGACCCTTTTTTTCTTTAAAATACATGTAAGGCTTTTTGGACTCCACTGGATGCGCTTAAGGAAAGTAGATGAACTATGTCTTAATTCAGAGCAAGCTCCTCTGATATGGAAGATCAAGTAATACATTCCATAAACTTGAAATGGCAAATGGGCCAATAATAATAATTTGATACATGGGCAGGGAACTTTCCCTAAAACCTTCTATGGAATTCAGTAATATCAAAGAATAATGTCAAAGAATACCAGCTCCAGAGGTGCTTACAATCCAAGTGGGGAAACAAAACACAAACAAAGACACATGAGAACAATCACAAAGCTCACATAAATTCAGGCAAAATTACATAGCACATGCTAGAAGAGGAGGGACTGAAGCTAGATTTAGCTTTATTCATTTCAACTGCCATTTTTGAGCATTCACCATCAGCCAGGCTCAGTGCTTGGGGGTACTTTACATTCTTTTCTTTTAACTCTCACAAACCTTTGTGGTCAGTATTCTTACCACAAAGATAAGATTAACTAACTTGCCTTAATAAGCAAGAGAGTGAATTGGGACTCTTCTGGACTGAAACCCAGACCTATGTAACTTGAAACTTGTGCCTTTAACCTCCACCCCATATCGACTCTTTCTTTAGAAGAACTTTCTACCTTGAATGAAGTTATAAACTCTTTCTTTGTTTAAGAAGAGAATGTACAACTTAGAGGCAGTGTTGTCAAAGTAGAGGAATGAATTATATTAACTTGTATCTTTCAGTTGCCTGATTGGTCCACCCAGCTCTTTTTTTAAAAAAAAATATTTTTTTATTGATTTTAGAGAGAGAGAAAGGGAGAGGGAGAGAAACACAGATGTGAGAGAAACATCGATTGGTTGCCTCCAATGTGCCCTGACTGAAAATCAAACTGGCGACCTTTCAGTACATAGGACGATGCTCAACTAACTGAGTCACAACGGCCAAGGCATGGTCCACCCAACTCTTAAAAACAAAAACAAAAAACTATACGTTCAAGAAATACTAAGGTTGCACAAGCTTCTAGGAGCCTTTGGTTGAAAGGCACTTTTGGAAATCATTCTCCTGATTCTACATAGAAGCCTCTTTAGACTCCATGGGGTTCACTTTAGGCAAGTGGATGAACTACATCTTAATACAGAGCAAGCTCCCTTGACATAGAAGATAGCATAAAGCCTTTCGTGAACCTCTAGATTTTTAATCTTCAATTATTTAGTCCTTTCATTGTTTCAGTGGACTCAGTAAAATTAACAGAAAGGGATATTCTTGAGATCTTCACTGACTTCCTGCAATGGCAGTTTTCCCATATGCTGCTGCAAGGGAAACATGAGCACTTTACATACCCTCCGTGGAACATAAAACTGTGTAAAAATGGTCATTGTCCTCCAAGAACTCATGCCCTTATTTGCAGGTACTTATAATAAAAACTAGGACTCAACAAGGGAGAAGTATAAAAAGAGCTTATGGTCCTTAGTAACAAGAGCCTCTTCAGTCAGTGATATTTACCCAGATGCTAATGGAACCACAATTTACTTGCCAAAGTCTTGAGCAAAAATGCAGGGCACTTGACTCTTTTTTTTTTAAATATATTTTTGTTGATTTCAGAGAGGAAGGGAGAGGGAGAGAGAGTGAAACATCAAAGATGAGAGATTATCATTGATTGGGTGCCTCCTGCACGCCCCCTACTGGGGATCAAGCCCACAACCCAGGCATATGCCTTTGACCGGAATCGAACCCGGAACCTTTCAGTCCACAGGCTGACGCTCTATCCATTGAGCCAAACCAGCTAGGGCAGGGCACTTGACCCTTATGCTCAATTTGTATTTCTAGCCCATCCTCTCCAAGAATTCATGGAACATTTACTGGCACTTATAAGGTACAAGCCTGGGAATATAGAAATGATTGTAATATGACCCTGCCAGCAAGATGCTCACATACATGGTGGGGAGCCATGTCCCATCCAACACATCCATCTTCAGTAAGGAGTTTAATTCTGGAGTGTGGGGGGGAGCACGGGTGTTAACGCTAAGACTTCATTAATGCTAAACCAAGTCAACAGTTTCTCCACCCCCACTTCCTCAGAAAGTGGGGGAGTTGTAGGAAACCACATGAGTTTCACTAATCCCCCATCAATAGCACCCATTGCATTACTGGCCTCATTATTTCTTAATGGGACTTTGTTGATTACAGACTGCTTAATTACAGTGACAGACTCCCTTTTGGTTGGGGGGAGCCCCGAGGCAAGAAAATAAGGGTGAGAAGGTATGGGGGTACTAGCCCCTGCTATACAGGGCAGGAACTAAGGTGAAGAAGAAATCTCTGACTAGCAATACTGGCCCTCTCACCACCAATTTCTTCCCAAATAATAAAACCTCGAGGGATAAGGGGAAAAAATCAACTTCCTCTTACAGCTGTTTGTTTGTTTGTTTTTAACATCACTTTCTTCATTAGGCTTTTTAAATATCTTTGAGTTAGAGAGAAACAGCAATATTGTGTCACTACTGAACCACAAGTATAGTATAATCCATGGCATATAGTAAGTACCTAATAGATTTTTTTTAAATAAATAAAAGATTACAGAGAGACAAAATAATATGGGCAAAGTAAGACAAACAGAGAGAGCAAGTTGATGGTTTATCTATGTCGGGCTACTTAAATCAAGTGGCCCTTTCAGAAAAGCACTTTTCCCCACTAAAATCACCAATTGCATGACAGAGTTGACAATACCAAAAGCACTTTTAGCATTATACTTATGCATTTAGTGATCAAAAGAGAGGAACAAAGAAGGGCGGGAGCTTTTTTCTATGTGAGTATGTATATATAGCCATCCTGAAAAGGCCAGGCCGGGAGAGCAGAGAATAGGCAGGTGAAATTTTAAAAAACATACAAAAACTAAACCAGCTATATGTCAGAGAAAAAGGTATGGGACAGAATAGGCATTTCAGTCAGTAGACCGAGAGGATTTGGGGTTGGTCCATAGGGCCACATCTACTTCAAGTAACATGATTTAGTTCTTTTATGGACTTGAACTGACCTTACCTTGCCACTCCTCCCATACCTATTTCAGGCACTCAATAAATAGTTTTGATTTTTATCTCAGGCAACTCTTGTCAACTGTGCTAATAAAATGAAGTGAACCATGAACTATTAGAAATTATCAGACTGATTTCTTTTATCCTCACCTGAGGATCTGTTTATTGATTTGAGAGAAAGGGGAAAAGGTTGAGAGAGAGAGAGAGAGAGAGAGATACATTGATCGGTTGTCTCCCCTACATGCCCTAACTGGGGATCAAACTCTCAACCTAGGTATGTGACCTGACCAGGAATCGAACCTGCAACTTTGGTGTATGTGATGATGCTCCAACCAACTGAGCCACCCGGCAAAAGCTCAGACTAATTTTTAAATTTGATTTTACCCAAGGAGTTATATCTTTGCAACTAGAGGCCCAGTGCAAAAAATTCATGCACAGATAGGGTCCCTAGGCCTGGCCAGTGATCAGGGCTGATCAGGTTCCCCGCCTCCCGGCCTCCCTGCCTCCTTCTTCCCTCGCTCCCTCAGCTCCCAGTCACCACTGCTGGTCACCCGCCATGTTCCGTGCCACCCCCTGGTGGTCAGCCCACATCTTAGCGAGCGATCCAACTCCTGGTCTCCCAGTCGCACTCCCGAGAGGACAATTTGCATATTAGCCTTTATTATATATGATAAGCATTCATTGAAAAGGGTGTGTAATACCAATTTGGAGATGACTGGAGTAGGGCAGCCAAGATGAATGCTGATGGGCAAGGAAGAGTCAAGTTAGGATTTTAAATTTCCGAAAGACAATTTACATGCCAATACTTAAGAGTTGACTATTTGTACCCACATTCTGAACCATAAAATTTATGAACAATTTTCTAATGTCTCATCTTTCATTTGTTATATTTAATATCAGATGTAGATATATACCAGGGTTCTTTCTTCTTTTGTATAAACTGGCTTATTCCTTATTCTGGTAAAGTATTAAACTGTCTATAAAACTCCCTAAATTAATTACCCAATAGTTTAAACATAATAAACATGTAAACTGTCTCAGTTACTTGGCTTATGAAATTGTGTTCATCCCTCAAATCATTTTTTCCCTTCTCTCACACTTCCCCTGTCACCCTGAATTAATGTCATAAGCAAGAAAAATTTGTTCTTGACAAATTTTTAATTTTAATCCAAAATTAAAGCAAGACTTTAAATAAGAACTTAAGAAATAATCCACTGACTTGGAGAATTATCAGATGATGTGTAGGTCAATCACTTCTGAGATGACTATCTTATATTCAAGGAGTAGAGGGAAACTCCAGAGGAAGGAGAAGATAAAGTCCCTTCCCACAGGGAGAGTCCAGTCTTGTGGGGAAGATGGGCTAGAACTCATGACACAGGGACCAAGGCACAGAGATACAAGGACAAAATAGAAGGCCCTTTAGTGAACTCCAGAGGGAAGTGCTAAAAAGATGTGAATAAACTAAATAGAGAGAAACTAAGTCAGGGAATAAAGGATTAAAGTGAAGGGATATGCAGGGATTCCTGTGTGTGCCTGGGTGTGTGTGTTTTACAAGGAGCAGCTGGAAAGGGTGGCGAAATAGGTGTGAACTTAGATCTGAAGAGAGAATCAAGTAAAGGGTCCTAAGTCTGGGGAAGAAGCCTAGGAGATGAAAGGCAGAAAGGAGTGATGTAAGGATGGTAAAAACTAGGTCACAAGCCTTCTATTCTCCCTGACTCTCTATTCAAATCCACATTCAACACGGATGGGCTGGCCAGTAGCTTTATGCAAGGCTATTTGACCCATTTGAAATATGTCTTCAGGTCCAGAGAATAAAAAAGAGTGAACTCACATTATGACTCTGAGCCTCTACTGAGGAACACTTAGTGCTAAGTCCACTCTAATATGAAATGATGGGGACTGGGAGATAACCATCTTCCACACATAGTGGGCTTCAAATATCTGAAGACTTACTATTCACAGGACCACCCGTAGCTATTCTTCATTCTTTCTGAAGAAATAAAAAACCACAAGGAAATAGAATGAAGCTGCAGAAGAAAGGATAGTCAGACAGAGGAGACATTCCTGAGTGAACCAATCCCCCTGTCTGGTAGCCTTTAGGGTGGTCTTTACTATGCCCACCCATCAAGATGACAGATGTCAATTCATTGAGCTTGTTAGAAAAAAGTGCTAAATGTAATTTTTTATCATATGGTTCAAATAAAATTATAATGTTTCATAAAGATTATATGTGAGAAAATGCATAGCCCCATGAGAGGCCCCCAGTAGAGAGAGAGAGAGAGAGAGAGAGAGAGAGAGAGAAATCATTTCTTCAGTAAATACAGATCCTCTTTTGGTTCCCCCTCAGTTTTCTTAAATGTAAAATGGGTATTGACTACATCCTTCAGAGAACTTGGTATGAAGATCAAAGGGGCTTAATGAATGGAAAACACTTAGAAATTGTAAACCACTGGACACAGAATTATATGTTATCATTAGAATCTCTATGAAAGTGTTTTACCAGTTGCTAGTATGTACAGACCCCTTTTATTCCAAGTCAGTGTCTTTGTTTCATGAAGGGCTATCTCCATAACCCTTGCTACTCATGCAGAAAAATACCCATTCACTGCTGAACCCCTCCCCCCACCCCCTGATGGTGGGTCAGTCTTAGGTGAGAAGAAAGATCATAAGCTAAGAGTCAGTCAAACCTGAGTTTAAATCACAACACCACTATTAATATCTTTGAACCTTGATTTCCATATTTACAGAATGAAGATAAGTACTATCTACCATTTGGATTGTTTTATTTTTTTTTAATAAACTTGTTTTCTTAATATATTTGTTTAATTGATTTCAGAGAGGAAGGGAAAGGGAGAGAGAGACAGAAACATGAATGATGAGAGAGAATCACTGAGGCTGTCTCCTGCAAGCCCCACACTGGTGATCAAGCCCACAACCCGGGTATGTGCCCTGACCAGGAATCAAACCGTGACCTCCTGGTTTATAGGTTGATGCTCAACCACTGAGCCAACACCAGCCGGGCTACCATTTGGATTGTTTTAAAGTTTTAATAAAATCAAAAGCTTGGCCTATTGAGGATGGTCTTTGGAGTATAGTTCTCTTTCTCCTTTCACTTCACATGACATACATTGCATCCCATTACAGATCAGGGTTCTGCTTGGAGACAGAAGAGTGAACACATTGATCTCTAAAAATTTAGGATTTGGAGCAATGTCTGAAGGGCAGGGAGAATGACAAAGAACACCTAAAAGAGGACTGCTGCACCTTGCACAGAATGGCTGTCTTTTCCCTAATCTGTTCTTCTCTTTCCGTGTCCTTCCCCAATAGAGATCCCTCACTTCTCCCCCCCCCCCCCCCCCCCCCCAATTAAATGGTCTCCAGCCTCAAATTAGCCTTTCAGGCCTGCTTTGCCCAGGAGAATGGAGAATGAGTACTGGCAATTTAAAAAAAGGTACTTTTGCCCTGGCCAGTGTGGCTCAGTTGGTTGGAGCATGTCCCATATACCAAAAAGGTTGTAGGTTGAATTCCTGGTCAGGGTACATACCTAGGTTGCTGGTTTGATTCCTGGTTGTGGTGCATATGGAAGGCAACCAGTCAATGTTCTCTCTCACATTAATGTTTCTCTCTCTCTCCCTTCCCCTCTCTCAAAAATCAATAACAATATCCTTGAGTGAGGATTTAAAAAAAAAAAGGTACTTTCATCCAGGGCTTGCTAAGTTCATTTCTAAAATTGGTCCAATATAAGTACATGATAGTTTTCAAAGAAAGTCTGCTCCTGACAATCCTTGCTAGAGAAAGAAGAAAGGAGAGTGGACAGAGAGCCAAGGTCTGCAAGTGTGTGCATCCATATGCACACACATTAGAAAGTGCATCTGAACGGATATGTATTTGTGAAGGGGAAGGTAGTGGAATTTGCATCTTGGAAGGTTTGATATTTGGGAGAATGTATGGTTAGTGAGTTTATAGATTGGACAACTTTGGAAGTGTAATGTATAGGTGCCAGTGTATATTTAGCATGGCATGGGTGCTAGGGACAGGTGTGTATATTGTGTATGTTGGTGTCTGTCACTGGGAAATATGATGACAGAAATCTATATGCAGTTAGAACTCAATTACTAAATTAAAGTGGAAAAACAAAGCCACACCGTCACACCATAACAGCTCAGACACTCAACACTGGGGAGAGAGAAATGGGGACCAGCCACACAAATGAGCTTGCGAGAGAGGAATGGGGACCAGCCAGGCTGCGGCCTGGGAGAGGGACAAGCTGCCCACCCTGCAGTCCTGGGCACCTGTGGCTGTGGCCCGAGTGAAGTTGCCTGCCCACAGTCCCCTGCGGCTGCGGCCAGCCCAGGCGAAGCCGGCCTGGGTCCTGGGTGCCTGCGGCCAGCCAGAGGGAGGGAAACCTGGGTCCCAGGTGCCTGTGACCAGTGGGAGGAGGGAATCCTGGGTTCCGGGTGCGGGGCAAGGCAGAGGCAGTTAGGGGCAATCAGGCCAGCAGGGGAGCAGTTAGGGGTGATCAGGCCAGTAGGGGAGCAGTTAGGGGCGATCAGGCTGGCAGGCAGAGGGGTTAGGGGCAATCAAGCAGACAGGCGAGTGGTTAGGAGCCAGCGGTCCCGGATTGCGAGAGGCAGTCGGATATCCCCCGAGGGGTCTCGGATTTGAGAGGGTGCAGGCTGGGCTGAGGGACCTCCCCCCACCCCCGCTGTGTACAAATTTAGTGCACCGGGCCTCAATTCATATATATATGAATTGAATTTATTATACAACATGGGCAAAAATATCACTTTTTCATTCTCAATTAGTTTCTCCGTCTAATCTTCAGAGTAAACCACGAAAATACAAGGTTCATGGGGGCAGGGATTTTGACTGTCTTGTCAACTGATGTATCCTCAGCACCTAGAACAAAGAGTACCTAGCACACAGTAGATGTGAGATAAATTTGAAATAAGTATTAGAATAAACATAAGTGAAAAATTATTTTAAACCACCCTTGGGCTCATTCTGGCCCTGCCAATTGAGAGTTGGGATGCTGCCAAGGACAAACTAGAACCAGATGGATACTGATACTTAAGAATGCATCTGGAAGAATTAACACAGGCAGGCTCCTCAGAGGGATGGGAAGGTAGAGTAGAGAATTGCAAACATTCTATGTAAGAACTTATCCACTGAGTACTTATTCTCTAATATTTTATAAGCGCCCACTGTGTGGAGGATTCAGTATTTGGTGGTGTGGTTATAACGATGAACAAGCTGTGGCCTTGAGGTTTGTACTTTGGTGAAAAACAATGTGAAAACAGTCAACTAGAATAACATGGGCATGGGCCTTAGTGACAGTTTGTAAAAAGTACTGTGGAGAGGAGATAGGTTTTGAATGATTTGAGCTAGGTTCTGAAACGTGAGCTCTTCCTCACTTAACATGCACAGAAGAGGAAAGGATTTTCCAAGCAGAGTAGGGCAAAGTCCATGATGCTTTGAGGGAACAGGAAAGGGCTCCATTTACTGGCAATGACTCAGAGGATGCACAAGGAACCCAGGCTTTAAGATGCAAAGATTTCCTAAAGATGTTGTCTTACAGCAGATCATCTGTAAAGCAAAACCTACTAGCACATGTGCTATATCCTAACTGCAAATGTAGCATTACTTTCAAACTTCTAGTCAATAGCAGAAAGAGCAATGTGTAGATAAAGTTATTAAGAAATTACATGGAGATTTTGATGAGATAATACCAAATGAACAGAGTTATAAAATGCAAGTGAAAGGAAAAGGGAAAATGGCTACTAAAGAGACTTTCTTGAAAGAACATAAATCCACTTTAAGGGAACACAACACAGAGAAAAATAGCTTAAAAACACAAAGCAACATATAAATAAATGCAAACAAATACAGTACAGACTGAGTCCCCTGGTGCTATGAATAAACAAGAAACCAATATTGGATGAGGAGAACCAGGAATTGCTTCATGAAGGATGGAAATTTAATTATTGGAAATGCTGGGGTAAGTGTATGTTAAATAGAGTTACTTGGGAATGAATCAACCCAAGTTAAAAAAAATAGAATAAGAAAATTGCCAGAGATCACCCAAATTTGTCCCCTGACTCACTCCCAACCCGGGTTGATATTTTGCCTGCCACAATGAACACATTACTCATTTGCCACTTTGAACAGTCTGTTCATTTCCTACGCTGCAGACACCACTTCAGACGCCTCATTCAGTTGCTCACAGACAATTATGGCTCTCATATCTCCTGTGGCTCCAGCAGTGTGAGGGTCAGGTTGCTCTACACCAGCGATTTTCAACCTTTTGCTTCTCAAGGCACACAAAAGCTAATTACTAAAATTCTGCAGCACACCAAAAAATCTGTTAAATTTTTTGCCGATCTGACACAAAAAAATAGGTATCCTTTTTATTCATTTACACCAGATGGTTATTGTTATTGCTGTTGTCATTTTTTTTTAACTTGCCCATCTAAGAGAAAAGAGGTCAGTGCCCCTGACTAAATAGTCAGGTACTGCATGTTTAAAAAATTCTTGAGGCACACTGGTTGAAAATCGCTGCCCTAGACCACAAGGTGGCAATTGTTCAGGTAATTTAAGTGTCAAACTACTTTATTTGAATAATCAAACTCATCCATCCAAGTTTGTGCTTCCCCAAACCCTGGCAGCTGACCATCTTGAGACGGGCACATGCAGCACCAAGTCCTGGAGAACTTAATTCGCAATAAATGCGGCCATGTGGATATCGTGGAGGGTCCCTTGGATCCCTCAACCACCTTTTCTCTCTGCCATTTGGCTTGACATACACAGCCATCTTCAAGAGCCAATGAAAGTTTCCTGTAGATGGAAGGGTGCCGACAAGCTCCCAGTTTTGTTAAATTTGAAAATTATTGTATGTCACTCACCTAGAGAAGGAATGTGTGTCTGAAAGGACTCCTTACCATAGGGATCTCCAAGCTAGAAAACTGTTAGCCTAGATTCCTGTCAATACAGGCTACCTCCCCGAGAGATAGATTAGAGAAATATTTAAGAGTTAAAACCGACAGGATTTGGTAATTTAAATAATAGTGGAGAGGGAGATGGAAGGAGAAGAAAAAGTCAAGAATGATGACCAAGTTTCTGGCACAGGCAGCTGAGTATCCCCAGCTGAAATAGGGACTACGAAAGAAAGAGCAGGTTTACAGGCAGTAGATGAGTTGTGCTTTAGGGCACATTAAACCTGAGCTACTTGGGGGAAGACTGGATACTTCAGTCTGTATTAGACTTGCTGGCTCTGTGTATGTACTAGTATCCTGGTTTACTCTTTCATTCCCATGTAGGAGGTCTGTACCTCCTACCACATTTCATGTCCTAAGAGGATAAGTCTGAGGCCTAATGTCTCTTTTTTATTCCCCTTTTGATACCTCATTTGGGGCTAATACCTGGAAAAAAAGACATTTGAATGCCCTTCGAGAGAAACCTCCTACCTCACACCAATCCTTGTTTGTTTGATGTTTTTTGGACCCAGCATAGCCCAGTTTTGACAAAAGACTTTGTTGCTTGAGTGTGCTCTCTTTTTTTCTTATTAAAAATGGAACTGGGGTGTCTGCAGGAAAGTGAGCTCTTCAAAGATGGTTTTCAGGAAAAATCTGTGTTTCATGCAGTGCAGCCTTGTGTGGGGCAGAAATGAGTCTACTTGTTAGGTTTTTAAGTTGTTTAACTATATGTTAAACTGAAGATAGGGAAGATGATTTCATAAGTCTGTCATCATGATTGCATTTCTTTTTACTAAAATTTATGCCATAAAATGGATTAAAAGCCAAACCTAGCTTGATCCAGCCCCACTGAAAATGTATACATATCAAAATAGTGATAAGAGGATACAGGGAGAGGACTGTCCCCAGGAAACCAGAGACTTTCTAATCATGTATTTGTGATACAGACACTTGAGCCCCCACACCTTAAGGAGCTCTAGAGTGGATTTTTAGGCCCCCATTTCCTGGCTGCAGGGAGAGCACCTTTTCCCACCTCCCTCCCCAGGTCCCCAGGTCCCCAGGTCCACAAACTTGCAGCTAACTTTTAAATTTGCCCAAATCTTTGGCATATACAGTCAAGCCATTACCAAAGCCTTCTCATTCCTCTATCTTATTACTCTTTTCTCTTCTTTGCTGTAGAAATCGGAGCCTGAAGCAGATGTTCATGTGATAACACTTTATTGAAGAATGCAATCCCCGGGAAGCAAGACTGAAGGATAAGGAAGAGCAAAGCAAGGAAAAAGAAAGAGCAAATAAGGAGGAATGTATTGCATAGCTGGTCACTGCTTCTGGAAAAGTTGGTTGCTTCACATGAAACATGAAAGGATATTTTCAGAGGGGCCATGTGAAGCACTGCACCCCCAAACTATCAGTACAGGGGGAGGAAGGGGGACGATTTAACTACCAGCTCCCATTATTCAAGTTTTGTACCTTGAGGTGTTAACTATCCTATGCTTCTGGGTCTCCTATGCATATTGCTTTGCAGAACCTTCTTCTTTTTTAAAAAATATGTTTTATTAATTTTTTTACAGAGAGGAAGGGAGAGAGATAGAGAGTTAGAAACATCGAGGAGAGAGAAACATCCATCAGCTGCCTCCTACACACCTCCTACTGGGGATGTGCCCGCAACCAAGGTACATGCCCTTGACCAGAATCGAACCTGGGACCCTTGAGTCCGCAGGCCGACGCTCTATCCACTGAGCCAAACCGGTTAGGGCTGTGCGGAACCTTCTTAAGCATCAACGGCACAGGTACGCCTCAAGGTGGGAGACAAAAGATGGACAATGTAGGTGTGAGATGAGGCCTGTCTGAGTGTGCCCACAAGCGACATGAGGGACCTTGTTTAGCTGTCACCAATCTCCTGGACTTCAGTCAGAAGGCAGGGCAAGACATGGATCTGGCCTGGCGTGGCCCAGCAACTGAGTCTGGCATATTCTTACCATCTGTATAGTCCTAACGTGGTCTAGAACCAAATTGGTTATGTCTGGATCATCTCAACAGACTTCTAACCAGCTTTCATGCATCTAGTCTTTCCCTTCTTTAAAGCAAGTAGTCACTGATAAGTCAACAATTCATAAAAGCTGTTTTCATGTGGTCCACGTGTTATGCAACAGCTACTGCTGTTCATCATATCAAATCAAAGCTCCTCAATTTGACCTTAATTAACCTCTTGTGCTGCTTCCCCCTCCCTCTCAACCTCCCCTCCACCCCCATCTAATGGCTTTCTGAATGGAACCTCCTCTCTGGTTCAAGTTCTCTGCTTCTTCTCTTTCATACATGACATACTCATGCAAAGCTTCAAGCCTTCGTATCAAAAACATTTGCCTCCTCTCCAGTAACTCAAATTTCTCTCCTTTAAAAATAATTATAGTTAAAACTTCTTGAATATTTATTATGTGCCAGGCATTGTGCTAAACTTTTTGCACATCTCATCTCTGTTAACATTAAAAAACAATCTTTCGGCAGGTACTATTATTATTTGCATTTTATAAAAGAGTTAACTGGTATTTAGAAAGATTAGGCATTTTGCCCAATATTACCTAACTAATAAGTTAAACTTTGGTTTTTCCAAACTTCGTGTAAAACTCCCTTTCTGTTAGGGTTTTTAATCTAATTCTTTGGTGATGGCTGTAGTGGTCAGAGAGCATATGCTATATGAATTCAGTCCTTTTCAATTTGGTAAGACTTGTCTTATGGCCCAGCAAATGGTCTATCTTGATTAATATTCCATGTGTACTTGAAAATAATATATATTCTGCAATCACTGGTGGCAATCTATAATAATAAAAGCATAATATGCTAATTAGACTGGACGTCCTCTGGACATCCTTCCAGATGTCCTTCTGGACGAAGCTGCAGCAGCAGGGGCCGAGCCCCTTGCACGAATTTCATGCATCTGGCCTCTAGTATTCTACAAGGGAAAACTAGATCAAATTAGTTAGTAATGTTATTCAAGCCTTCTATATCCTTACTAATAGTCTGACCATTTGTTCTATCAGTTCTTGAGAGACAATATTTAAAATCTTCAATTATAATTGAAGATTTGTCTATTTTTCCTTATAGTAATGGTTTTGCTTCATATATTTTGATGCTCTATAATTTGCCAACTACTTATTTATTATTATTACTAGAGACCTGGTGCACAAAATTCGTGCATGGGGGGGTTGTCTCTCTGCCCGGCCTGCACCCTCTCCAATCTGGGACCCCTCGGGGGATGTTCAACTGCCAGTTTAGGCCCGATCCCTGGCAGTCGGACATTCCTCTCACAATCCAGGACCACTGGCTCCTAACCGCTTGCCTGTCTGCCTGCCTGATTGCCCCTAACCGCTTCTGCCTGTCAGACTGATCATCCATCCCCTAACCATTCCCCTGCTGGCCTGATTGACACCTAACAGCTCCCCTGCCGGCCTGATCACCCCCAACTGCCCTCCCCTGCCAGCCCGATCGCCCACAACTGCCCTCTTCTGCCGTGACCCACCTCCTCCACCGGGACCCACCTCCTCCCTGCAAGACAGTGGAGACACCGGGACCCCCAAGCCTCACTGTGTGGAGTGGCTGCCAGGCCCCACCTCCACTGTGCGTGTGGCCATCTTGTGGTGGCCATCTTCTGATGACATTACGCGTGAGGGCACGAGGACCACCTAAGCTTTTATTAGTATAGATGGCCTCTTGATAGTCTGAACCTTCTATTATTATGAAATATCCCTCTTTATCTCTGGTACTATTCCATGTATTGAAGTCTACTTTGAGATTAATATAGTACCTTCAATCTTCTTGCAATGTGTTGGCATGCCACATCTTTTCTCAGCCTTTTACTTTCAACCTATCTGTGTCTCTCTACTCAAAATGCATTTCTGATAGAAGACATATTATTTTGTCATTTTTTTTCATGCTAACTGCAACCTTTTAATTAGGATATTTAGGCCATTATACTTAATGTAATTATCAGTATAATTGAGATTAAGTCTATTCTTCCAATCTGTTCTTTGTTTTCTTTTTTAAATTAATTAAGTTTTAGGATTCCATTTTTATCTTCACTGTTGGCTTAATAGTTATGCTTTTCCATTTTATTATTTTATTGGTTGCTCAAGGATTTTTACAATATGCATCTTTAACTCAAAATCTATATTCAAATAATATTACACCATTTTATATATAATGTAAGAACTTTACAAGTTTACTTCCATTAACTTTGTGCTATTGTTTTATGCATTTTACTTCTATGTGTGTTATAAGCCCCACAATACATTGTTATTATTTTTGTTTAAACAACCAGTTGTCCTTTTTAAATATATTTTTTTTATTGATTTCAGAGAGGAAGGGAGAGGGAGAAAGAGAGAAACATCAATGATGAGAGAGAATCATTGATCGGCTGCCTTCTGCATGCTTCTCACTGGGGATTGAGCTTGCAGCCTGGGCATGCTCCCTGACAGGGAATCGAACACTGAACTTCTGGTTCATAGGTCGATGCTCAACCACTGAGCCATGCTGGCCAGGCCAACCAGTTATCTTTTAAAGAAAATTTTAAAACAAAAAAGTCTTTTAATATTTACCTACGTATTTGCCATTTCTTAGATTCATATAAACCTTTCCATCAACTATCATTTTCCTTCAGCCTGACAAATTTCCTTTAACACTCAAAATTCACTCAGCTTCTGTTGCCTGGAGAAAAAACGTTTTTATGACACCTTCATTTTGAAAAACATTTTCACTGGATATAGAATTCTATGTTGTTACATACTTTTAACATTTAAAAAATGTTCTTCTAATGTCTCCTGGCTTGCATTGTTTCTGGCAAAACATCTTTAATAATATTTATCTTTGCTTCTTTATTTTACTGTCTTTTATTATGTTTTCTCCTTATTTTAATATACTTGGCTACTTTCAACTTTTTACCAATTTGATTCTGATGTGCTTTGATGCAGTTTTCTTTTTGAGGTTCATTGAGCTTCTTGAATTTGTAGGTTTACATTTCTATCAAAGTAGGAAGAAACTGGACACTATATCTTTAAGTATTATTTTCAGTGTCATTACATGGATGTTAAATTACTTGATATTGCTCCATAGGTCACTGAGATTCATTCTTTTGGTTTTCAGTATTTTTTTCTCTGCGTGCTTTGGTTTGTATGTTTCCATGCTTTTAAGCTTACTGATCTTTTCTTCTGCAGTGTCTAATTGTTTTTAAGTCCATCAAGCAAAATTTCCATTAATGCTATTCCATTTTCACTTAGAGAAATCACACTTTAAAAATTATCTTTTACTTCTGTCTTCTTTAGGCTCATGTCTTCTTTTAAATCCTTGTGCATACTTTAATTGCTGTCTTAAGGTCTTTGTATACTAATTACATTATCTTTGTCTTTTTTATGTCTGTTTCTATGACTGGTTTTCCTTCTGTTTATGGATCAAAGTTTGCTGCCTTTTGGTGTGTCTAGTAATGTTTTAAAAATCCTGATATTTTGAATGTTACCTTGCTGAGTATTTATATTATTTTCTCTTTTAAAAAGTGTTGAATTTTGTTTTGACAAACATTAAGTTAGTTGAAGACAAGCTTTACTTTTCTGAGGCTTGTAAAGCTTTGTTAGGAATGAGTATGGGCTACTTTAACCTTCATACTAAGGCATCACTCTTCTGAAGTCTCAACTGATTATCTAGATGTTGTTCAATATTTCTACTCTGGGTGGATGGAATGTGAATATTTCCCAGCCCTGCCTAAACTCTAAGAACTGTTCAACTTACACTTACCTGTTGTTGTTTTCTCAGCATCATGGAATTTCACCCTACCCATGCATACATTAGTGTTCAGCCAAAGATTTCAAGAGACTGTATGTGACTTCTAGAACTCTTTCTCTGCATAGCTCCCTCCTCTCAAGTGTTCTAACCCACCGGTTCTAGCTGCCTCAGCTTCCCTGAACTCCAATTTCGATCTCCTCAATGTAGGATGACCATCATATTCTGCTTGATGCCCCCTGTCCCTGCTGCCGCTGTTTGAAAAATGCCCCCAGGCTGGAACTCAGAATGATTAAAGATTTCACCTTGTTTGTTTCTGATCTCTCAGGGATCATGGTCTGCATTGCTCCTTTCTTTCTTCCTTTCTCTTTCTTTCTTCCTTCCTTTCTTTCTTTCTTTCTTTCTTTCTTTCTTTCTTTCTTTCTTTCTTTCTTTCTTTCTTTCTTTCTTGTTTTTTATTGATTTCAGAGAGGAAGGGAGAGGGAGATAAAGATAGAAATATCAATGATGAGAGAGAATCATTGATTGGCTGCCTCCTGCATGCCCCCAACTGAAAATCAAGCCTGCAACCCAGGTATGTGCCCTTGACCAGAATTGAACCTGGGACCCTTCAGTCTGCAGGCCGGTCCCCTACCCACTGAGAAAACTGGCTAGGGCTGCGTTGCTTCTTATCCCAATGTCTCAAATCAGTTTTTTTGCATATATTTTCTAGTTCTTTACAGTAAAAGGATAAGTTCCATATCAGTTACTTCTTTGTGGTCAGAAGCAGATCTTTTATCTGGCTCCTTATTTGCTTTTTTTCTGCACTTTACATGTTCTGTAGTTTCATTAACACATGTTAGGTGTGAATTTCTTTTTATCTTTCTTGGGATTTACTGGGCTTCTTAGTAAATTTAGTCCATTTTAGACAATTGTGTCATTATCTCTTCAAATACTATCTCTACCCTATTCTTTCTCTCCTTTTGTTTTTAAACTTTAATTAATGTGTGATAGGTCTTCTTGATCTGTCTTCCCTATCTCCCAATCTCTTGCATATTTTTACATTTTTGTCTCTCTACTGCTTTCTGTAATTCTTCTGACTTGCCTTCTAGTTTATTAATTCTCTCTTCAACTAGATCTAATCTGCTGTTAGATTCATTCTATTTGGTTCTATTTCAAATCCACTAGGTCACTTTTCATATTTTCTTGTTCCCTAGAACCATTTCAAGCTTGTTATATAATATATACCTGATAACTTTGATGTCCAAAGTCATTGTGAGTCTGTTTCTCCACCCCCCCCCCTATCAATTCTCATTATGGTACCTTCTCTCCCTGTGTGCTTGCTTATTCACTGCATTAAAAGAATTACTTGAGAGGATTTTTTAAGCTTCGAATGTAGGGGCCTTCAATGAGGGAGAATTTGTATTTGCCTTTTCCAGGTGCCTAGAAGAAATACTTATCTGGAATCATTTTATTTTATTTTTCTTTATTTAAATTTTTTTTTTATTGATTTCAGAGAGGAAGGGAGAGGAAGAGAGAGATAGAAACATCAATGATGAGAGAAAATCATTGATCGGCTGCCTTCTGCATGTCCCCTACTGGGGATCAAGCCCGCAACCTGGGCATGTGCCCTTGACCAGAATCAAACCCAGGACCCTTTAGTCCACAGGCCAGTGCTCTATCCACTGAGCCAAAGCGGCTAGGGCTGGAATCATTTTAAAATAAATTCAAGGTTTGAGGTTTTCCCTGATTGCCTAGGTAATGTACATCTGGGAGACAAATGTCAGCCTGGCTTATAATTTTTCCCCTGGCTCTGCTTAGCACCAAGGAAAGTCTCTTGCAATCCTTAAGAAGACTTAAGAAGGTGGCAGAAGGGTTAGGTGTACCTCTGTTTTATCCATACCCTAAGGGTGTAACCCTTTGAGTCTTCAGTTTAATGCAGAGAGGGTCTTCTATTAGACTCCCCACTTTGAGCCAGCCCTGAGTTTTAATTTCTGAGACCATCCATCAAAACCAGAGTTCAAGCTTGCCTTTATAAGCTAATACCTTCTGGTCTAAAGGGGCCTCTCTGTTCCACTTACACTTTGAGCTTTCACTTTTCATTAGATTTGACCTAGTATTCCCTTACTATCTTGTCAGCTCTTTGATGCTTTTAAGATGTTTTAAATATTTTACACAGCATTTTTAGTTGTACATTTAAGTAGCAGGAAGTTGATTAAAATAACCTAGCCTATCATGTTCCCAGAAACTGAAATGGTTTTAGTTTTTAGTGTTTAAAAAACAAAACAATCACAGTTTCCATCAAATAGTCTCTATAAACAATCCAAACTAGCATTGTTGGTTTTTTTTATTTGGGGGTGGGGGTTATTTGTTAGTTGATTTGTTGTTTTTGCTGGCTAATGTGTCTTCCCCAAAAAGAACCTAATTTTTTAAAATCAAGTGATTGAGAACAAACATATTCTATAATATGTAAGAATTCAAACATAAGGCAATTTTCTCTTTCTGAGAAATTATTTGGGAAAGATAAAACTTTACCTTGTATTTAGGCAAATATGGTAAATAAAGAGTCTCATAATACCTAGCATAGGGTAGGTATTTAATAAATATTAGCCTATTCCACCTCTCTCTCCAGTAGCTCTTCAGGGTCTCCCCTTTTTAAAAAAATCTAATTAGTCTAATTGTTTACTAGTAAACTAATGTGAGTCTGTCCCTGCTTAGGGTAAGTGGGCATGGTCAGCGTGACATTTCTCTAACTCTCTTCTAATCCACAGTAATAATCACATGAATTGTTCTCTCTCTCTCAGCCACATAACCTTGTAAATTACTGGGTTTTATGGCCTTTTATTTTACAAGGATTGTTATGAAGCATAATGACCAATATATCATAGAAGAAACTTGAGTTTCATTTAGAAAATAAAGATTCTTTTGGTTCCAGATAGAAATCGTTTTCTTTTTTACTCACGAAGTATTTGGGAATTTCTAAGGAAGAAACGAGTCAGAACTTAATATAGTGTCTCTCTTCAGTGACTTTAGTGATGGTGGGCCAGGCTTTCCACGGTAGAGTAAGCATATGTCTAGGATATTAGGCCACTGTGCAGAGGATGTAAGGCATAAGCCATAGCCACTTCCCTACCCTCTAAAATGTATTACAGCCATTTTTGCAAGATCATAAGAGGGTAAGAGATGCAGGAGCCTTACCCCCTCCTCTCTTATTCACTACAAATTACCAATCATTACTACCAGTACCACCTATATATTAAAATGCCTTTTTTTTTCCTATCATTTATTTCCTTTTTGTAGCTTAAGCAGAAATTGATTTCTCATAGTTTTGGAGGCTAGAATTCCAAGATCCAGGTGTTGGAATGTTTGGTTTCTTCTGAGGCCCCTCTCCTTCACTTGTAGGTGGCCAGCTTCTCCCTGTGTCTTCACATGGTCCTTCCTCTGTGAGTTATTATTATGTCTTTTAATTCATTCTTCCTCTCCTATTCTGTGATTTCTTTGCTTGTAGAGTTCTGTCCATGATTTTGAAGAAGACTAAGAAAGAGAGGAAAACACAAATTCATAACATTTTTCAAGTTTGAAGAATTCTTAGAGAGGCCCTGATTTCATGCTTTCTTGTCCAAATAATTAAACTGAAAGGCCAGAGATGTTATGAATTGCCCAAAGTTATAAACCCACACTAGAACCCTGGGGCTCTTGCCTTCCATGTTATTACACACCTGTCTAGCTGCTGGTTCCCTGTAAGTTCCTCAGGCCTTTTCTTTTCTTTTCTTTTCTTTTCTTTTCTTTTCTTTTCTTTTCTTTTCTTTTCTTTTCTTTTCTTTTCTTTTCTTTTCTTTTCTTTTCTTTTCTTTTCTTTTCTTTTCTTTTCTTTTCTTTTCTTTTCTTTTCTTTTCTTTTCTTTTCTTTTCTTTTCTTTTCTTTTCTTTTCTTTTCTTTTCTTTTCTTTTCTTTTCTTTTCTTTTCTTTTCTTTTCTTTTCTTTTCTTTTCTTTTCTTTTCTTTTCTTTTCTTTTCTTTTCTTTTCTTTTCTTTTCTTTCTCGTCCATAGGTGTTCAATTTTTGTGCAGTCTCTTCCCGCACCCCCGACACCCGCTTCCCCCCGAGAACTGTCAGTCCACTCCCTTTCTATGCCCCTGATTCTATTATATTCACCAGTTTATTCTGTTCATCATATTTTTTATTCACTTGATTTTTAGATTCACTTGTTGATAGATATGTATTTGTTGTTCATAATTTTTATCTTTACCTTTTTCTTCTTCCTCCTCTTTTTAAAGGATACCCTTCAGCATTTCATATAATACTGGTTTGGTAGTGATGAACTCCTTTAGCTTTTTCTTGTCTGTGAAGCTCTTTATCTGACCTTCAATTCTGAATGAGAGCTTTGCTGGATAAAGTAATCTTGG
>NW_005361075.1:726495-783656 GCF_000412655.1 Myotis brandtii
GGGCCCAGTGGCTCAGCCTCCCCAGTCACCTGAGGTGGACGCTCTTGGTGCACCCCTTTGTGGGCTGAGTGCACAGTCTTGTTGTAGTTAAGCCTTGATTGGTGTTGGTATCACTGGGAGGAATCGACCTCCAGACCAATTGGTTGTGAGGACCAGTTGTGTCTACAATGGGAGATCTGCTGTGCTGGAAACACCCTTATGGGGCAGGACTTGCTTCAGTGGGGCTTTGGTGCTCACTGAGTCTGCCCCCTGAGTGTGTCTCTTATGGATCTGAAGAGTTGTGATCTGGTGTGGTCTCACTCTGACCACTGGGTACACTGGCTCTTGGATCTCCAAGGAGGTGCAAAGTCAACCACTGCCTGAGGCTACCCAGCAGGAGCTACAGAGAGATCTGCAGATTTCTCCTCTCTGTTTGGGGTTTGGAGGTGCCAAGATGAGGCACAGCTGTGAAGTAATGCAGGCTGCTGACGAGCCTTAGGCCTTCTTTTGAAAGCTCTGGGGTTCTTTGACCCAGCTGCAGTTTGTTAGGTTTTAGATTGCAAAAGGCCAGGCCATTCATATGCAAAAGCCTCTGCACACAGCTTGGGTGAGGTTGTAAATTGGGTGGGGCAGGGTCTCAGGGAATCACGGGGCAGTGAGAACAGCAATGATTTACTATTGGCCCTGCCCTGGTTAGGTCCCTGGGTCTCTGTGTCCTGCGGCCGCGTGCAGGAACAATGAACTCTGCGAGCACCTCTGAGAAAAAGCCGCCCTTGTGTCTGGCCCGATGCCAGACAGTCCAGTTTCTCTCCGTATGAGTCTGGATCCTCAGAGTCTCACCCAGAACTGGAGTTCAGAGCAGTCGGGAGTTTGTATCTCCCTCCCAATTGAAAAAGACCACAGTGCACCCAGTTGCCAGCCCGTTTCACGCGCCTCCGTACCTCCACTCTTGCATACCACTGCACCTCCTACCAGTCTAGATGTGCTTTTATCTTTCCCTCCAGTTGTCAAACTTCCACTCAGCCAGTCTCCCTGTAGTTCTGGATGATGTCCGTTTTGTCTTTTAGTTGTAGTTTTGATGTGGTTGTGTGAGGCAGGAAGTTCAGGTGTTTACCTATGCCGCCATCTTGGTTCCTCCCCTCAGGCCTTTTCTTAACCAGGACTTCATATTTGGAGACAGTGAGGCAAGAGCAGAACTTCAGGCCACATGAGTGAAGTTCTTTACATTGCTTCTAGGGGAATTGGAATGATTGAGAATAAAGAGAGAATGCAGAGGGGAGGGGCATCTAGATTGAGAGATGGGACAGAATTCAGAAGGAATGGGAGGTTGGACTGATGAGAGGGAAAGGCATCTCAGGTGGAGAAAACTGATATTTGAAGTCTCAGTCTAAAGAAAGGATGAGCTATGTTGGGTTTGGGGCACAATAACAATAGTGACCAAAATATGTAATACTAGCTGAGGTCAGCAATGCTCAGATATGCGGTGAATTTCAAATAACACCAACTTTACTCTTTTGGCATAAGGAAGAGATGAGGCTAAACTAACATTTGAGAAGATATAAGAGGAACATGGACCTTCCTTTCCACAATGAGAACTAATGGGCTGGAATTGCCATAGGAAATTAAGATTAGACAGCAAGGGCAAAAGCTGTGCATGTTTAACCGCATGATGCCGAAGATTCAGGAAACCTTGAAACAAGATCTAGAGGAGACACCCTTCAGTCTGGGATGAGTTAAGTTCAGTCCTGCCTGGAGGCAGAAGGAGGGTTGTAATGTCCTGTCACAGAGTCTAGAAGTCTGGATCAGGGCCGATTCATGAAAACAAAGCATCTCATTATGGAGAGAGGTGGAGAACAGCAAGAAAAATCCCCAACCTATTTGCCTGGGGCTTCAAAGCAGTATAGAAACTTTCTGGTTTGATCAATTTTAGGCTCTGATTATAACAAAAAAAGATTTCAGTTAAACACAAATAAAAGAACATCCCATGATACTTTCATGGAGCTTGGATCTCACTTACTGGGAGTTTGCAACTGGGAATAATTAGCAAGTACAGTTTAAGCACAACTGGGAATGAAAACAGAGAGGGATAAAATTATTGCTTGGTTTGGGAATTTAGGATTTGGCTTTGAGGTCTTGGAGCTTGTCGGGGAGTTGATTAAGTGAGGGTCCTCCCAGCCTAGTGGCTATGCAAGAACCCGCTTCTGGGAACCCACTGTGAAGACTGGGTGTGTCAGAACGTGTGCTACATTCCTGGCTTCAATTACAGACTGCCAGGCGGCTAAAGAGTCTGTCATTGCCGATGTCATCACATTTACAAGATTCACAGGTCCCCTCTCCAGTAAGACCCAAGAATGAAGGCCTCTCTCACCTGCAGCCCTGGCTCATTGCTGCGCACTGTATGAAGAAGCAGAGCATTGAATGATGCCGAGGTGAGGGTCTGTCTGGTGTGTCCACTCACTCCCACCAGGGGAATGAGGATATGGGAGCTTGGAGAACTTACACTGAGCTTCCATTGCCCTGGTATGACCTTCATGTTATAGGTCAGAAAATATCCAAGGGCAGAGGTTTTTATTTATCTAAAATGAACGCAGAAGTATGAATAAGCTGATCTCTCAAATTTCCTTTCAGTTGAAATATTCTATGATACTTTGCTGTCTATGAATTGTCCTCTACTTATGAATTGTCCTCTTAAATTCTTGTCCTGCCAACATTTTGGGGGATTCAAAAATGTGTGGGTGTTCAATCTGTCTTCTTCAACTAATTGTTTCTGGGCTCTGCCCCTGGAGATGCCATTAGAGAACTGGCAGGCATGGGGAACCGGCTTCTCCTCACAGAGTGAAACTCCCAAACAACCAGCTCCACATTCCTCTCTGACTCATGCCACCAACCCCCCATTGTGCCCTGCAGGTCAGTGGGCTGGGAGCCCTGCCACATCTGGAACAACTGCAGGTAGAATAAGATGTCTGTTCTGATAGCTGGGACTTACCTCCTCCCATCCCCAGCCCTGGATCACTCCCTGGCCTGTGCCTCAGGTATTATGATAAGATGCAGCCAGTGATAGGCAGAGGACAAGGGATCTACCCTAGAGCTGGCAGCCTCACTGCGAAGATCTGATCACAGTCTCTGTGGCTCATCCGCTTGCCATAGTATAGAATCTCCCAGCCCCTGAGACATAGGCACTTCTCATTGTCCAACTCAGTGGATGAGAACAGAGGCACACATAATTTTTCATTTGTTGAGTGCCTACCATGTGCCAAGTCCTATGCTAAATGGTAACTATACGATGGTGCACAAAATAGATATAAGTCTTGCATGCAGCTTACTGTCTCGTGGTAGAGGCTACCATTAAACAGACTCACAAATAAATATATCAGCTCAAAATGAATTAGTACTACAGAAAAGTTAAATAAATGTACATTATTTTACCTACACAAAGTCAGTCTCACACACACACACACACACACACACACCATCTGTGTCTATCTCTGATGCTTTTTCTGACACAGTGTTTCTGCCAAACCCAATGCAGTGGAAGTATGGAGTCTGAAAAAATCCACAAAGTGGATAATCTAAAAATCTGTAATAAAGATGTCAGTATGAAAATCAACCTTGGCTATTTATCTAGATATGAAAATAATATCAAAATTGGTCACAAAATCCCATTTGCACATCTTGATTGAATAAATTTTATCCTCACTTCCTCAAAGTCTTCCATCTCTGAAGTAGAAGGGCAAAAAATATTTTGGGGGGGAACCAGAGGGGCATGCAGCCACAGGAAAGAGAGGCCTGAAAAGATGGGTTCAAGTTGCTCTAGCTTCTTTTTCTCTGTGTCCTATTCTGAAATCACTGAGCCTTAGGCCTGAAGACAGAACTGTGGAGATCTTCTCATTCATTCTGTTGCCTCCAAAATCAGGCAGACAATTGGTAATTGACTCAATTCCTCTAGCTCCTCAGATAAAGGGACTACACAATTTCTTTCGATCATCTCAATAATCCACTCTGTTGGGAAGTTCTTTCTTTGATAATTCTAGCCTTTCTTTCTCTACTTGGAATTTTGTTTTTTAAACCTAACTATACCAAAGGGAAGATGTAGACACAACACAATATCTTTCCCTCCTCATTCATAAGCATTTAAGCTTTATATGAAAAGGAGCCCCCCTTCGTTCTGTAGCAGAGGAAATCTCAGCAGAGGACCAAGGTGGAAATATCATAAAAGTCTGGGACTCTCCTCTCCTGTAGTCAGTTAGCATAACCCAGATTTGGGAAATCTTTCTCTAAAAGACTGGGAAAACCAGAGGCAGTTTCTTGGTGTATATTCCTCCTCTCAAGCATGGTCCATCCAGAAAGGTAAAGGTCAGTGGATAGACACCACGTGTGAATGTTTCTTTGCTTTACCACGAAATTTTGTTATACAGACAAAATGAGTAGACTGAAGGATAAAAGAGCATGTGACTGGATAACTTACTTCTGTAGGGTCATTTTAGGACTCCAAAATAGAACCAATCAAAATGCAGTTCAGAGTCCATTTGGATAAATAATTACTGCTGAAATTTAAGCCACATTTTAGAACAAACTAGACCTGAGGTTTATTGTTATTGGTCTTTGTTCTTTACCTCATGTTAGCACAGCACCTTAGTCATGTAGTAGTCAGAGTTCCAAAAACCTTAATCCATTTTTCTCAAAAGCTAATGGAAATAATAAATTTTTTAGTTATCCTAAAGTTATTTTATTTATTCCCCTGACTCCAGCTAGGAAGACACATTATCCTATGCTGATCATCTAGGTCCTCCACCAATTCTACCCTAATCTCTCACCAAACCCATTTCTATTGACTTTTCCTTCTTAGACCTTGTGCTTCACCAACCCATCCACCAACCCCCACACTCCCAGTTATTCCCACAGCTAAGCCTGTGCTTGAACATTGTCTCCTATCTGCTAGAATGTTGTCTTAATGGCCTCTACTCGAAACCCAGCTCACAACACTTTCCTCCGAAGAGTCTTTCTTTATTAATTCTAACTAATTGAGATGACTTCTTTGCTCCAGTTTCACCTAACTATTTGGTTTCAATAATATTTCATTACATATATGTATATGTTTTATAGGATATTGGGAAAATTATGTTTTTTTGTCTCGTTTGTTACATTTTAAGTTTCTTAAGGGCAAGGACTATGGTTTCTATTTTTTTGGACTATCTAGCCTCCCACCCCATTCCTTAGAGTTCTTCAGGAAATGTTAAAATTATGTTTCAGACAGACTAACTGCTCATCACAGAATGAGACACAGAACAACTTTTCTGTGTAAAGTTCTGAGGGATGGATCAATGATGAATAACAATACCAAGAATGGGGAGAATTGTTAATGAAAAAAAAGAAATCTTAATTCTGTACTCTATCAGGGACTTCCACACTTCCAACATTGTTTGGGAATATTTGATAAGTAATTTCTCATATCAGACCGATGCCTAAACTCCCACTCACAAAGAGCATTAATTATAAACTCACAGAGGGAAAGCATTGTAAAATAAACAGTGCCTCATACATAGCAGATCCTCAACCAGCATTTGTGGAATAAAGAAAAGGTGGAAAGAGTTAGAAAGGGATCAACAAACTCAACAGCTTCTAAACCTCTCTTTATTGTTACCAGTTAATATTGTTGGTTTTCTAGGCAAGAGAAGGCCAGTCAATTACTTCTCTGAGTGGAGAAACTGGAGGCTATGTTTCTCTAGTTTACTTCTTCAGCAAGAAGGAAGCCACAGAATTGAGCACAGAGGAGGAGGACTTAAGAAATTACCCACGTGGGCCATCAGAAATGAAAGAGGGTAACAGGAAAACAGTTTGACAGTTTATCTTAGGATGAAAATGCCTTGTTGAAAGTCAGGAGAACTGAGATGTTGGGGTGTGAGTAGTTGACAGGAGGAATTGGTAAGAGACCCTGGAGGTTTAGATGTGTCTTTTCTTAAGTATATGGAATATTAGCAGTCATAAAACAGCCCATTCTTCACCTTCTACCAACAAGCACATGGGAGCAGAACTGTGAGCCCCTCCTTTGGCACCTGACAGGAAAGTGCTGTCAGTGACATTATTGTAGCTTAAGAAAACAAGCTTGATGCCAAGAGTGAAATAAATACCTCTAAGCAAATATACTGCCCTTTTTGCTGACATACAAAATCCATAAACTAATCTTGTTCCCAGAAATCAGTTTCTTCTTATCTTCAGTTGCCTCTGCCTTGATCCTGGTTTTTCCCTGAGTGGCTCTGCACAGACATTCCTTCAAATACCCTTTGCCAAGCAGAAAAGCTCATCTCAAATCAGTCCAGAAACTTTCCAAAGATGAATCTGTTTACAGGGTCTGCTCAAACCTGTCAGTTCCATCTGCAGTCTAACATATTATTTTAGATGCTCTGCTCTTACCATAGACAGAGGTGGAGAATACCCAAAGACTGATTTGGACAGTGATAAAAGGTGACATGGTTAAAGAAGAGCAAAATAAACATAAAACATGACCTTGTTATCCAATTAATTGATATTATTGAGCACCTAGTGTGCAAAGCATTAGCTAAACACAGAAAATAATATAAAGTTAAAAATATATATAATCTTCACCTTCCCAAGGCTTATAATCTAGGAAAAGAGACAACTACATATATAAATTAATCCAGTACAAAGCAGTGCTATTATAGAGGCTCAAATAATATGACAGCATAATTGGGGGAGAGACAAATAATTGTCTCTAGAGAGATCTAGGAAGTATTATTGGAGGACAAAATATTAAGCTTGGCTTTAAATGAAGGATAGGACCTTGATAGGTGGATGAGAAAAAGAATGCCATTCCAGAAAGAAAGAACAATATGTACAAAGACCTTGAGGCAAAAAGGAAAGAACAAGTTCAAGAACCTCACATAGACCCATGAAGTTGTAGTGTAGGTGATATGAAGGGATGCAGATGTAAATATAGGCAGTGTCACTATAGAGGGCTAAGAAGACCAAGAAACCGAGTTTGATTCTACTTGCCATATAATGGAGAATAAAGTAATTATGATAAGATGCCTCATATTTCTTTGAAATTATTAGATAACTGACTCAATTTCTGAAGTTTTAGAATAAACAATCTTCAAGTTATCATGAGGAAAATGGCATTTCACATGGATTCCACCATGGAAGCTCCTGTCTTGATCAAGTTCACCCACATCTATACAACTTCACTGGACATAAAAATGGGGGGCCAAGGAAGAATGTAAAGTCTCTTTTTTGAAAGGCTTTAACAGAAAAGAGATTTTCATTCACCTAAGAAGGTGATGGTAATAGTTTTGCTTTAAATCAGAAGGCTCATTCAGGTGGCCACAAGCAGTCCATTGATAGACTTAAACAATAGGACAGAGAGATACATGCAAATAATATAATGTTGAAAACTGTAGAATAACAGAGTCCTAGGAACCAGGTAAGGCTGCTTTCTGGTGGAAAAGACTTTAGAACCAGGTATACAAAGAGGAAAGGGAGAGAGTTGAACAAGGAGGACAGAAAAACAGTACATAAGTTTTGGGGAGGAGGGAACTGTCCTAAATAAATGTTTGAAGGCAAGTACCAGCATGCACATGTGGTTAGTGTCATGTGTGGGAGACAGAGAACAAATGAACTCAGCTGGAATGGACAGTCTGTAACAAGAGCTAACAAGGACTCAGTCCATATGTAGCCCAGTTTCCAGCACAACAGCCTGGGTCAACATCGGATGCTACTCCTGGCCTCTCCAGAGATAAGAAGAAACTTCAGTCTCCATTGTCCCCTTATAAGCTCATGAGACATAGGTTACATTCCTATTTGTTCTGGACTTTGACTCATCCTCCTGTAATGAATCTGAGTATTCTATGATGCTCTATATTGTACTGAGGGATAAAGTGAGGCCAAGCCAGAGAAGGCTATAAGGCCCAAATTCAAATTACACTTAAGAACTAAGTTCTGCTTGGGCTAAACTTATATTCTTAGAATTCAATTCCTCATTCTCTTCTTCCTCTGTTCCCCCTGGAAACCCTGTAGGATGCTGAATTCTACCTAAGCCAGGTAAGGGAGTGGTCAGGTGTGGAAGCAGAGGCTATTATAGGATGAATTCAGAAGGACTACTATGCTTTGGGTTAGCTGCCTAGGCTAAGGGCACAACATTCTTATTTCTAATCCTATCTGAATTCACAAGTGGCCACAATGGAAATTTCCTGAAAAGTCTAAATGTCAGAGTAGGAACTGCTTATTGACCATTCTGAGCAACCAGTGAAGCCATGTTGACCTTAAACCATGAAGGAAAAACTGGGTTCAATTTTGCTGAGTAGAGCAAGACTTTCATACAGCCCAACCGTGTAAAGCATTTATTAACTGGGAACCAAGGCATCCCTGAAACCCAGCAGGAGAATCTCCCTCATGTTCTCTCTGAGCTCCACATTCTACCACAGAAAACAGTAAAAGGGGGGTTACCCCACACCCTTCTGTAGGAAAAAGGTACATTTTGGGATGGTTTGGAGGCATCAAAATGGTAAGCAATTTTAGGGTACAATTAAGACCTGGCTGCTCAACCCTACCATAAATTACCATCAAAGGCACTCACACGTCAATAGAGAAAAAAACACATGTGCTTGCAAGACGATGTGTGTTTGATGCTCATAAAAAAGATAAAAATATAGGTCATCATCATGTAACGAGCTTGTAGGTGTCAGAACGTGTGCTGTTGGGGGAAGTAGGGGAGGGGAAATGTCGAGGGCTCAGCAAACCAAAAAGGAAATGGAAATCAGACTCATATCCCCAAGTTCTTCCCTTCAGTAGGAGACAGTGGATGATCCATGGGGGTCACAGATGGACCCATTACCCATTTTTATTTCTTGGAACACCCCCTACCCGGTTCCCCCCAGCTGGATTTCCAACATATTAATCATCTCTCCCATTTTGAAATCAACCGGTCAGGCTATTATTCAAGCATTGTTAATGACACCATCGACCAAGGTATCAATTAGGCAAGTTGGGATAAGAAGAGCAGAGAATAGGGCTGGTCAGAGAGCAGAACACAAGTCTGTTTTGGTGTAGGTAATCCACATGACAGTGAGAGCTCCTAACCCTTTTATTCTACTCCCCTTAAAGGCAACTACAAATACTCTGAATTCTCCACTTAAGACTTAAACCAAAACACTACTTCTTAAGCGTCTCCTACCTTGCCCCCCCAGTCAGCCCTGAAATGGACTTCAGCTAATCACATCACACCACTCAGGATATCCAGGTAAAGGGCCACAGTTAACCAGTTCTGGACACAGCTGTTCCTGTGGTTGGGGCCCAGTGTCACGGGAGGGAATGTTTCCTCAATCCACATCTGACCTTCCTTTAAAAACTAGCTCAACGTTTTCTCATCCACGTCACTATTTTTTCAAATAAGGAAAGTCTTTCTATTTGTTGATTCTTTATTTCTTAAATTCAAGAGCTGAGTATTGTTTTTCCCATCAGACTCATAGTTTCCTAAAGACCAGAGCTAACTTTTTTTTTTTTTTTTTTTTGCTAAGTTTCCTGTTTCCCACACCTAACTATACTCCTTCTCTCTTTGCAGACAGGCTCTGTTCAGAGGGGCTATTCAGAACAAATGGGTGTGACACGTACTCAGGTCACTAGAATCTGGATTCTGGAGAAAAGAAGGAAACCAAGACTAGAGTTAAAATTACAGCATGATAGGAGTCAATTCAGTCATCAAAACATCCACATTCCTTCTCATTATATACTTCGGGAGGTTTTCAGAGCATTTTGTTTTTAGGCTTCTTGAGTCATTCCCTAGCTCCTTCTCATCTTTCCACTCTCCAGATGGATGCGAGTTCTCCATGGCTTTCTTTCCATACCCACCAATTATCCAGATCTTCAGACAGATGTGGGAGACTAGAGAAGGATATAATGTCAATGCTTCTTTTAAAAAAAAATTTTTTTTTATTGATTTCGGAGAGTAAGGGAGAGAGGGAGAGAGAGATAGAAACATCAATGATGAGAGAGAATCATTGATCGGCTGCCTTCTGCACATGCCCCACTAGGGATCCAGCCCACAACCTGGGCATGTGCCCTGACCAGGAATCGAACCATTGACCTCCTGGTTCATAGGTCAATGTTCAACTACTGAGCCACCGAGGACGGGCAATGCTTCATATTTTTAGTGTCTTTGGACCCAAAGAAGGTGGCTGGACCAACTCAGTTCCAAACACCATAACCAAAATTAGAAATCTCAATAAAAAATATTAATGTTTAGAGTTTTGAAGACACAGTTCTTACCTAATTAGATTAGCTAGACTTCCCAGGATTCTTCCCAAAACACTTAGCTCCTTGGGTTCCCTTTTGCCCCTGTTCTCTGCCTTTTTTGCCTCCTCTAATGTCTTTCCTGCTACTTTACCCTAAACTCTGAAACACTAAGCTGCAGTAGCTGATAGAAAATAAATAAAAAATAAACTTTCAAAATGGATTAGCCAGGATTTTTAAGATAAAGAACAAAAAAAAATTGTTTTCAACTAGCTTGTAGGTTCTGTAAGGGCAGGCACTGTATTATAATTCTCTCTCTCTTTTAAATAAAACCTTTATTGAGATATAATTCACATACTATATGATTCACCTATTCAAAATGTACAATTCAATGGTTTTTAATATATTCACAGGGTTCAGCAACCATCATCACAATCAATTTTAGAATATTTTCATCACACTAATAATTTCTGTATCTATTAACTCCCAATTTTCTCCCCTCACCCCCAACACTCCCAGCTCTAGTGAATCACTAATCCATTCTTTCACTTTAGAGTTACCTACTTTGAACACTTCATACAAATGGAATCACATGATACGTGGTTTTTGTGACTGACTTCTTTTTGCTAGCTTAATGTTTTCAAGATTTAGCCATGTTGTAACATGTATCAGTACTTCATTCCTTTTTTATTGCCAAATAATATTCCATTATATGACTATTCCACACTATATTATCCAGCTGATGGATATTTGGGTTGTTTCCACTTTTCAGTTATTATGAATAATACTACTATGAAATTTATATACAAGTTTTTATGTGAACAATTTGTTTTCATTTCTCTCGGGTATATATTTAAGAGTGGAACTGCTGGGTAATATGGTAACTCTAGGTTTAACATTTTGAGTAACTGCCAGACAGTTTTCCAAAGAAGATGTATCATTTTGTATACCCACCAGCAATGTATGAGGACTACAGTTTTTCCATTCCTCACCCACACTTATTATAATCTTGTTATTATTATTATAGCCATCCTAGTGGTTTTGTTCTGCATTTCCTTGATAGTTGACATTGAGCATATTTTTCATATGCTTATTGTATTTACTAGAGGCCCAGTGCATGAAATTCGTGCAAGCATCTGGCCGGCAATCGAAGTGCAAGCGTCTGGCATGGAAGGGCACGTCCCAGATGACCTCTGGGCCCTGAGCAGCACCTGGGCCCTCGGCCCGTGCACCCCCCTCTGCTTGAGTCACAGCGCCCAAGTCCTGGCATCCCTGGGGGAGGGTAGCAGGGGAAGTGAGAGCAAGCTTGGCTGACACCCTACATTCTCACCACACCTCCCTCCCCATCACCCCCGCCCAGGTAGCCATCGAGAGGTCGCAGCCTCCCCACCCCCCACTCAGGTGCTGTGGGAGGTTGGTCACTGCCACCCACCCCCATTTCCCCAGCCCAGCCCAGAGCCTAGCCCTGATTGGGCAATCAAGGCCTGCCGGCTGCTGATTGCCATCTGCGGGGTGATCATCAGGGCCGAAAATTCCCTTAGCGCCTGGGAGCCCAGCGGCAGCCCCACCCCCCAACACTGCTGGACCATTGGTGGGGCATTGGGCCCCTGCTCACATCTGCCTTGGCCTGGCGCTTTCCGCTCACCTGCTCCACCATCCCGTTGTCTCACTTTCGTTGGGGCCCACTGGGGCCAGCAGCACCTCCATTGCCGCCCTGATGCCTGCCATGTTCCACACCACCCCTTGGTGGTCAGCGCATGTCATAGTGAGCGGTCAAAATCCCGGTTGAACTCCCAGTCGAACAATTTGCATATTAGGCTTTTAATTATATAGGATATATCTTCTTTAGAGAAATGTCTATTCAGTCCTTTGCCCATTTTTAATTGGGCTATTTGTCTTTTTATTATTAAGTTATAAGAATTCTTTTTTTAAAAAATATATTTTATTGATTTTTTACAGAGAGGAAGGGAGAGAGACAGAGAGCTAGAAACATCGATGAGAGAGAAACATCGACCAGCTGCCTCCTGCACACCTCCCACTGGGGATGCGCCCGCAACCCAGGAACATGCCCTTGACCGGAATCGAACCAGGGACCTTTCAGTCCGCAGGCCGACGCTCCATCCACTGAGCCAAACCGGCTTTGGCTATAAGAATTCTTTATATAGTCTAGATAAAAGTCTCTTATCATATATATGATTTGCACATATTTTTCCTATTCTTCAGGTTGTCTTTTAACTTTCTTGATGGTATTCTTTTAAGCAAAAAGTTTTATGGCCCTGGCCAGTGTGGCTCATTTGGTTGAACATCATCCTGTGCACTGAAAGGTTGCTGGTTTGATTCTTGGTCAGGGCACTTGCCTGGGTTTTGGGCTCGGTCCTCTGTAGGGGCTGTGCAGGAGGCAGCTGATCGATGTTTCACTATCACATCAATGTTTCTCTCTCTTTCTCCTTCTCCCTTCCTCTCTAAAAAAATTTTTTTTAATCTTTTTTTTTAAGTTTTATGAAGTCCAATTTATCTAATTTTTTCTTATTGTGCCTTTATCTAAGAAACCATTACCTCCTAATCCAATGTCATGAGATTTACACCTATGTTTTCCTATAAGAGTATTATAGTTTTAGCTCTTACTTTTGGGTCTTTGATCCGTTTTGAGTTAATTTTTGTATGTAGTGTGAGATAGGGATCCAACTTAATTTTTTTGCATGTGGCTATCCAATTGTCCCAGCACCACTTGAAAAGACTATTTTCCCCCATTGAATTGTCTTGGCACTCATGTCAAAAATCAATTGACTGTAAATGTGAGGGTTTATTCTTGGACTCCCATTCTGTTCCATTGATCTACATGTCTTTCTGTATGCCAGCCCATACTCTCTTGATTTCTGTAGCTTGTAAGTTTTAAAATTAGGAAATGTAAATCCTCCAACCTTGTTCTTTTTCAAGATTGTTTTGGCTATTTTGGGACCCTTGAGCTTCTATATGAATTCTGAGATCAGCTTGTCAATTTTTGCAAAGAAGCCAGATGAGATTCTGCTAGGTATTGTGTTGAATCAGTTTGGGAAGTATTGCTGTGAACATGGGATGTTTTTTACATTTATTTAGTACTTCTTTAATCTGTTTCAACAGTGTTTTATAGTTTTCAGAGTACAAGTTTTATACTTTTCTTGTTAAAATTTATTCCTAAGTATCTTATTATTTTTGATGCTGTTATAAATGGAATTATTTCTTCTTAAATCCACTTTTGGATTATTTATTGCAGGTATTATATTTTTCTTTTAAGTACAACAGTGATAAACATAGTTATTTCAAAAGCACCAACTAAGTGACAAGTGCTCTGCTAGGTTGAATGTCAAATAAAGAGTACAAGACTTGGTTTCTAAACTCAAGGAACGTACCACCTAGTTAACTGGAAAAAAAAAATGCTTTACACATGTTTTACCTGTACATTTTTCCTAAGGTATTTCAAATACTTCATCTTACTTGATTCTTACAATACCATTCATTTATTTATTCAAACGTGTTTCTTGAGTGACTAGTATATGCAAGCACTGTACTAGATGCTGGGAATTAAAAGGAAAGGAAAACAAACACAGTTCCTGTCTTCATGACTATTGCTGCCAAGCATTAATCACATATAAATAACAAATTGTGATAAATACCATAAAATAAAAGCACATTGAATAGTAAGTAGGGCAGGATTACCATATCCATTTTGCAGAAGAGAAAACTGAGGTTAGCAAGAATTTAAGTGTTCTGGAGGCCCAGAGCCAATAATTCTATAAGAAGTACCCCTTCAGCTCTAACACTTTTTAAGAGTATTATGCTAAGTGAAATAAACCAGTCAGAAAAAGACAAGTACCATATGATTTCACTTATATGTAGAATTTAATGAACAAAATAAATTATCAAAGTGGAGACAGACTCATGGATACAGAGAACAGATTGACAGCTGTCAGAGGAAGTGAATTGGGTGCTGAGTGAGAAGGATGAAGGGATTAAGCAAAGAAAAAAAAGAAAGAAAGACTCCTGGACACGAACAACAGTATGGTGCTTGCCAGAGGGAAGGGGGGTGGGTAGAGGTAGAAGAGGGCAAAGAGGGGATAAATGGTGACAGAAGGAGACTTGACTTGGGGAGGTAAACACACAATACGATATATAGATGATGTATTATAGAATTATATCCCTGAAACCTATATAATTTTATTACTCAACGTCACCCCCAATAAATCCAATAAAATAAATAAATAGAAGATTCACAGAAAATTAGGAAAGGACATGGTTATAGTGAGCTGACAATGATTTTATGAATGGATTATAGAAAGAAAACTTTGGTTTTATTTCTTATGTATTATACATATATTGGAAGGAGGGACAGTATATTTTATTTAACCAGAGAAGTGGAGGTCTGGAATTTGTCCAGGATTTCCCCCTAATTTCATCTTGACAAGCAGTGACAGGGCCAAATCATGAACTGTAATCGAGGAGCCTAGACCAGAACCCAGACCTCCTGACTCCTATTACAGTGCTTTGCCACTGCATTTCAAGAGACTTACTGAATCCTTGATCAATTCATTCAACAAGCATGGCATCATAGTTAGGACAAGGAGATGCAAGGATGAATAAAATAAAGTTCTGGCTCTCATCACCTGCTCCTCCTTGACAGTCCACCCCACACACACACCACACCCCCACCCAGAGTGGGTTAGATACTGTTCCTTGTGCTTTCATGATACACTTTACACATTGTATTGTACTTATTTGTTAACATATCTGTTTCTTCCACTAATACTGTGAGTACCTTGCAGATGAGATCTTGTTCTCTGCTACCTTGCACAGTGCCCGGCACATAGTAGGGTTCCATAAATCTTTGTTGAATGAGTAAACCAGTAGCTGGTCCAGTCCTTCTAGTCCCACTTCATTCTGCTGGCACAAGCTTTGGTAGTATGTGACCACATATCTCCCAGGTGAAAACCAAAAAGCTGATATGTCTAAATTATGAGTAATGGCATCACCAGTAGTGGATGAACGAGCACAGCATCCATGAAACTAACACGGCAATTCCACTCCCTCTTCCTACATTCACATGCCAAAGTGGAGATCTGGATTCAAGTAAAACAACCAAAATTGGTTTTGCATTGGATGCATTTAATAAAGTGGAATGTTTGAGACAACAGACCAATTCAGAAAACTCCCTTATATTTTATTATTTATTATTTTTTTATTTGGTTAATCCTCACCTGAGGATATTTTTTTCATTGACAGTGGAATGTTTGAGACAACCGACCAATTCAGAAAACTCCCTTATATTTTATTATTTTTTTTTATTTGGTTAATCCTCACCGGAGGATATTTTTTTCATTGATTTTCAGAGCGAGTAGGAGGGAAGGGAAAAAACACACAGAGAGAAACATTGATGTGAAAGAGACACATAAATTGACTGCTTCCTGCAAGTACCCCAACCAGGGCCAGGAATAGAGCCTGCAACTGAGGTGCGTGCCCTTGTCTAGAATGGAACCTCGACCCTTACGTCTGCGGACTGACACTCTAACCAGAGTCAAACCGGCTAGGCGGGCAAAACTCCCTTTTATTTTATTTCATCCGTAAGTAGCCGATGTTGGGTTCAGACAGGGTTGTCTCTTTCCAAGGCCAGGTTGTTTTCTTCTCCTCATAGGACTCATCTTGGTTTTGCCAACAAGTTAAAAGAAGCCGTTAGGAGAATGAGATGCATGTATACAGCTAAACTGTCGCTGAGCCAACCCAGACAGAGAGGAATCTTAATAACACTCATCTATATTCTTCTTCATAAAAAAATCATCATAAATGGACCTGTAAAGCGGAGTCTTGGGAGCCTCTGGAGTTGGCTCAGTCTGAGCTATCCACCGGGGACAGGAAGATGCAGTGGATGGCCTCCCTCCCACTCCCTATTGTCCACCATGTGACTCTGAGCCCCAGCTCTTCAAAGCAGTTTGGGGAGACACAGTTCCAATATCTGTTCCACTTTCAGATACATCACCAAGCTGGGAGATAAGTAGAAATGTCAAAGAAGTCAGATAAGATTTTGTAGTTGTTTGTAAACAATTTCTTCCTCAAGCCCTTTTGGGACAAAAGCATATCTCTCCATAGGTTGGCATGTAACCACTATGTGGATAAAGTGTGCTACTCTGTTCTTGCCTCTGGAGACTGCTTAGGTTTGCTTCCTCCCCTCTGTGGAGCATCGGCTGTTGTCAGTCCAGCCCAGAAAGAAGTTAGAGTCAGTTTGACAAAAGGTGAGTGTGCATATTTATGCATGCATGTACCGGCATTTGTGTGTGCAGGTGTGCCTGTGTGTGGAGAGGAGGATAAAGAGTGAGAGATTTGATTCTGATTTCATCATAAAGCCAAATTGGAATTCTTTCTTGTAGCTATTTCTTGGATAGTTTTCCACTCTGCCTCCCTTCAAGAATGCAGATAACTAAAAGTAAACCCAATAGGTCCTACTAGCTATTCACCTACACCTATATCCTCAAAGGCAAAGGGAAATGCATTCAATTGGTTCAAAGTTTAAAGGGTCATATCTATGTAGCACCAAATAAGTAAAGATTCTAGAACAGTGGTTCTCAAACTTCTGGCCCTTTAAATACAGTTCCTCATGTTGTGACCCAACCATAAAATTATTTTCATTGCTACTTCATAACTGTAATGTTGCTACTGTTATGAATCATAATGTAAATATCTGATATGCAGGATGGTCTTAGGCGACCCCTGTGAAAGGGTCGTTCGACCGCCAAAGGGGTCGCGACCCACAGGTTGAGAACCGCTGTTCTAGAACCAAATTCCCATAATTGTAGTAAATGCAGATTATCTAAGCCCCAAAGTAGATTATTTGATTCTGAATTGTCCACTTTGGCTATCTACACAGAAGCTAGTATCTTTCCTTAAAAAGCTAACATAGAAACAACCAACATCTATATACAAAATAGAAAATATATGCATAATTTATAAATCTACATACTTGGAAGCATCACGATACTGGATAAATTTTCAGTCAAAATATGAAAATGGCTACAGTTTTCAAAAAATATGGCTGAGATATCTGCATAATTACCTCCATGCCTCAATAGGCTGGTGTAGTCATATAAATACGTTTATATACCACTCTATTTCAATCTACACATACACATATATTTTATGTAAGCCACTAATACATATAAAGTTATATATGTTTATATGCTGAGATATATGGGGATTCATTTATGTATTTATTTTATTAATTTATTTATTAGATTTCTATTAGACATGTCTATTTTGCTTTATTATCTGGTGAGAATCTGGCCTCACATAGCCCTGCCCTCCCTCTTTCCATATTCCTGGCTGACAGGAAGGCTTGTGCCCTGAACCCTGGGAGCTTTTAGCTACTTTTTTCAAACTGGGGAAAAGGTCAATCATGGCCTAAACAAATCCAAACATACTGTCCCATCTCCTGGAATGCTTATCTAGAGTCTATCATCCATAACTATCCTCCCTATAAATAATCTTTGTTAAGTAAACAGAGACAGTTCTATAATAGAACTGTCTCCTCTCTGGGGATGGGGGAAGAGGAGAGGTGGTCATCTATGGATTCCTGTTCTCATCTGGGTTTAAATATAACTCAGAGTTTGCCCTATGCTAACACTATCCTATATAATAAAGAGCTAATATGCTAATTAAACAGGACAGCAGAATGACCTTCCTGAATGACCACTGGGTGGGGGGCGGGGCCTTGAGGCAGCCAGGCTGCGAGGGCCAAGCCCCTTGCACGAATTTCGTGCATCGGGCCTCTGGTTTCATATAACTGTAAAATGAGCTAAACAATGCAGGCAGTCAAATTTGGGCCTCATGATCCTGTTTGGGTATCTTTACTAATCACCAAATGCCCGCATCATCTATGCCAGAAACAGCTTCCATCACTGCAGTGTTTTGTTGTTGTTTGTTTGTTAATATTTTTATTGATATCAGAGAGGAACAAAGAGGGAGAGGGAGAGATAGAAACATCAATGATGAGACAGAATCATTGATTGGCTGCCCCCTACATGCCCCACACGGGATTAAGCTCACAACCCAGGCATATGCCCTGACTGGGAATCGAGCCCTGACCTCCTGGTTCATAGGTCAATGCTCAGCCACTGAGCCACGCCGGCTGGGCGCTCCAGTGGTTGTTATCCATGGCTACACGTTATTAAAAGTACTGATGCCTGGGCCCACTCCACACCAGCTGAATCAGCACATCTGAGCGTAGGTGTCTCTAATGTTTAAAAGTTCCTGATTCTGCTCCATAGTGAGGGTTAAGAGCCACTTGTTTATACCGACCTGATTCGTAGAAGCCAGAGAAGGATTCCAGGAGTTGGGGAGTGGTAGGCAGTCAGGGTGATTCTAGCTAAAAAACAAAAACAAAGTAAGGTTCCTTTCACAGAAGCATATTTCATCATGTTAATATCTGCTTTTATAGACACAGCCAGAGAAATTGGGCTGGGAATGTGGAGATGATTGTCTTCTAGAAGCCTCACATTTAAGAACCCACTCCCAGAGTAGTTACAAGGAAAACTGGAGCACACAAACACACACGAATACAACCACGCACATGCACACATACATACCATGTGACTGCAAGTAACTTAAAACAAAAAAATTTTAATTGAATTTCGGGGCCTGGGGAAGAGCTGAACCTATAATTATTTCTTAGCAAACTTGCTGAACACAGGGTTTCCCTCCTCTGGGACGAGATGAGACGGGTAGCATAATGAACCCTCTTTAATTAAAAATAAAATGTTTTAGGATGATCATATTCTTCCAAGTTACATTATTTTTTTTAAAGGAAAGAAAAGATGGTGAGAAAAATATCAATTTTCAAATGCCCAGTGTTACGCTACCTCAAATGGCCTCGTTTCTCATTCAACCCTCTAGATTCAAAATTCCATCCTGAAGGGAAAACTGGATTCCCTGCATTATTCCCTGTAGGAAGCGAACTCTTTTTCACTCCAGCTCTATTCCTACATCTCTTAAAAACAACAGGTAGTTTCAATGTCCATTGATTCCAGCCAAGCCAACCTGTGGGAAGGAAACAGACATTGAGGCACCAAAACAGAGACACTTAGCCCAACAGCTCTCTGACCTAACTTTGTAGGATTCTCTAGTAAAAAAGTGCACTGCTGATGTTTCTCCTGTAGAATTCTTCCCAAGTTCCTTAGGAGATATTTGGGATGTGGATATACGGACAGAAGCAGGAAGTACTCTCCTGGATGCCAGGACTATGGAGAAGGGTGGGGAGAAGGCAGAGGGAAGTTCATGCTCTGATTAACTGAAAATGTCTCTCTTCAGACAGGCGAACAAAACAAAGATGTCCATGGAATTGGGGGGAGGAGAGGTTTAAGCCTGAGTTCTATCTCTCAATGGTTTCTGTGTGTGATTAGGAGACATCCAACTCAGGCGGTTTCTTTTTAATTTTGTTATTTTCATTTTCTTTGAATCCTATTTCCTCCTTTACCACTTCTGGGTTTGACACCCATAGTGCTAAAATTTCTGCTTCTAATTGGAGATATCTTTAATCAAGGGAATAAGTAATATATTGGAAAATCTAAATGGAAATTCTATTTTCTCCCAAGCTTTTCCTACCCCATTTCCTCTTGACAGAAAAAGTAAAGATATAAAGCAGCTAAAACCTATGGCTGTCATTGATTTCACACCAAATATTACCTCTGATAGACTGTGTCTATATTTCCAAGTGCAAGTACAGGCAGCTTCTTTCGCCACTTAAAAGACATTACAGCCCTGGCCTGTGTGGCTCTGTTGGTTGAGAATCATCCCATGCACTGAAAGGTCACCCATTTGATACCTGGTCAGAGTACGTGCCCAAGTTGAGGGTTCAGTTTCCAGTTGGGGGTGTGTATTGGAATAAACCAATCAATGTTTCTCTCTCTCTCTCTCTCTCTCTCTCTCTCTCCCTCTCTCTCTCTCTCCCTTCTCTCTCTAAAAAAAATCAACAAAAACATTTTTTTAGATGGACTTTTAAAAAAGGCATTACAGCTCTTTCCCTAAGCAGTGTAAACCTACCTATGTTCTCACAGCTAAATGGGAAACATCTACACTTCAAGCTACATTTAGATAAGCACATGTGTGCACACATGCTTCCTCCCCATATACCTGTCATCCGAGCTACCTTCACTGGTCTCAGCTGTACTTAAACCAGATACCTTGGGAATTCTCTAAATTCCCAGTTTTGGATTTAGCAAGGCAAAAGGAAGGTAGGTGAGCATTTTCTCCTCCCAAAAAGTGGATGAGTAAAGGTAGTGAGAGTGGGAAACCTATTTTCTGAGATTTTATAAGGCAAAGTAGAGCAAACACACACACACACACACACACACAGTGCCTGTACCAGGAACATTCCCCGCTGTGGCTGAATGAAAAACTGAAGAGCCTGGAAATCTACCAGTGGGGGGAGGGGCCTCACAGTCAACAGCCTAGAGAGCTTTGCCCTGGCCAGGTCTACACCTGCCCAGGGAGAATTTTGGTAATTTTAATAAAACCAAATTAAATCCTAAAGTAAGACCAGTTGGTGATTCAGTAGGGATGGCCCTAGACCATTATGGAGTAGCTATAAAATAAAAATTATAGATGGATAAGAATAGGAGCAAAGCAAATAAAATCATTTTAATGGAGGAGAGAGGGAATACGGCAGAGAAGAGGAAAACTGCCAAGTGTGGAGAGAGGGTTGCTTATAGGATTCTCCGGAGTAAGTGGCTTTTGAGATAGGGGCATACAGATCATAGAAAAAATTGGCACAGATAATAGGATTTGTGAGGGGAAGGGGGGATGCTTGAGTATAAATGCCTCTCTACCCAAGCAGAGAAGAGGCCAAGAGGCCTGTGGTGTTGAAGAAGGTGGAGGGATGTGTAGGGGATGCGGTTCCCACCCTCAAGGAACTTATCTTTTAATTAAGAGAGCAAGTTTGGATCTAAGACACTCTGCTTGGCACGTTATGTAGGTGTTTTACTCTGTTCTCATGACGTCCTGTGAGATGAATAGTTTATTACTCAATTTGTATTTGGAAACCAACGCTCAAAGGGTTAAGCAACTTGCCCAAGGTCAAAAAGCCAGAAAGTTGAGGATCTAGGATTTGAACCCAGGTCTATCTCACTTCAAAGCCCATGCACATTCTTTCTAACAATGACAGAGGCCAAATATAATGTTGACGTTTCCCAAAGAGATACGGATCTGAAAGGATGCTGTGTCAGTTTGTCCAACCTACTGCTCCTTAAACTAAATCCCTGCCTTCCTTCCTGGAGCCTCTTCCCTTGCCTGAGAACTACCATGGGCAGAACCTCTTTGGCTGAGGTTGGCTTCTTTCTCCCCATCATCCCTTCACGAGAAGAAGACATCAAAGATTGCGGCAGGGCCATAAAGAGAGGGAGGGTGTCAGAGGGAACCACCCTGGGCTCGTAAACTGGGCGGGGTGGTGGGGAGGGGGTGGGTGGAGACCCACCCATTTGTCAGGCAACGCTGCATCTCACTTTCCCCAAAAACTGAGATCTCAGCTCTTGCTTTAGGGCAGGGCACTTATAGGATTGGGTGGTTTGGGTGGCGGGGGCAAGGGAAGAGCGCAACCCAGTGATTGGAGTTATTCTGACATAGAAATGGTGCCACCTCTCCACCCCCACCCAGTGAGGCCAAGACATACAGGCAGGTTCATTTGAGACCTTAGTTGTAGTTTTAGTTCTTGCTGAGTGTCTCACTGAAGACCACAGAGTGGACACAACCTACACAGCTCAGCCAAATTCCCTGTGCCACAACTAGACTATGCATCTTGAAGGACAGCTGGAGACACCAAAGAGTACGCATGGTCTTGCCATCACTATCTCCTTCTACTGGTAGAGCAACCCAGAGCCTCCAAACCTGCAACAGTCATGCACATTCAATACAAATACCTGTGTCTTAGATCTGAGTGGAGCCACCTCCATTAACCTGGGAGTTTCCCAAGGACATAAATCCAGTCTTGTCCCTAGAAGATTCCTTCACTGAATGGAGAGCTCTGTGCACAGTTGGGGCTCTTGAAATGGAGTCAGCAAAGCCCGCGTGAATCAGAAGTCCATGTTCTCCTAGGCAAAATGGATAATCACAATTAAAACTTTCCCTTCCTCCCAATCATGTTCACCATAGAACTGCTTCTTTCTCTATCGCCATAATCATCAACAAGCATTTATTGAATATAACTAAATAGGGTGCTGTACTTGGTGCTTGATATGACAGATATCACAGGTACTGCCATCAGGAGACCTGATATATACATTTAAAAATATACAGAGAGATTGGGAGAGTGTGGGCTCTGGGTTGCAAGTACCTGGGTTTAAATCTCTGCTCTGTCTCTTTCTAGTCATGAGACATTGAACAATTTCTGTAATTACTCTGTGGCTTTGTTTCCTTATCCTTGAACAGAGAGAACAAAAGTCCCTACTAGACAGGGTTGATGTAGTGATTAATTTAGATGATGCATATAGAGCACTTAGTATAATGCCTGACACATAGTAAGCACTCAACAAAGTAGCTATGGGAACCAGCAGAAAAGGGGCATGACTGGGGCCATGTTTTAGGAAGACAAATCTTGCAACAGAGTTTAGGATGGTTATAAGGAAGATAATTAAAGGAGAGGAATCCTGTTAAGAAGGTTTTTACAACAAATGAAGCAAAAAGGCAAGAATGGCCTGAATCAGGGTGGAAGGAAACAACATCTCTTCATATTCTTGGAGCCTTGACCTCTCAGAGAGATCTGGAACAACCAGTATTATTTAAAAGATGATGTGAGAAGAAAAGGCCAAGGGAGTTGGAGTCATTTAGGCTAAAGAAGCCTGAAAAGTATGAATTCTGTTTATAAACTCACAAGTGGATATTACACTGGAAGTTTCTAGATAGCTTTCCAAATATCTTTTGATAGATAGATAGATAGATAGATAGATAGATAGATAGATAGATATGTAGATTAAGATGTAGATGTAGATATAGATATAGATAAATATAGATATTCCCCACCCCAAACTCCCACTAACACAGAACTGGTGTGACAGTACCAAAAGAGATATTGATTAGGCCTAAGATAAAATTAATAATAGGAAGATGGATCAAATACTACAATGGGTTCCTGTTCCCCTGGTGCCTTTAAGAATTGGGCATCCAACCACACATTGACAGGATGGCCTAGAGCTGGGAACCTGGACAGAGTAGCCTCTGGAGATTCATTCTACATCAGACTACTTGGGACATCCACAATTTCATCAATAAAATATTATCAGCTTGCAGATGATGGCACTTATTTCCCAGTTTTCTTAATATTTTCTTGACCTTAGAGTTAGGTTTGGTTTTTTATACCTCATTTCTTTTGGGCCCCAGGCCAAGACCATCTTATCCTAACCCTATGAGTTAGGAGCACATCGGTGACTTTGTTAGAGACTTTGTACCACCCCCCACTCCCAGAAATTATTCAAAAAGTGCTCCCTAACACTTCCTTTCATAGCTGGACACTAAATAGAACAGTCACTAGACTTTGATCAAATGCCAACTCTGCCACATACTAGTTCTATAACCTTAAGGAAATCACACAGGTACAGTATTCTGTGCCTCAGTTTCCTCTTCTGTAAAATGAGGGTAAGAATTTCAAGCATACAAGGTTAAGGTATGTTTATAAGTAAAAACAACTTAGAACTGTAAAATGCCACTTAAACATTAGTTATTATTACTATAAGATTTCAGCACTATGCCCAGCTGGTATGGTTCAGAGATTGAGCATTGACCCAAGAACCAAGAAGTCACTGGTTCAACTCCTAGTCAGGGCACATGCCCAGGTTGTGGGCTCCATCCCCAGCAGGGGCCATGCAGGAGGCAGCTGATGATCAATGATGTTTCTCTCTCATCGATGTTTCTGTTTCTCTATTCCTCTCTCTCTAAAAAAATTTTTTTCAATAAAAATATTTTAAAAGTAAGAAATACATAAAAAAAATATTTCAGCACTACAAGAGAGAAAAAGAAGGCAGTTGGCAAGAACTTTGATCCCAACCAACCCTCTTTTGACCTCAACATTTTAACATTTTTTCTCCTTTTTATTGAATTTATTGAGGTGACACTATTAACAAAATTATACAAGTTTCAGGTGCACAATTCTGCAACACATCATCTGTACACTGTATTATATGTTCACCACCCCGAGTCAAGTCTCCGTCCATCACCATTTATCCCCCATACCCTCCTCCACCTTCTTCCAATCTCCTCCGCCAGCAATATTTTGACTTTTTTCTAAATCAAAATGCATTTTTTAAATCCTCGCCAAGTAGTAGCACCTGGAAGCTTGGTAAGCTTTGTTGGAGTATTGTGTGTCATCCAAAAGATGGAGCTTTAGAGGCCTTTCTTAACACACTGCATGTTAGTCCTGCTACTGTCACTTCCTAGTTGGTTTTAAAGAACTTTTAGCCTCTAAACCCTGTGGAGGAGGCTGGGAAAGGAGTAAATCTTCCATGAGAGGGGAGTGTAAATTCTGCTCCGGGCCATGAAAATGAGGCCTAGAGGGAACACATCAAGGAATCAGGCACCACCCCTCCCCCAAATGCCATCTACAATAGTTACAGTGGGATGTGGGCTAAGGATAAAGAGCGAAGGAGTAGAGCTTCCATGAGCCCTCAGGACAGCTACTGTGTTGAACTACATGTGCTTGGAGTCAGGTTAATGGTCTGGCTTCCTCAAGGAATAAATAATAATAGTCCTAATCATCCCTCAACATCAGAAAACAATCATTAGTGTCCTGCTCCTTCCCCCCTTTTCCGCCCCCCTAGAGAAAGGGTCACGGCTGGTCTTATTTTGTAGATAGAAAACTGATGCATCATGACTGAAGTTAGCCAGGAACAGGTAGCAGGTTCAGGAAAAAGTTGCGGGTGTTTCCAGCTGTTATTTCATCCACAGGCACAGGTTTACCCCCATAAAGATCTCTATCCAGCCACAGAGGATGCTTATCTGGATTTTGGCAATGACTGGAGTGGGAGGGAGGTGGAGTAGAATGTGGGCCCTGTCATAAGAAGGCACCAGGCAGAATGGAGCAACTCAGCATCCCTGAGGGGATGACACTCAGGGGGCTGGATTAGGTCACCTCTCGTTTGGAAGCTTCAAGACTGCATTCTCAGTGATTTCGTCTCTCCGTGATCTCTACTGACAAAGTGCCAAGCCTTTCCTCTTGCTTTACTTTAGTATTGTGAAATCTAAGAGAAAAGAGGAGAGAAGGACCCTCAGGACAGAAGACTTCTCCTTTCTCTCCCAAATTAGAGAGGGGGGCAGAGGGGAAGCACTTCATTCTCAGCAAGCTTGTTTACCAGCTGCCAGCCCAGACACACCCCCAACAAAATGCCATGGAGAATGATGTTGTGACTCATGGCTTGGCAAGTACTGGGATCATGCCCCAGGCTCCCAGATACCACACTGGCTCCTCCAGGTCGCCCTGGCTGGGTCTCCTCCTCCTCCTTTTCCCCAAAGGCATTCCTCATCCAGCTCTCTTTTCCCAAGCCCCTCCTCCCCTCAAATTATTCCCCGAAGAAGTGGAGGGAGACAAGAATGGTTAGAATTGGGATTTGAGTTGAGGTTAATTTCAGGATCAGGATTAAGGATCGGGCTAGGGATAGAGCTACTTTGGGATTTGATTAGTCAGTGGACTTTTAGTTAGTAGAGACAACAGAACTCTACTAACTTACACCCGCTAAAGTCCTAGGGTTAGCCAGGGTTAGATGTCCTGATGATAGGTCCACTTTTTCGGGGGTCAAATTAGAAGAGTTAGAATCTGCTTTAGAAAATGGAAAATGTCAACACCGAACAGAGATGTAATCAAGAATCATCTCCTAGGAATCTGAGCACAGGTGTTTTTTTTTAAATCAACTACATTCCTAAGGATTGTAGATACGGTAAGGCCATTATATCCACTCCCCAGGCATTGTGCAATGTTTTTTTACTTCACCTTGACCTCAGACCTAGAACTTTCTAGTGGAGCCAAGAGTCTTGGATTTCTTCTCCAAATCCTCTCCTAGTTTTATCTAAGGAATTACTCCTCTAGCCCACCAGCATTGGGAAATGGCTGGGGGAGTAGCTGAAGCACCGGGGCCCTGACATTTGGATACTTCAGGCGCCGTCTTGGTGGAGAGGCACTAAGCAAAGCATGCTGGGGCTTCCCTGACTGAGACATCTGTCAGCAAGACTCAGGAGGCTCCCCTCAGGCAAAGGACAAGACACACTGCAAGTTCTGAGCTCAATTTCTGAGGACAGGAAGAAAATAAAACTAGAAACAATGCGGACAGTCCAGGGTGGGGAGGGATATGGAGCAGGAGGCTTCACAGGAAGTCATGGGGGTCCTCCAGGAGCAGTTGGTAGATAAAAGTGATGGGCTGAATTCCTAGAAACCCATTCTGAGACATGTACACACACACACACACACACACACACACACCAGCCCATCCTTACATAAGTTGTTCAACCTGGAAAGATCAACAAGCTGGCAGCCCACCCACTACTGTGCAACCAAAAACTCCTCCATTTGATATGGGCTTCAGACCCTCTTCCTTCTCTTCTGACTCTCCTTCTCCCACATCTGCCTCCATAGGTGCTTGGAGATCCTCCTGCAGAGGGGCTGGGAGCTGGCACAAAGCCCACCTCAGCCCTGCCCTCCCCGCGAGCAGCACCAAGACGGTGATTAGCAACTCTCCCCAAGGCTCAGCAGCAAGGGAATTTTTTTTTCTTACAAACATGTCACATCTGGCACATCTGCTTTCCTAGCAATGATGCATCCCAAGGGGTATAATCAACAGTTGGGGCGGGGCCAGGATGCAGGTCTGTACTGACAGAAGCCTGAGCCAGAGACGCCGAGAGCAAAACTTAAGAACACCAACTACCCCCACTCCCATTATACCCAAGGGTTGAAGATGAGCCCTATCCCTGCTCATCTTTCTGCCTCAAAGCCAGGCACCCTCCTCACAACCCAAATCCATTATAGGGCACAGAGACAATGCAATGGCGCATTTTGCTTTGGGAAATTATATAATCCTTTTTATTGTCCAACCTTAAACTCTCCTACTGGAATTAGAAGGAAAGTGGGAAAGAACTAGTCACCCTTTCCCCTGTCACAAGCTCTGAAGCAATATTCAGAAAGGCTCTGGTGGTGTTTTCTCATCTTTCACCCCTGCTTCTATCAGCTGCTCTCATCTCTTCATTGTTGTGACTCCTTGCTCTTTTCAAGTTCGATCTCTCACTGCAGGGAATGCTCCCCCCCCCCCCCCCCCCCCCCCCCCACACATACACACCCCACACACACACCCCGCACCTTGGGCCTAGTGTTTCAAAGGCACTACCTAAATGCCTCCCAACAGCAGTTTGATGAAACACCACCAAGCACTTTGACTGCTCTACCCATTGAAACATCCCTCTTCCCCTCCACTGTCTTATGACTCCTTCATTCAGACACTTCCTTTCAGCTAGGCAAAACTGCTTCATTTGATAAAAATTTCTCTCCCTTTGACCTTAAAGGCCATTCTTTTCTCTTTGGTCCTAATTCACCTCTTCCGAACACTCCTCACAACCCTTCCTGAAGGAAGCCTTCTGCCAATGTCACCCATTTTGTTTCCAGTAGTGTCTCTCCATCCTCCATCACTACCCAAATCTCTGCCCTTATCTCATTAGGCCTGTGTGTTTGTCAGTATCCTGGGTATCACACAGTTCCCACCACATGAGAGTCTCCTGAAAATAGGGACTCTCTCTGTCCAGTGCTCTGTATACTCCAGTTTCTTGATTCAGAAAAGGAAGGTAACTGAGTGGAAGAGAGACATAGGGCCAAACCACCTCCTCTGCTCCCACAAAAAGACATAACCAACATAAATACATACACACACATACACATGCATACACCAACTCATCTCAAAGATGACTGAGCTTGTCAGATATAAATCATGTTTGGCTTTCAAATGCAGTGCTAATTACACGGTATCTTAACTATCTGTGCAAACTGTCAGAGAAAATATATTGGCGATTCAGAGGAAAGAGGAGGGAAAGGCTGGAGCATCCATTGAACACCACCCTCACCTTCTCTGAAGTCATCCAGAGATGGGACACACAGAAGGGCGAAGGCGTGCCAGGGCCAGTCCCAACACTTCCAGAGCCTAATGGTTTTTCAGGTGAGATGTGCTGTCACAAGCTCCCAGGTAGGAGGGGACACTCAAGATGAATTGTCTGCATCACCAGTCACACAGTGCTGCACACAGCAGCAGGAGTGACTTAGGCTACATTTTTTTGAAGACATCCTGACAAAGTAGATTCTAGAAACAGAGGCCCCAAAGAGATTGAGTCCTTCCTCTGAGAGTTTGGGAATCATTTGGTCTAACCCTCCGCCTCTAGACAGAATGAGATCCAGACTATTCCAGAAGGGGTGGGGAGTGTGATGTTTAAAATACCCAATTTTAAATTTCTAACATATTAATATATTCAAATAAGTCTGTACTGAGATTAGGATTACATTATTTCTTCTTAGCCATAGTTACAGTTTGGGGTGCTCCTCTCCCAACTGCTATTCTCTCCTAACATTCTTCCCAAACCCAGACTGACACCAGCCTCAGCTTCCCTTTACCTAGAAGCACTTGGCCTGTTTCCAGGCTACTTTTCATACCCGTCTTTCTGTTGTGTGTGTTGGAGAAAGCAGACTGATGGGTTTCAGAAGGAGGACCCCCGAAGGGTGTTGTATCTGGGACAGCCCAAGGAGGGAGACATAAAAGATGGAAGCCAGAGTAAGGAGGGAGAGGACAGCAGTGAGGGCCTAAGGGTGAGACTCTCATCCCTAAGGGCAGAGGAGGCGAGGGGAGCAAAGGGAAAATAAAAGAAGCAGAGATTCTTGTGGCTACTCTAGCCCATCTCTTGCCTCTGTGCAGATTTCACATACACATACTTAGTGATTCACCAACACCAAGCCAGAGAAATGTGTTGTCTAAAGCTGAGAAAAGAACAGTGTATTTATCAAGAACTTGCTTATGGACATTTCCAAGGTGTGCATGTGAAGCTGTACTGGTGACTTTTCTGGCAAGAGAAGGAAAGCCGTTTCGACAAAAGTTTGTCACACATGGCAGCAGAGGGCAGGGCATCCTTCATTAGAGACGTAGGAAAATCAGATGGAACTCATCTTTCTAGAATGGTTCTGGGTAGTTCATTCTGATATCTTTCTAGACCTTCCTGACCTAACCAACTAATGAAACAAAAACCAACCAATTAAAAGTACATTGTAATATAAACTTGAATAAACAGTGACCCCCGGTTTTCTAGTAGCATCTGGATGAACACTGTTTGGTTCAACACCCCCTGTCAAAGGAATAAGATTCTCTTCATTGTTCTCACTTGGGGACCTCAAGCTCCCAAGCCCTATGTTAGTGTCTCTCCTATGATCAGTACCTTATTCCACTAGAGTTATTGCTCAGGAACCTTATAACTATCCTATAAGTGACCACTCTGTCTATGGGCCAAAGGTAGTATGGCAGACAAATGAGCAACAGATTCAGGACACACCCTCATGGTTGTCACTCCCCCAACAGAATTATTCATATGCTATGGGACAGGGAACTAGAGAATAAAAAAGTGACTCTTTTCTAGTTGACAGAAGACAGAGTTCCAAGTCAGATCATTCCCCAAATTCCTAGGTTCCTAAAGATCCAGCATTCCTGAACTCCAAACACTGTGAGACTGAGATTTCTTGACCCATCCCCACAGAGACATGAAATCCAGTTATAAGGCAAACAAGGCCATGTTTGTCCCATAAAACCACCATGTGTGAGCTAATTAAATGACATCATAAAAAAGGGAGATAAATGCAGGCAGCAGGGAGCCTGCCTAGGAATGAGGATGGGATCAGATGGGTGGCTGATAAAGTCATGCCAGGAGAAGAACTGGGAGTGAGTATCCTCAACCCCCACCTCAAGATTTCTCAGGGGCTTCCAACCAGCATCAAGTGATGGGTGAGGAGAAGGCAGGTCTGAAGGTAGAGAAAAGTTATGCTAGGTCTTAAAGTTATGCTAGCAAAGGAAGCAAAGCAGCCTACACAAATGTGATCCTCCCTGCTCCTGACACATCCACTCATAGAGATTCTCACACCTAACAGTTCAATCGATTTGCATGTATACACATACTCATATGTAGAGATATACATAAGCACTCTCACATACACAAACATTCTCAGCAATATAACTTTCCTCCAATCACCTCATAACTGAATTAGACATCTACTGAAACAAAGGTCTGTCATGACCTTGGGGATTTCTTCTAGCACTAAAAGAGTCTTTGATTTTGTGATCTCTGGCACACCGAGAGCATTTTAAAGTGACATATGTTCACTGCTTCCCCTAAACAAGAAACCATTGAGAATGTCACCAAAATGATGGGTACCTGGAGGGAATGAAATTCACATTCATATCTAGTCATGTGGCCCAGAGCTCTGCTCTCTGCAGCAAAATAGATGAAGGCTATAACTAACTGATCAAGGTGTCTGTCCCAGATGAATACTCAGACCGGTGAAGGGCAGGAACTCAGAGAATTCCTGAAATAAGCTTAAAATTTAGTTTCCTTTATAGATCTTCTTAGGCAAAGTAAGAGTGAGTCTCAGGAACACCTCCCACCTATCGCCTCCCCCATTCCCAGCCTATCAACCTAAGGAGCTTCTCCTCACTGCTGCACCCAGGATCACATTTCATCCAGAGAAGTTTGACTCAAAGTTCAATTCCTCATGCCCGTGCCCTTTCCAACGATAGTTATATTAGAAGGAAAATTTGGGAGTGAAGAGGAAACCCAGACCAATAAGACAAATTCAGGCATCCCACCATTCCCTTGTTCACACATTCGTTCAGCAAACAGTTGTAGGGTCTTCTATGTACCAAGCACAGTCAACCAGGCACAACTAAAGACACAAAAATGGATGACCCTCGCCTTGGTCTTGAAGAATGCACATCTGCTTGGGCAAGGCTGTCTTTCTCAGCAATCCAAAAAGGATTCTAGCATCCTGTAATGCTAGCTAGACCCAAATTTCACTGTTTTCTAGTGAGTTCTTTTTCTGCTGAATGTACAGAAAATTGGAGCTCTGAATCACTAGCAGTAGAGGATATGGTCTCCCTGGACATCTAGGTTCCTTTCCTGGCTCCACTCTGACTCCCGGGCAGTTCTGGACAAGTCATGGACTCAGTTTCTCTACCTGGGAAGCGGGGGAGGCGCCCACTGACTAGTTCTCAACTTCACAGAGTAACTTGGTGATTAATGGGTTAATGTCCGTGGGAGGCTTTGAGCTCTTGGGATGAAAGACACCCTAAAGCCCTGACTCTATTGGAAACTCTGCCCAGCCAACAAGATACCCTGAAACCAGAAAAGGGGCCTTTGATCATATATGAAGGGCTGTCTTTGGAAGAATGAACTAGAGGGAATGAGTTAAAACAGCAGCAAGAATTAAAATAGCATGAAAACCCTAGGACTTTCTGGCTCCTGGGTGGAGTCCCTTGCCTGGAGTTATTTACAGATCTTTCACCTACCTATAGAGAGGGGTGGTCTGGATCATCTCTGGAAGCTTCTTCTGGACATCCTACAGTCAACTCCATGTTAGATACTCTCTGGCAGATGTTTAATACTGAAGGTTAAATATTGAAACTTCAATGGTTCCCCGCACCCAAATATGAAACAAACCCCCTTCCCCACTGCACAAGTTGGTAGTAAGCACAAAGAGGGAGAGTTCATTTAATATATAACACATTTCTAAATTGTTTAACAATGTTAAATGTGCAGAAAAGTTTTGCTATATAATTATTCAAAATCTATCAAATATTCATTATCAAGACAAAGTGTAAATATCAAGATTACCAAGTGGGGCATGGAGTCAGGCTTCAGTTCAAATACTGGCTCTGCCATTTACCAGTTATACAACTTTGAGCAAGTTGTTTAAACACCCTGAACCTCAGTTCAATCATCTGTAAAATGGGAATAAGAACAATTCCAACTTCAAATGATATTGTAAAGGTCAAATCGGAAAATTGTGAGGCTACTAAGAATTGGCAAGGATGGTAGGACAACAGGAACTCTCAGATACTCTGGTTGGAGTGAAAATTGGTACAAATAATTTGGAAAACAATTTGGTATTACCTGGTAAATTTGAATGTTCACATAACCTATAACCCAGAAATTTCACTTCTAGGTATAGATGCTACAAAATGTGAGTACTAGAATACACGTTTAAGTATATTCAAAGCAGCATTGTCTTCAATTGATAAAAATTGGAAAGGATGCAGATGCCCATCAACAGTAGAATAGATGAGTGGGTTAGGGTATATTCATACACTGAAATATGTACATCAATAAAAATGAACAAAGTACAGCTACAAGCAACAACGTGGATTCATCTCACAAATAAAATGCTGAGTAAAATGTGCAAGGCACAGAAGAATACAGTTTGAGTGGATTTATATAAAAATTTTAAAAGACAAACCCATATTATTTAAAGATTTGTATATTGGTACTTAAACCATGACGAAAAACCAGAAAATTCTTATTACAAAATACAGGGTTGTTACCTTTGGGAAAGAGAAGCAATTGTGATCAGAAAGGGGGCTTCTAGGTGCTAGCAAAGTATTTTTTATGAGTGGTGGTTTCATTGGATGTTTCTATGTGCCACATTATTCATTAAAATGCATGTATAACCTGGCCAGTGTTGCTCAGTGGTTGAGTGTCAGCCTATGAACCAGGAGGTCACGGTTCGATCCCTGGTCAGGGCACATGCCCAGGTTGTGGGCTCAATCCCCAGTGGGGGATGTGCAGGAGGCAGCCAATCAATGATTCTTTCTCATCATTGATAATTCTCTCTCCTGCTCCCTTACTCTCTGAAATCAATTTAAAAATATGCTTTTTAAAATGCACATATATTCTTTATGTACTCTAATTAATGTGTCATATTTCACAATTTAAACAATAAAAAGATTTAATTAGTTTACATTTGCAAAGGGATTAATAAAATACCTAGTGGATACTAAGTTCTCAATGAATGTTAGCTGCTATACCCATTATTTATCCACCGCTAGTTCAGAAATTATCTGTACCATTCTTTCCCTCCATTAATCATAGTAACTATGTGGATATGTATTTAATAAACATTTACTGACTGCCTACTATGTGCTATGCACTATACTAGGAAGAAATGTACCAGATAGTGTCTCCACCTAAGGTGCTCACTGAGGTGACCTGAATGCATCAGGATAGATAAGCCCCTGCTTCCCAAACCGTCAACTTCTCTTTCCACATATCTGGGTTCAATGTTAACTTCTCAGTAATGACAAAATCACAAATAGGGATTTGTGTCCAGAAAAAAACCTCTACTTGAAACCACCCTCCTATCCTTACCAATCATATGGCTGCCCCAGGTCACAGGTATCTATTCACCCTGCTACGCACACCTGATGCAGCATACCCATGTCTGCCACACCATGAACCATGGCAGAGAAAAAAGAACTGTGACAAAAATCTTCTGTGGTAGAAAAATCTAGTGTCTGCACAAGCCCCCTACTCATCCCTTTCTACCCCAACCCCACCATCCCAGCTTAAGGGCAAGAAATACATTATGACCCTGGGCCTTCGTTTACATGTAACAAACAGAGGTCAATTTATTTCTAAATCACTTTTTTTATGGCTCTATTGAACTATTTGCCACATTATTTATACGTTAATGGGCCAGGCCCCTCTGGGAAGCTCCCCATCTAATAAATAATGTGCCAAATCATTAAGCAAGGTGATAAAATCAAAGCCATTTAAAAATACATCAGCCTGCAGTTCCCTTCCAGTGAAATAAGCTCCAGGGGACCCGAAAAGAGGGGGCAGGGGGAGGAGTAAAAAACCACCTTGTATTACTGAGTTTGGTCAGGTGTAGGATTTCCCACCCCCCTGGGCTTGAGATAAAAATCAAACCTGGGAGATCTAGATAACCTGGCGTCTTACCCATATCCCCAGCAGCTAGGGGGAGAGGAAGTGGGTAGGTATTACAATACAGATGGTTGCAAGTATGCTTCAGGCAGGAAGAAATAGGAGCATCATATTCTACCTCCCACCTGCCTCTTAGGGGTATTGGGGGCAGACAGAGAAGCCCAGCTGGGCCAAAGAAGTCATGTCCTCTGGCTGGAAGTTGGGGGTAAAAAGAAAATCCATTGAAGACCTTTGCTTTCTACCTATAAGCCATCACTACGATTCTCTCTTATGAGAGAATTATGAGTATTTATAATTAGTCTGAGTCACAGAGAAGAACATTAACAATAATGATTACTCTGCCCCCCCCCCATTTCCCACCTCTTACACCAAAGAACTTACCACACCCTTCTTCACCATCAACCCACTCAGAAAACCATAGCAGTAGCAAGAGAACGTGGGCTGGAAGACTCACTCTTGAGCTCCCTAAGGACTTGACCTTGAGCTTTTTCCAAGTGATTCAGAGAAAAAAAAGCACATGGGAGCCTATAAGTCTATCCTTATCCTGAGACCCCCTGTGCGTAGATCCCTGTCTTGGGTACTACAAGGAATGATCCAGATAGACCATCCCCTGGTTGATGGGAAAGATAAGACCCCCTCTCCAGGACTCTGACCCAGACTGAAAACTTAAGCAGCAATACGAATGAAGAAAGTATAAGTTGAGTATCTAAGCAGAGAAGGCATGCAGAGCAAAGAAATGATCTGTGGAATAGAGGAGGTTTATATAAATATCTAAATTCTAAGCAAACACACCAAACATTATTTGCTTTAATCCTTACCAAAGCCTTGAAAGGTAATTTACAGATTCAGAGAAATGAAGAGATTTAATCAAGGTTACACAGCATGCTAGGGGGCCAGGGTTTGAATCTAGAACTATTTTTCTACAAAAGGCTTTATCCTTTTTATTAAATGATCATGCCAAGGAGCAGAGATAGCTTTGAGTTGAGTTCTAAAGGAAGAGACACATACCGATAAACTAAAAGAAAAGGGAGGTGGGGTTGCCAAATGATATACAGGATGCCCAGGCCCAAATATTGCATGAGGCATACACTAAAAATTATTCTGTGTTTATCTGAAGTTCAAATTTCATTGGCATCCTGTCAACCTTTAAAGCAAGCAACTCTTCAACCTTAAATCATGGCATATTGCCTGAGTAAGTCTCCCAAGTGAAGGAAAACAAGGCTTTCAGGGAGGATAAGAAATAGGTTTGCTGAATTGGTGCAGGTAGTTCCATACCAGAAAATCAAAAACTAGGACGATGATGGTCATAGTCAGCTGCCAGAATTTTTTGAAGAATGGAAAGTTTAGACTTGAGAATAGAGAATAGAAAGTCTTTGGTTCTAAGTTGTAAACTTCAAGGAAAGGGCAAATATAGTTTCATAGAATTTAGAACTGGAAGGTATTTTAGTTTATAATATAAAGAGAGGCCTGGTGCACAAAATTCATGCACTGGGGGGGGGGGGGCCCCCCAGCCCAGCCTCCCCCCTCTTGCAGTCCGGGAGCACTTGGGGGATGTCCGACTGATGGTTTAGGAACATCCTAAGCCGGCATTGGAACATCCTTAGCGCTGCTGTGGAGGCAGAAGAGGCTCCTGCCACCGCCACTGCACTTGCCAGCCGTGAGCTCAGCTTCTGGCTGAGCAGCGCTCCCCCTGTGGGAGCGCACTGACCACCAGGGGGCAGCTCCTGCATTGAGCATCTGCCCCCTGGTGGTCAATGCGCATCATAGCGACCAGTCATTTCGCCGTTCAGTCGATTTGCATATTAGCCTTTTATTATATAGTACACCTTCTATTTGCATAGTATTTTAAACGTTTCAAAGCACTTTCACGTACATTACAGTAGTTCCTTGGGTTACGTCGGAGATCCGTTCCAATGGCACGAGGTAACGCAATTTTCACCGTAAGTCGGAACCCACCTACATAAGCACCTACATCACTCACATGGAGCACATACACAGCAGTAATGAAGTGAAACAGTAAAAAAATGTTAAAAGAGAGATAACAATGCCTGACCTTTACTTGTGGTAAAATAAATAAATAAAAAACATAAAGCACATATGTACATATGCCAAAATGATGGAACTTTTTTTTTTTTTATAAATACTGTAAATGGGAGATGGCGACATAACCACGAAACAATGTACGTCGAGTCCGATGTAACCCGAGGACTGCCTGTATTTAATTTGATCCTCATAAACCCCTGAATGGTAGACAAAATGGATGTTATCCACTCCGCCTCAGCCTACTAGCTGGTCTCTATCCTTCCCTCTACCACCAACATCCAGAGAGACACTACTGGTACACTGCCTCCCACCCCCAACTCCACCACTCTGAAACTTCTCACAAAGTCACCAGTGACATATCCAATGGGTTCTTTTCATTCTTCATTCCACTTTACCATTTAACATTGTTGATAACCTACTCTAACTGTGATATGATTAATCTCTTGTTCTCCTCTTACCTCTTGGATCACTTTTTCTGTCTCCTTCACTCTTTTCTTGTTCCTCCACACTCCCCTTTAAGTAGTTATTCCCAAGTTTCCATCCTTGGTCTTCTCCTTGAGTAATTTCATCCATTCTATTTTCAATCCCTGTATGTGTGCTGATGACCCCACATCTACATCTCCCACTGGTTTTCTAGATGCTAGATTAGAATTTTAAATTGCCTCCTAGACATCTCTACTTACTACTCCCATTCCAATTCATCCTCCAACTCTAGCTATCTTATTCACTTAATGAGTAGCTCCCCCATTGCTTATAGGTTTGTCCATAGTCATACAGTTATGGCAAATGTGGTCCCAATCAGAAGGTCGGCAAACTTTTCTTTCAGTAAAGGATCCAAAAGTAATTATTTTAAGTTTTAAAAGCTACATGTGGTCTATGTTGACATTCTTCTTCTTTTTTTAAAAAAAAAATACAACCCTTTAAAAACATTTTAAAAAACACCACCCAAACACATTTTTAGCTTGCAGGTTGAACAAAACAGGCACTGAGTCATAGTTTGCCAACCTGCAGGGCCAGGTCTCCTCACTCCCAATCTTGTTCTCTTTTCGTTGCTTTAAGAAGTTAAAAGCAGAGATGTATGGGGTATTTACAGTTTAAAAATTCCTTTCATACACATCACTTCATTTGCTCTCTCTCCTTTGGACCCCCATAGGACTTTACATGTACCTCTCTTATTGTACAAACTCCAGTTCACAACTTATTATTCTACTAGGATATTCTTGAAGGCAATGATTAATTTGCATTTTTTATATTCCATAACAACTAGCCCAATGTGTTATTCATAAGAAGCACTTTAAAATGTTGGTTGAATGCATCAATAACCTAGTTTTAAGTTTTATTTAAATAGGAAAAGTAAAGAGGGTCTGAAAGCTGGACACGCAATCCGATGGCTGGTGCTATTCTGCACTGTAAGGACAGTCATGGGGTAAGAAGAAATGGAAAGGATGAGAGAAACCCACAACACCAAGGTCTCTGCTTCCCCCACTGGGAGCTCCATCTCTAAGAATTGAACTGCCCAAGGTTTTTCCAAGAGAAAACCCAAGCTGTCTGGGACCCCATGTGGGGTCTTAATTGACTCACTTGAGCAGCAGAGGTCTCCAGGAGTGATTGAAATGAAATCAGAGAATCTTAAAGTTAGAAGGGACCTTAAAGGTTCAGCTCTCACCTAGATGGCTATAGTCAGCTCCTAGCTATCTGGACTAAAGCAGGAAAGCTGTGACACAGCTCTCACCAAGTCTGTAGAAAAAGTAAATAACAATTTTTGGACTTTTAAAAAATATATTTTTATTTATTTCAGAGAGGAAGGGAGAGGGAGAGAGAGTTGGAAACATCAATGATGAGAGAGAATCATTGATTGGCTGCCTCCTGCACACCCCCTACAACCTAGGCTTGTGCCCTTGACAGGAATCAAACCTGGGACCCTTCAGTCCACAGGCTGATGCTCTATCCATTGAGCCAAACCAGCTAGGGCAACTTTGTGGACTTCTTAATGCAGTATTTTTTTAATCTTCCAAAATGTATCTGTGCCTTCAGAATTATCTTAGGAATTAGGTCTTGCTGGGACATAAAGGAGACAGCAGTCTCGATTAGGAAAAGATATTGGATGAGAGTAGATAACACTATGCCTGCAGCTAATCTGAGGCCTGGTGGGGGGAGGGAGGAGATAAAATCATTGTTTTTTAACATCAAGACCTCAATAATACTTGTTAATAAATTTAGTGATCTACTCTTTTCATGAAGCTTTGTTCTCCTATATCTTCCTGCCTTCTCTTATTACTTGGGCATTTGGAAGGAGCCAAGAGAGAAATCCAGACAACTGAGTTTGGGGACTTCCAGAGGCAGTCCCCACAGACTATATCAGAAGCCTGAGGCTGGGACACTTTCACCCTGAATACCTAGGTCTAATTCAACTAATGACTGCAATGGAATAGGGTGGAGGTGCCTCCACTGGTAGCAGCAAATCGTGATGTGCTCAGAGCTTACAGTAGGCAGAGCCTCACCCAGTAAGTCTAGAGCCGCCCTCCCTTTGCTTAGGTTCAGTTCCTCACATAAAGATCACAAAGATGTGTCAGTACAACTGGCCAACTGTCAACTGTCCTTTTCCTTCCAGGAAGAAGCTGTCTCCTATGATTTATAGAACTGTTTTTAAATGAATGTCTTGTCTATTCAGGAAATAACTCTGACAGCTGCTGACAAAGGTGAGCCAGAAAAGTGGTTGAGGTTATAAACAAGGTGTAGAACCTCACTGCTCAACGCATGGTCTGTGGACAAAACAGCCTCAGCATCCCTGGGGAGCTTATTAAAAGTGCAGAAATTTGGACCCCACCACAGATTCACTGAATTAGGATATGATTTTAACCAGACTCCAGGCACTCTGCATGCTTACTAAGGTTTAAGAGGCACTGGTATGCTGGACAAGGTTCTGCTACTTACCAGCTGTGTGACCTTGGGCAAGTTATTGACTTCTTCATAGCTCAGTTTCCTTATCTGTAAATTTGGGATAATAATAGTATCTCCTCATAAAGTTCTCATGAGACATTAGTTAACATGTAAAGTGCTTAGAATTGTGCCTGGTACCTGGTAAGTATGCAAAAATGTTAGCCATTATTAATGTTCTCTTTGATGCACTCTGTAAATCCCACCAAGCAGAACTGGCTGAACTTAAGGTGACAGGAGGGGAGCAGGCAGGGGGATATGTGTGTGTGTGTGTGTGTGGTGGGATGGAGAGAAGAGCACTGACAACAAGAGGAATAGCTTTTTTGATTGAAATGAAAAATTCAATTGTGGGGCCATTAGGCCAAGTTTGGGGTATCCAGAGCTCTAGGACTAGTGAATGGCCATTCATATGATGGATTTATTAACATATACTATTGCCAGGCCCTTTGCTGGGTACTGGAGACAGTGGTGAACAAGACAGACAAGGCCCCAGCCCCCAAATTAGGGAAATTCTGAAGTGTCTGCTTACACTGAGAGAAGGGAAGGCCTATCAACATTATATTACTGTGATGCATTTAGACAACCCAATTGGGGACCTTGGAAATTTTGTTGGGTTCTCTCCCCACATCTTATTAACATGATAGTTTCCCCAACTTTTCTTTCTTCCATGTCTCACAGACAGCCAACTAAGGTAGTGATGCAGCTTCCTGTGGCTGTGTGGGCTGCTGAGCTAAACACATTGAGTCAGACTAGCCATCTTAGAGGCCAGTTGTCCACATGGTCTGAGTTCTCTAGAACTGTGTTACTAAAACACAGATCGGATCTTGTTACTCCCCTTGTTTAGAGACCTCTAATGGTACACAAACCATTCACACTACAACCCTAAACTATTTGACAGTCTCATTACAAATTATCACCCTTCCCTAGCATGCACTGTACACCTTAATTACAAGAGTGGTTACAAACTGGGCCTATTCAGAACTGGGTTTTAAATCCAAACATTGTTGCTTACTGTCTATGAGATTGGGCAAGTTGTTCAACCTAAGCCCCAGTTTTTGCATCTGTTAAATAGGGATACCAATTAATAAAAATAGCTATTATTACACCGTATCAAGCACTGTTCTAAGCATTTTCATCTATTGATTCACTTCATCTTTCCAACAGTGCTGCCTCACAGCATTGTGCAAGTTCCGAGAACTGTGCCTGATGTGAAGTAATATTAGCTATTATTGTTGATATTAATATTACAACACAAACAGGCTTTATCGTGCCTTCATACCTTTAACAGTTCCCTCTCTCTGGAATGACCAACTGCCCTCCTCTGTGCCACAAACTCCTAGTGTTCCTCAAAAAAACCCAGCTTTTCAGGCATCCATACACAGAATAACTCAACTCTTCCGTACATGTTCTCATAGCACTTGTCCTAGTTCATTGAAAATAATGTTTACAGCCCTGGCCAGTTGTTGAGTGGTTAGAGCCTCAGTTCTCAGACTGAAGGGTGGAGGGTTTGATTCCGGTCAAGGTTATGTACCTGGGTTGCAGGCTCGATACCCGATCCCTGGTCAGGGTGCATGTGGGAGGTAACCAATCAATGTGCTCTCTCACATCAATGTTTCTCTCTCTGTCTTTCCCCCTTCCCTTCCCCTCTCTCTAAAAATCAGTAGAAAAAAATATCCTCAGGCGAGGATTAACAAAAAAACAAATAAAATAATCAGGCTTTACAGATCAGGCTTCACCACTAGCCTCGATACCCGGTCCCTGGTCAGGGTGCATGTGAGAGGTAACCAATCAATGTGCTCTCTCACATCCATGTTTCTCTCTCTGTCTTTCCCCCTTCCCTTCCCCTCTCTCTAAAAATCAGTAGAAAAAAATATCCTCAGGCGAGGATTAACAAAAAAACAAATAAAATAATCAGGCTTTACAGATCAGGCTTCACCACTAGCCTGTGGGCTTCTCAGCAGTAAAGATCCTATCTTACTTCATATCACTGGGGCCGACTCTAACATATGGAACCAAGCAGCTACAAAATGAATATTTATTGAATGAATAAACCAAGATCTGACTGAGTGACTAAATACTTTCAGAAAAAGGCCTAAACTGTGAAACTCCAGAGAGAAGCAACATTGGGAATAAAACAATCCGGATACCTTCTGCCCTGCATCCCCCACCCCGAGTACAAAGCCATTCACCAGCCCAAGCTTCCTCATTGTCGCTGGGTAGATTGCACCTCCCACCAAGGACACTCCCCAATCCCCTCTTGCTGTAGACACACCACTCACCTCTGGCAGCGACAGAAATAAAGAAGATTACATCATTTGTTACAACAAAATGGTTATTATAGTAATAAGTATAATTAGCATCAGACAATTACAATAATAACACATTTCCTTGCAGCAGAGGTACTTTTTTAAAAAACAGGTTTATTTAATGCCCCCCTCACACACACCTCCCCCAAGAAAAAACAACTCTCTTCCCAAAGAGCAGAGGCTTCTTTCATTCTGCCGAGATGCTATCTTAATGAAGGAACATTATTGACAAACCCCATAAAATGGGAGCAGATTCCCTTGGAGCAAAATCTCTTTTGCTCTCTTTCTGGTTTCTCTGGGGCAGAAAAAACCTTGTGCCTTTCTTTCGAGGCATTAGGAAAACTTGTTGAGGGAAGAAAAGATGAGGCCAGAAAAAGCAAAAAGAAAAGAAAAATCTTCTGAAACAGCGAGAGCTTAATATCCATTGTTGATCATCTCGCAGCCTTTCTTCCTGGTTGCACACACTAGGAAGGGAAACGGGCCATTTACTTACAGTGACACACGAGTGTCTTAGGTCGTTTCCCAAGCTCTTTGGGAGCAAGAAGCTGTAGGGTGAGATGGTAGAGAGGCCTAGGAGGGAATTGCAAATGGATAATGAGCAGGCCATTTTACTCCACATGGACATACCCACATTAGATGCTTATACGAAATCTACTTAATCTCCTGCTTTTTACAAAAATATTTAGGAGAGCTTACAGCAAGATTTAAAAATTAGATGAGAAAATTAGGATACACACGGACATTTCATAAGCTTGTTGATATATACATAAGTGCATGTGCACTTTCCATTCATGTATACAAACACACACACCCCACGTACATACCTAGAATGTACCTCATACATAGTAGGCTCTCAAAAATATTTGGTGAATTAATGAAACAAATCCACCCCTAAAGGCAAAGAAATATAAAAATAAGTAACTCTGATACAGCCTAAGATACAGACATTAAACACATATAAACATTTATACATAAAAATATATATGAATACATGTCTCATGCATATAAAACAGACCACTATTCGCATGTAGGGCACACATCATTTTACACACATACACATAAAATTAAACCTCACCCTTTTACAATTGCCATAGTCATAGATGGACATATAAGCACTTTTGCTAATATATATATATATATCTCCACATTGCGATATGTGTGTGTGAGTGCATACTCACTCATATAAGCACACATTCATACACATAGACAGGTGCATACAGACTACACACACACACACACACACACACACACACACACACGCACACAGAGCAAATCAAATCAGAACAGCTATAAAGATAAGTGTCTCTGCTAGTCACTCTTATCTTCTCTAAGTGACAGTGCCCAGAGGCATGAACTTAATCTAGGGCTCTAGCCCATCACACCCAATGCAAGAGAAGGCAAAGGGTGTGGACCACCCACTAGGGAACCTGTCTGTCTCCAAGGCCATCCATACATGTGCGTGTCTTGTCCAAGTACCCTGGGATTTCAACCTCACCACAGATCACTGGGAATGAAATCTTGTTGACCTACTTTCCCAGGTAAATCTCCTCTTCACCCTCACTGACTCCCAGTATGTGGTCTGTATTTCATCATACTTCCCCAATGAACATTCTTCCATTCTCTTTGAATTTTCAGCCAAGTAAGTTGCCCCACAAACCAGGGATACTCCCCTCTCTTCACCCACCACATTACCAGAGAATATCCTTTCCTCCTTTGGTATCAGTGCTCCTCTCTTCCAAGGAGCCTTCTCAGATCTTTCCCTTAAGACATTAAGCTGCATGTAAAACAGTTATTTTTTCCATAAATAGTTTTTCTTTCCTGTAATGTTTAAAGTGCATTTATTCCAGCCCTCTTTAATCACGTACACAGGTTTAATGTTTTATTCCATGTTTATATGTCTTTTATGGGTATGTCAAGGTATCTATCTTAGGTTTTATGTTTCTGCTTCTTAGGGGATTATATCTGTCTATGGATGCCTTTGTACAGTGGCCAACACTTGCTGGGTATTTTTATTCTGTTTCCACTCAATATTTGGATGGGCCCTGTCTTAGTTGTTTCAGGAAGACACACAGAGTAAAAGAAATATAATACCACCTTAGGGAATCTCAGACTGATGGTAGAAACAAACATAAAGAAAGAAACAGAATAATAAGGGAAAAATCTATAATGTCAGAACTAGAAGAGGATTGTGGGATGATTTAATCCAGACTCCTCATTTTTCAAAGTAAAGGAATTGAGATTCAGAGAAGTGAAGTGACTTTCCCAGAGTCACCTAGAAAAATGAATGGCAGAAAGGGAGGCAGTTCCAGGTTCCTGTCTCTTAGGCCAATACACCTTCCACAATGTCAGCATTTCCCAAACTGAATTTTACTAACTTCCCAAAAAGCGATGAGATTTTTTTTTAAAAGAGGTTCTGTGGTCTAATAATATTGCACATTATGTCCTCTCTTGGAGATCCAAAATGAATTATTAATATGTTAAAGGTTCTGAGAAGTCCTGCAGTTTACAATTTTAGTTTTGTCTAGTCCAATGTTTCAGAAACTGACCTGATCATGTAATACTTTTTAAAGACACTCCTATTAACATCATATGAACACGAGTGTTTTGAGGATTACACCGTTTAGGCAACCCATCACAGCAATGGGGAGGGTCTGAGTTGGGTTTCTTCTAAAACAGAGAGGGAAGGAATTGAGTACAAACATGAGCATAAGACTGCCTCCTTCCTATGGAGGAAAACATGAGCAGCATTTAATGAAGTGTTGGGAGAGACAGTGACTCTGGGGCGGGGGTATGTCTGAAACACAGGCATTAGCCTTTCTTGGAAATGTTGTCTGACAGTGGACACTGGTTCAAATCGCATCAAACCAGTTGTGTGCTGCAACTGGTTCATTCACTCCTGAGAGCTGACTGTCAAATGTTCAAGAATTTTTGAAACTGGTTATTAAACACAACCATTATTTAAAATTAAATTATATAAACTTTTATTAAATAAATTATATTTTTAAAAAGCTAATAAACACTAAAAAAAAAAAAAGAGTTGGCAAGCCCCAATCATGAGAGTGGAGAGAGCTTCACACATAGTAGGCATTCAATAAATATTTGTTGAATGAATGAATCAGTGAAGCAAGCTGATTTACCTCAAGCAACAAGAGAGCCCAAGACAAGTGAATTCGAAGTTACTTCTAGTTTTCTGCACCTTCAAGGAGAATGACTGTTATATGGGGGAAAGGAGTAGGAATATATATAAGACCTATAACCACTGGTTCTCTTATTTCCACAGGGTCTGAGGAATTTTTCCTGGCAAACCCCAGCAATAAAATTAAGCACAGTTGGTGGAGTGAATGAGTCAGGTTGAGCTGTTTGTTTGTTCTCCGGGGCAAGGACATGCAAGAGTTAATAAACACACTGGAGCCTCTTAGACTGGGCCTTGGAGCAAGAGATCAGCTTGTTTGTTCTACAGAATTTGAACTCAGGTCAAAATGGCTCTCAGGGCCTCCCTTCCCTGAGGTAGAGACCTCCAGGCGGCAACTGAGGTCATCCACTGGGCAGCCAGGTGCTCCACCTAACAATGCATTCCACACAAGAAGTTCCTCTCACCAAGCTATTTTTTGTCTTCATAACATGCAGTAGACACACCAATCTTCCACCTACTAGTTGCAGGATGTCTTATTACTTAACACAGGCCACAAACTGGTAAGCATCAGGTTAAGGCTGTGAGTGTGGCATATCCAAGTTGGTTCACAAGATTATAGAATCCCAGGACTAGAAAGAACCTTAAGAAATTATTTCAAATCCCCCTAAGCATCATCACCATACTCACCCACCTCTAAGGCAGTCTTCTTTTTGTCTTTCCTCTCCCCAATTACAGAAGTGATTTTCACTTTCTTGGCCTATCCAATCCCGGCTGTGGTCAGGCAACAACACGAGAGACCCCCTGTGCGTTCCAGGCCTTGCTGTTAGGAAGCTCCTAATCTAAGTAAATTGGTAGAACATAAATATCTAAAACTGACTTTGAAATGCTTTTAAGCAACCAACCAGCAAATGCAAATCAACACCTGGGCCAAAAAGACGAAGAGCCAAGAGGCATTCAAAAACAGGAGAGGTTACTTAGGGAGGCTTCCTGGAAGAGGGAGTATGAAGCTGGGTTGGAGAAGAATAAAGAGGCAGAAAGGACAGAGAAGTGAAGATCTTCCAGCCTGAGTAGGGACGTGCTTAAGGGATCCCAGCTTTTAGAGGCCAAAAACAAAAAACAAAAAACCCTTCGTAGCATGGACAGGAGGCTAAAGTAGGCAATAGGGAGGGACAGAAAAGAACCGAGTGGAAGGAAGGCAATAAGAGTCTTGAAGGTAAAGCTCGCGTTTGAATATGCCATGTAGTAAGTAGCGCGGTAGAATTAAAAGTCTAATGTAGTATTAAAAGAGTGAGTCAAGGGACATGGGTTCCTGTCCTGGATCTGCTACCATCTCGTGTATTATAGGTCTCAGTCTTCTCATCAGTAAGATAAGGGCACTGGATTAGAGCAGTGGTTCTCAACCTTCCTAATGCTGCGACCCTTTAATACAGTTCCTCATGTTGTGGTGACCCCCAATTTCATTGTTACAAATTGAACATAAGTAAAGCATAGTGATCAATCATAAAAACAATATGTAATTATATATGTATTTTCCGATGGTCTTAGGCGACCCCTGTGAAAGGGTCGTTTGACCCCCAAAGGGGTCGTGACCCACAGGTTGAGAACCGCTGGATTAGAGGCTCTACTGGGTCCCCTGCAGTTTTAAAAGTCTCAACGCTAAGATGCAAGAGACAATCAGGACTACCGTGGCAGTTCCTTAACAAATCCATTTAATATCTTCCCCTTATACAAGACGAGTCTAAGTTCCCTTAACCCCTGCAACTGAATTACAACTTGAGCATATTTACTACATCAAAGATTAATCCTCTAAACCCAGCAAGCTTGCTGGTTGAGCAGCAAGGAAATCTCTCTATAAAAAGAATAGACTCTATAAATTATTGGTCACTTACCTAGGGTTGTTACTAAATTATTGTAAAAGGATATATATTCTGCTCCTACACTCTCACTTCTGTTCTCTCTCAGACTAATTGCTTCCTGAACTAGGAAGGGTGTCCAGACAGAGACCTAGGAAGTTTGATATATACTGGATCTTTAAACTGCTGAAATTCCAGATGATAAATAAACTGCACAGTGGAATTTGAATCAACCTATTCACAGCCTTGAAAGGAGCAGGAGGGTAAGTCATTGAAATTATCCTCTTTATATCCTTTCTGAGCATTCTAAGCAGCATACCATTTCCTCTGGTTTTCACTAAGGAATTGTCAGTTTTCCCATGCTTCCACCTCTGGCCTTATCACATCATATTTTAAACATTTATTCTGCTGTCCTCCTCTCTAATTGGAAGCTCCTTGATGGCAGGGATTAATCGTATTCATCTTTAAATAAGACCTATCGTAGTCAATAAGTCAATAGAGCATGATCAGACCTGCGATAGAGGTGTGCAATAGAAGTGTGCAGGATTTATTATAATCCAATTGAGAAAGACTTTCTAGTGTCTAGCCTTAGTCTTATGTTTCCATAACCACTCACGCCCTTTTGCCAAGTGGGCCAGTAAATGATACCCCTTGCATCACAGAACCCTATGCACACTTGTATCACTGGTCTGATCACTCTCTATTGTAAATGCTGGCTTATCTGTCTATCCCACCAACCTGAAAGCACCTAAAAGGTAGAGACTATGTTTTACTCATTTTGCATCCTTTGTCCAGAGCAATAGCTATCAAAAATAAGGCAATTTGCTGACTGAATCAAAGAAGCACAGTAGCTTATCTTTTTAGTGTTATGATCAAAGAAAGAATCCTTTAGGAGAATATCAAAGGTCAATCTCTATGATAAAAAATACACCCATAACAATGTGTCTACTTGATCAAACTAGAGGATTGTAGAAGCAGTCACATATATATTTTAATTTTCTAAACATGCTTCAAGAAAAACCAAAGTTGTCTATACAGATCAAATTATCTAGGTAACTATTCACCTCTAGCACTTTGGGATATTATGAATTCAGGCTCTAAATTGCACTGTGAGGGGTGTGGAATAAAGCAAAAAATGTAAACACAGGCTCTGTTGTCAAGGATACCCAGACTGAAACACATCAGTGAGGATGAACATACGCTGAAGACCATGAATGCCATACAATTAGCCAAAGAAAGGCATCAAACAAGGTAAAGCTCTGGGAGGTAAATGTTTTTTATTTATTTTTATTTTTATTTTTTTAGAGAGAGAGGGAGAGGGAGAGGAATAGAGAGATAGAAACATCAATGAGAGAGGAACATCATGATCGGCTGCCTCCTGCATGCCCCCCACTGGGGACCAAGCCCACAACCCTGGTATGTGCCCTGACTGGGAATCAAACCGGCGCCTCCTTGGTTCCTGGGTCAATGCTCAACCACTGAGCCACACTGGCTGGCCTGATCATTCATGGTGTTTTTTTTTTGTTTTGTTTTTTTAAAATATATTTTATTGATTTCCCAGAGTGGAAGGGAGAGAGATAGAGAGTTAGAAACATGGATGAGAGAGAAATATTGATCAGCTGCCTCCTGCACACTCCCTACTGGATATGTGCCTGCAACCAAGGTACATGCCCTTGACCGGAATCGAACCTGGGACCCTTGAGTCCGCAGGCCGACGCTCTATCCACTGAGCCAAACCGGTTAAGGCGATCAGTCACGTTTTGACAAGCTGTCCTCTCATTGTCCCAGGAGAGCTTCTTAAGTGTAGTGAGGAAAGCAAGACTGCTAGACGGATAAGAAAAAGACTATTTTGCAGTTTGAGAGAAATCAAGGCCTGAAATGCAATATGAAAAAGATGTTCATATTCTTACATATATCTTACAGGAGAATTAGACCAAAAAGTCATTAAACAAGGTGAGCCAAGGAGAGTGGTGATAAAATAGGAAGATTTCAGGCCTGCTTCCAGGGTGTCATGAAATTCTTATAAAAGCTAGAGGCATACTGTAGGAGATCACTAGGAAAAATTTATAGGGATATGAACTAAAGAATCAACTGGAAAACTAAGATGACAAGACTATTTTTTTTCTTATTTTTTTTAAATAAATTTTTATTGATTTCAGAGAGGAAGGAAGAGGGAGAGAGAGATAGAAACATCAGTGATGAGAGAGAATCAGTGATTGGCTGCCTCCTGCATGCCCCCCACAGGGGATCAAGCCCACAACCCTGGCATGTGCTCTGACCAGAATTCGTGACCTCCCATAGGTAGACGCTCAACCACTGAGCCATTCTGGCTGGGCCACTTCCTCACCTTTTGTCGCTTACTGTCTACTTCTGAAAATTGCAATCCGTCTTATTTCAAGACTCTTATTTCAAGAGCTCCCAGAATAGAAATCATCTTATCCTTATATGTGAATTTTGCTCCCCAAAGTTGTCCATGGTAGGAAAGCACAGTCTGCCTGAAGAAGACAGCCCTCAGATGGCTCAATTCCCCGCATCACAGAGCCTGCAATGGGCTCTTCTCTCACACTGGAGTTATGGAGCAGGAGTTATGGCTCTCCCTGTAAAAAGTCATTATAATTATGAAAAATGTCTACGGCTCTTTCCGCAGTTTAGGCAAAGCCTCTGGCTGTCCTGAGGAGCAGAGATTTAAGATCCTGTTCTCCATAAAGATGGCTAGATAGCTCCAAAGATAGATGTGTTAACGCCTAATTGGTCATTGTTGAGTCATCAAATCTGTTTCAGTCAGCGGGATTGGACTATCCTGACTGATAAGGAAGACAGAAAACAGCTTAGGAGGGTGGCAAAGGATTATTTTAATCAGTGTTCTATCTATCTATCTATCTATCTATCTATCTATCTATCTATCTCCCCCCCACCCCAATCTATCTATCTATCTATCTATCTATCTATCTATCTATCTCCCCCTCCCCCCGCCACTAGCTCCCCCCACACTTTCACTGTTCCTTTGCACAGGATTTTTAAAAACAGAAGAGTCCACAGTCTTGCTCAGAAGCAGCCTTATTCAACTTCCTAGGATAGCAATGCTTCCTTCAGTCTAACCCTAATCTCTCATGTTAATGTCCCAGTTGTTTCTGCTCTGGCCTCAGGAAAGGCTAGCATTCTTCTTTTCTTGAGGTTTCAATACTTTAAATCCATTGGTCAGCATTTTCTCTTCTCTCTACTTTCTCTATCTTTCTCCTCCATGCCCAACCTTTCTCTTCTCCATATGAATCACAGCTGTCTTATTTATTTCCTTTTTTCAAAGCCATGTGACATTTAAAAAATCATTTTCTAGAACCCCTAATAATTGTAACAACTATCACTTAATTCAGAGCGGGTAAAATACATTATTTAAACAACAGTCACTTTTGGCAGCAAACAATGCAGAATGTTGGCCAAACCGCAAGGATCTGTAGACTTGGAAGGTAATAACTGATCCAGTGTGGATGTGAGTGAAGATGGCACTATTCACAATTTGCGGCTTTAAAAACAGGAGAAAAGACCATCTGTGGTTAAGGTGAAAGTTTTAAGATGCTCTAGTGTGTGAAATGTTCATTTCAGGCTTTTATACACAAAAGAGCATCTCCCCTACCTGAGTTAGAAGATTTTTTTTCAGGAGGTAAACAATACCTTCCCAGAAAGATGGGACAAAATGACCCCTCAAGGAAACTCTGTGCCTTTCCTTCCTCCCTCCCCAAGGAAGATTATTGGTGGATTGTTGTTTTTTGAAATGGTGTTCATTCCCAGAGTAAAGGTGTAGAAGATAAGGGCAAGATGGGAGATAAGGTTTTCTCCGTGGTTGCAACTGAACAGCAACTCTATTGGAGTTAACCCTGAAAATACTCTCACATCATCCACTATTATTAGGAACGAAAGCCCAGAACATAAACCCCACCCCCTTTCAGACAGAAAAGTGGAGCATCATTGTGGCCTGTGGATTTACTCACTTAGGAGTACATATTTCTTAAAGTTATCCCCAGTATCCTTCTGTCCCTGGAATGCTCTTCCACTTCAACCATCCAAGTCAGAGATGAAAAGTCTCTTCATTTAGAATGCTTCAGAGAAGGTGCCTCTGTCACTTCCCTGGTTTGACATGTTTCATCTCTCTTCTATACACTTCCCATTGCTCCTGAGCAGCTGTACTCAGAACCTGTTTCCTTTTCTTCTCATGGCTAACCAGTACAATTGGTTTTCTCAAGTTCCCCTGCACCAACCACCCCACCTCTTTGTATCCTAGAGACAGAGGTCAGATGAGGTGGTCATCCTCCATCCCTAAGTTCCGAATGCTCCTCCACATCCAGTCCCTCTTGCGATACAGAAGCTGGAAAGAGGAGTCTGGTTTGTGTTGCTCTACACCCCTCAGAACCACTTCACCCCCCTAGAGAGTAAGCATTTCAGAGTTTCCTGAGCTTTTGCAATACTACCTGTCCAGCTACAGAGAGATGATGGCAGATAGTAAAAGGAACCCCATAGGAACCTAAGGCAGATAAAGTAAAGCAGATGGCCATTCCTCTTGAGAGCCTGGCACTCCCTTGAGGCACAAAGGGAGCTGGGTGCCCTGATTATCTAGTAATTGCCGCCGCCACCACCCTGACAATAATAACACCGAACCACTGACAGCCCTTTTCATCTGAAAGATCTCAAAGCACTTAGCCGCCAGGTGCTCATTAAGCCCTCTTGGATGAGGTTGGTTTGATGGGTCTAGCCCTTGCTACAGACGGTCAGGGTCAGGGGGTGACTCAGAGAACCCAGGGAGCCAAATGTTGCAGAGGAGGGGGCCCATCAGCTTCCTACACATGGGAAAATGAGCCTCCTTGGCCCAGGACTGGATCCCAACTGCAGGGGAATGAAAAGGAGGCTAGCTCCTCCCCCAGCAGCCTACAAGCAGGGTCATGTAGAATTAAGTCAACACAGAGCTCATATACCCCAAATACCAGACAGGACTGTTTACACCCCAAGAACTGGTGGGAGGCATGGGGCAGTGGGCATGAGCAACAGTAATTTTGGAATAGAGAAGCAGAAATTAGGAAACATGGATGATGGATGATGGTGAGGAAACACTCCCTGAATCAAGAGGGGGCCTGCGAAGGACGTTTCTGGGAAACTCGAGTTTAGGAGTGACACTGGATGGCAAAGCAAGGATGAGCTGGTCTTCATTTTCCTGGGTATCAACAGAGGAAAAACCAATGTTTCTACAGAAGTAGCCTCTATACAAAGCCTAGATTCAGACTGAGAAGGGAGAGTTGTCATCCACTGTACTCTGCAGCCATAGAGTATAGATCAGAGGGTGATTTCTATTTGCCACCGACCCTGCTGTCCTGCCCCACTTTAGAGCCTCTATAATGGCACTCCAAGAGCTACCTGGATCAGGTAAATGCAGATATTCCAACCTGCCACCCCCCATGCCGCAAAGGTCACTACATTAGAGTGAATCCAAAATCATCCTGAATGGCTCTTCTGATATAGGTCACAAAGCCTGCCTTTGGAAAAATGGACCACAGACTAATTCAGATAGACCATTCAGATGGGACATTAGACATCTCAGAAAATCATATCCTCTTCTCATTCCCTTTTGCTACTATAACTACCACAACAAAAGTCTAAAGGGCTTTTGCCTGATGGCATATGTGTTTTGTTTTTGTGGGGTTTTTTTAATCCTCACCCAAGGACATGCTTATTGATTTTAGAAAGTGGGAGAGAGAGAGACATCGAAACAGCGATCGGTTGCCTCTCTCTCGCCTCTTGCTCGTGCCCTTACCGGGTATGGAACCCACCACCTTTCGATATACAGGATGACACTCCAACCAACTGAGCCACACTGGCTGGGTTTTTAATCCTCACCCAAGGATATGCTTATTGATTTTAGAAAGTGGGAGAGAGAGAGACATTGAAACAGCGATCGGTTGCCTCTCGCTCGCCTCTTGCTCGTGCCCTTACCGGGGATGGAACCCACCACCTTTCGATATACAGGACGACACTCCAACCAACTGAGCCACACTGGCCAGGGCTAGCATATGTTTTTTAATAGAGTCAAACCTACATCAGAAAATAATGGCACTTTGGGTGACAATTTAAAAATGCATAAATGGACAAGATTGCATACCTATCCTGTTCTCATTAGGTGACCCAAAGCCAAATCACCACTGATTCTCCTGGTGGCAACTGCTAGAACTTCTGGTACAAGTCCTTCTAGAAAACTGCCTTTGGTGTGCTAACACTAATACTCCTCAAAGTAAAAGAAGACAGTCAAGTCACTTAGTGGCCTAACCTGTGGAATCGAAGGAAGATGACTTCCTGAGTATCAAACTTAGAAAACCATTGACTTAGAAAGACATTCCTTGAGGAAAGAGATGGGGTCTGGTAATAGCTCCCTCGTTTGCCTCTAGAAACCAAAGCCCAGAGACCCTAAAAAATGCAGAGTCCCAGACCTGTTGTCCCGCTCCTGGAGATTTCCATCTCTCCAAAACTCTGCAATCAGAAGAAATATTAGTATACTCTGTTTTTATTTAGTATGCTCCTCAAGGCCATTTCTATATTCCTCTGCCCCTAAAAAGGACCTTCCCCCACCCTCCAACCTCAACTGTCCAAGACAGAAAAAAGGAGAAAGCATCCATTTGCCCAGAATTCAGGGGTTCCCACCCCCAACCTCCAAGAGGTGAGCGAGGCAGGGGAAAGACTCTCATTAGCAAGTTGCAGGTGGTGTTACCAGGGTATTATTTATTATTTGTTGGCTGCCAAGGCTTCCCTGAGCCTGCAAAGACAGAGCCACTGCCTCAGGGGCTGCAAAGTCTGAGACAGACAAACAACACACAACCCAGGCATGAAATCCGCCCCACTGAGGAGCTGGGGGCAACCTCGGGGATAGGAGCCACGCTCCTCTCTGGGAGTCCTCTGGTTCCTAAAAGTCTTGGGAAAAGTACAAATATTCAGGGGAGATCCTCCATCAGAAAGGAGTGGGCTCTCCAAAGGAATGAGAGGGGCTGCAAAGAAAGAAGCCCAGGCACAGGTTGAGGCAAGAGGTCTTAGAATGGTGTGAGAGGTAGGAGGAAATGAGATCAGGGTTACAGGCTGGGACAGCAGGCAGAGGAGGCGGGTAGGGGGGAGAGGCGTTGCTGAATGGATGGGGGAAGCCAAGAGATGTCATCAGCTGTTGCGTGGGGGAACACTGAGCCAGAACACAAGTTGTGGCAAGAATGAACCACCAGAGGTACCAAATGATTGGGAGTTTAACCAGAGGGGAAGAGGGGCTTGGTCATTGGTAATACCCTGTGCTGAGATGCTATTGCTCCATGAAAACTGGTCCATTCCCAGTATAAATCAGACTAGTTCATGGCATGGTAAGACTCTTCAAGACAACATGTGTCCATTTATCCCTTTGCTGGGAGAAACCCAACTATACCAGAGAGTGGTGAAAGCTTTAAGTTTCACCAATGACTTCTTTTCCTAGGAAAGTAATTTGAGAGCCCACTTCCCCCTAGGAGTTCTACCCCCTGGAATCTTTGCTCCTCATAGACTTCTTTGTCTGGCCTCATTGCTCGCCTCAGTTGCCTCTCGCTCGCCTCTTGCTTGTGCCCTTACCGGGGATGGAACCCACCACCTTTCGATATACAGGACGACACTCCAACCAACTGAGCCACACTGGCCAGGGCTAGCATATTTAGACGTCACTAAAACAAGGGAGCTTCTTCGGAGGCTTAGCAGGGAAGACTGCTCCTGTCTAACCAAAGAAAGCACTTCTCACCAAAGAAAAGCACTTCCTGTTTGAGGTGTGGCTGTTTTTTAATATGTACATGAAATGGAGAGGGAAGGAGAAACTCCTGTCCAGGCACCCCTGGAAATGGATGAGGTGAGAGATATCAGAACCATACTTGGCTCTTGTACTCAACATGGGGCAGCAGATAACAAGGCCTGGGAGGAGGACAGAAGGGACTACACTAAGTCGGTCATGTTGTGCTTACTGTCAGGAAGTCCTTTGCTAAGTTTAACCTCAGCATCTCCAGATTAGAATGATCACTTTTTCTCTTATTTGGGAAAGGAGATAAGCAAGACCCCTTCTCCTTCATTGAGGTGCTCCAGAAACTGGTTGTAAAAGCCCTGAGCCAGGTGATCAAGTCCCTGGGCCCCGGCAAACATAGCAATCCTGTATATACTTTGCTGGTCTCTTCCCAAGAATACTAGGCCGCGCCAAGTGAGGAACTCTGAAAACAAGAAACCCACCAGAGTTTATTTATGTCTCTCCTTCAAAATATGCACCCATTACTCAATATCCTTGTAGGGCTCACCCACAAAAACAACTTAATACAAGCAAACACTGTAGGACCGCTCTCTCCTGCTCTTCGTGCCCAAGCAGAGAGGCCAAATACCAGCCTCTTGCTTTGGAATCACTAAAGCTCTTTGCAACAGAATGGAAACTTTCTAAAGGTCTGATCTAAAATGGCTCTGGGAGCCAGAACATCACTCCTGTAGGGACAATTTCGGGTCACTGCATAAAGCAGGTCTGACCTCCTCCACTGCATCCCCAAACAGTAGTGAATGGAAAGTCTTCTACCCCCACCTTCCTCCAAACTGCCAACCCCCCTAAATGGGATAGGAAATAGACAAGACTATACTGCAGGATAAATCTCTAAGTTCCCTCTTTCACCCCAAATTGTGAATTCCTATACTCTATGAATATTGGGAATAGAGAGCAATGTCACAGACAATCCAAAAATGTTTGATAAATTTTTAAGAATCCATGTGGCTCTGAAATGTATTATGCAACATTTTGTACAGTGTTTATCTATGTCATTTGGGCAGCCTTAGATTGTTTTTCCTTAATAACCCTGTGTAGGGGGAGCAAGTCTAGGGTTACAAATTCTCTGCAAATAAAATGAAAACTAAATAATTGACCATAACTTAGTCAATCTGTTTCCTACCAAACTCTCACAGTCACTATACACAGAGAAACCCAGACCTACCATGCATCCACCAGGGGGCCAACAGCCCGCAGTCTTTCCCTACAGCAAACACAGGGACTAAGGGGAGTGAGGTATTATTACTAACCGCTGCAGGCGTTGAGGGCATGGGAGGGTCTACTCTCATATGTGAGTGGTGGAATCAATTCTATCCTTCAATTGGTTTTCAATTTGACTAATTTATTGAAGGAGGAGGCAATCAGGCCAGGCACGGTGGAAAACTTCCTAATAGGAATATGGGCCTATTAACCTCTAGGAGCTCTTAGACTGCTTGGCTTTAAAAGCATTGAATTTGTTCTCTTTTTCAAGCTAGATTATAGAAGAGTCTGTCCTGAGGCAGCGGAATTGGCAAAATGACACTCCTGTTTGCTCAGAGTCTTGAATCTTCTCTCCTAGGGGAAGCAGATCCAATATCAAGAAGGTGAGGGCTGCAGTGTTATTTTACAAACAAGCCCTCCCTATATCAACGCCATTTACTGTACTGGAAGCCGGTATTAAGTGAACCACTAGTGTAGTGCATCAAGGGCTTATTGAATATTGATTCCCATTTACGTGACAGCAAAATGGCCTAAGAAATCTTCTCTAGATGCCTCAGCCTCTTGATAAAGAGGGTGTTAGTTTTGTTTTATGAAGCCGGGATCCAGGCCAGTCACATCTTATAGCTCCACTTACTTTTATTTAATAAAAACAACGGATGATATGAGTGAGGAGGGGGAATGTGTGTGTCATGTTGTTTTTCAAGAGGATTCGATCTGTTAGCAAAGCAAGAGGAATAGGAGTTAGACTTCAGGAAGGATTTTGCATCAGGCCGTGGGCCAACAAAAGGAATAGAGAAATCCTAAAATGGGTCACCCCAAAGGCAGATACAGATATTTCTTCTAAGAAAAGAACCCTCCCTGGGTGAGATAGGGAAGGGATTTTGCTGGCCAGCAAATTCCATAACAGCAAACAATGGAAGAGACTTTCGGGTGGGAAGAGACTGCCTTTGGCAGCAAGAGCAGAATCAGAGTCTCAGCTCAGGGGAGCAGGGATCCAAAGGTTGCCATATGCCCTCCCCAGATGCCAGCTCTCCCCCGACCCAGCACTTAATTTATATGGGATTTCCTCCTATTCTCCAAATTTTCCAGAAAAAGAGATTATACTCGTTTTCCCATCCCACTCCCAGTGTCTAGCAGAGAATTCCTTAATGTTACACCTTAGTTATATTCACCCGTTTCTTCAAAATGTGCCCCCCTGGAAAATAAGCTGCAATCGTTTTATGGAAAAGAACTGACAGCTCCATCCCAGAACAACATGGGGGCAGAGGGGGCCATGGAGAACAGGGCTTAGAAAATGAATCTTCTCCTGGTCCCCACCCCTACCCGTCTCAGCCTCAACGCTGAAGGTAGACACGTGACAGAACTGTTCAGCATGGAGGACCACAGCAGCCATTTCCTCTAGCCCAACTAGATGGGGTGCAGAGGCAGAGGGAGGCCAAGATTGGAGACACAGCAACAAGGAGGGTGAACAGAGGAGCTGAGGAGTGACCACAAATCGGCCAGCCTGCCAAGAGCCACTGACCCCGTTTTAATATCCCAGAGGTTGGAGGCGAGAGTAGAAATCACAGGCTCCAGAAAAAACAATCTTTGAAAGAAAATTGCCTGTCGCAGCCAGAGATATATGAAAGTGCTGTTACAGT
>NW_005361075.1:783673-798631 GCF_000412655.1 Myotis brandtii
GAGGGGGGGTGGTTGGGGGGAGCGACTGTAAAACTACACCTGGTTATTGCACTGACTGGCTGACACCACGATGCTTTTGCACTCCAGTTTTGTTTGAAATGAAAAATCTCTATGGACTTGGGTAACTAGGATGGTGTGGGATGAAGTAAGCAGACACGTAGGGGGCAGGGCTGCCCAAGCTTCAGGGTAGAGGCAGATCCGTGATGGCTGGGTTTGGAGTGGGATGACTGGACTGTGAAGAGGAAAGGGAGGTGGGACCAGGGACTTAGCACTCAAGTCCCACAATAGCACGGGGCAAGAAGAAAGCAGGACAGTTTTTGCCGGAGGGATCTTATGCCACCTTCCACAATTGAACTATCCATCCCTGTACTCTGACAGCCTTTGTCTGGCTTTCACTCTAGTCTCTGTCTTTCCTTCCTTTCTTTATTTCACTTACCTTTCTCTGTTCCTCTCCCCCTTGTCCATCTTTGTAGCTTTCACTTACTCTCTTCTTCTGCCTGGTTTTCACTATCTGTTTCTCTGTCCCCCCATGGTGTTTGTCTCTCTTGTTATCCCTTCATTTTTCTTGCAGTCAACATCTTATGTCCACTTCCTTGACCATCACACTTTTTCTCCCTGATTCTATCTACCAAAAAGTGCCCAGGGAGCAGAGAGAGTGCATTCTAAATAAAACTGTTAACTACCTTTTACTACGCATTTACTCAGTGTCAAGCCCTCACTTAACAAACATTCTCTTGTTTAACCCTTACAACTAGTCTGAGAAGTAGGTCTTATAATCCCCATTTTATAGGTTGGGAAATAAGATCAAAGATACTATACAATACTAAGTGTCAGAGCTAGGATTCAAACCCAAGTCTGCTGGTTTTGAATATCAGTCCTTAACAGTTAATGGGTAAGAAAAATCAGACAGAAAAATGGCAAGAGGGCAAGTAGATGCCCTAGAAAAAAATATGGAGGTAGAAACAGGCAAGTGTTCCAATTGGTGGGAGCAACTGGATATCAATTCTTTTTTTTTAAATATATTTTATTGATTTTTTAGAAAATTATGGAGGTAGGAGCAGGCAAGTGTTCCAATCGGTGGGAGCAACTGAATATCAATTCTTAATCTTCCTGCCTTCAGACCCGATGGACCAATTACCAGATACGTCAAGGTCATCAGTCCTGTCCTAACTCAAAAGTTGGTTGTAAGGGGAAAGAGAACCACTAGCCCCAAGAAGAGCATTCTCCCTGCAAGTCTCAGCCTAGTCTTTCCTAAACCTCTTAAACCTCCTAAAGCAAATCATTTCCAATTGAGCCTTCAAATCCTTTGTGGGAAAAGACTGGCTCCTTGTGGCTGTATGACACTAGCTTCACAGCCAAAGAAACCTGTAATAACACCATCAGAAGCTATGTTGGATCACAAAATTCTCAGGATGAAAGATAGTTCTTTTCTCGATCCCCAATAAATCTCTCTCATTTTAAACTACAGTTCTCTCCACGCCTTCTTCCAGTACCTTACCTTACCTTCCTGTTCACAAAGTTTTCCTTAGCACTCACATCTATCTCTCCTGCTAGAACTGATTGAAATACTCTAGTCATCCAATTCTTGTAGCTCCCATGAGTGCCTGGCGTGTGCCATGGAGCATGAGATGAGATCTCTGTTATCTCAGTGTCATTACAAATGGAATAATTGGTCGTAAAAATTATGCAGCCTGTTGGAAAAGAAATAACAACACACACACTCATTACAGATTCCTGAGATAGCTTCTCCTGGCTAAAATTTCATGTTTCTCCATATCCCAGTCATTACCAATATCTCCTCAGCTCCAAGTGCCCAAAACATTGAGTCTCCTCTAGAAAGAAGCCCGAAACAGCTCCAGCCTCCTCAGAGTCTTGTTCAACTAAACCAACACAACCTGATCTAGAAGTTGAGGAGTTTTTAAAGAATGCCTACAACTTCTCTCATAAAGGAACTATGTGCCAATAAGTCAACATCTTAAATACTCTGAAGTAGAAAGATGGGCTCCCCTTAAACTCTCCTCACCAGCCAGCCTATACTGACATCGGTATGAAATGGGATCAAGAGAATGGAGGTCCTCGCCTGCAGGGAGCTTTCAGCCTGATGGAGAAAATGGACATATAATTTAGGACACAGAAATACTGAGCCCAATACCAGAGCAGTGGTTTTAAGGGCCCAGAGCTGGTACAAAATACAAGAGTGAGATAGCCTGGTAATAGATGAAATGATCAACCCCATGCCACCCCCCAAGAGAAAAGAGAAGTGAGGGTTATTATTATTTACTCTGAATGACAGAAACGCCAGAATCTCATATTCTGATAGCCTAGGTCAGTGATGGCGAACCTTTTGAGCTCGGTGTGTCAGCATTTTGAAAAACCCTAACTTAACTCTGGTGTCGTGTCACATAAAAAAATTTTTTGATATTTGCAACCATAGTAAAACAAAGACTTATATTTTTGATATTCATTTTATATATTTAAATGCCATTTAACAAAGAAAAATCAACCAAAAAAATGAGTTCACGCTGGTCCTAACAACCAGGCCCCAGTGCCTCACGCTGACACTTCTATTCATGCAATAACCCCCAATGATTAGATTATAGCTCATGGTAAAATTTAAAGGGCACTGCTTCAAAGGGTAAATACTTTTGGAGATAACAAGAGGTCTTTGGCTCTGCCTGTACACAATGCCTGTGCTATAGAATAACCAGTAAGAGAAGATTGATAAACACACTTCTCCACCAATAGAGCAAAATCCAAAGACCCAGGAATCTGGAAAACATGGGAAAGACTCAGTGATCTTTTCCCATAACTCTGGGAAGAAATCTCTCATTTACATTATTTTCTCATTCAACAGACCACCTCTTCTTTCCCGTTTACCCCAAATTACTTTTCCCTCCAGTTATTTCATAATCCCTTTATGCCATAACAGCAGCAAGGCCAGTGGTTCCTGGCATCCTCTTCTGAAGATAACCAAGGAGGGTAAGGCACTAGCCCAAAGAATCTCAAACTCCTTCCTCCAGCCCGTACTTCAGTACATCATGGTTCTTCTATATCTGGAAGTGGGAGAGCAGGGGAAGATGCTACCTGCTCCCTTTGATTCCCAAAGGGAAACGGAATAAAAAAAGAGGGAGGCTGGATTTGAGCCAAGCAGACTCAGAGACTAGCTCCTAGTTTTCCCAGCAGTGGAGTGAGAGCAAAGAGTGAGATGAGGCGATTGCTATGTGAAGAACAGGTTTGACTCCCACACCCTGTCTCCACTCTTCATGCCTCTCCTCGCTCCCTCCTGGTGGGGTGAGGAAGAAGGAGAGAATTACACCAGCTCCTCAGCCATTCCCAGCTATAGTCAAACCTACAAAATATGAATCAGCACCAGCCATGGAGACAGAAACCAGAAGGTTATTTTGAGACCTGTAGTTCTGCTTCTCCCAGGACTTTGGTGACAATTGTCTGCTTGGGTGCAAGTGCTAATTCTGGGGAAACACCATGAGCTGACCTCAAATTGAATGTTATGGAATATTGCCCCTGTTCTGCCTCACTGTGAGGCAGGCAGCTAAGGAGGTTCCCATGCCTTTCCCTGGAGAACACTGACTTCTGTTCCTTCTCAGCGTTGGAGTCAGATCCCAGCTTTCTAGGCAATTCTGATAGGGACTCATAAATTCAAAGGACACAAAATTTCTTTCTTCCCTCTCCTCAAAAATATCCATAGTTTGACTCTAGTCTAGAGCTGTTACTTAGATAGCTTTTATTTATGCACACCTGCAATATAAATTGTTTATCATCTCTCTCACTTGAATATGCATGTCAATCATCTGGGGGATCTTAAAATTCAGATTCAGATTTAGGAGGTCTGAGGTGGAGCCTAAGATCCTGCATTTCTAACAAGCTCCTGAGTGATGCTAATGCCCCTAGAGCCCAGACCACACTGTGAGGATTGAGGATCAGAACAGAGTACATGAACCCAAAATGGACTTCAGAGAGAGGCTCCTGCCTTGAGGTTGCCTCCAGTCTCAGAAGGAACTAAGACACAGAAATAAAGAGGCAAGAACAGGATAAGAGCAACCAGGCAGAATACTATGGAGTTTGGGAAGGAGGGTCAGTAAGAGAAACTGGGCATCGCAGGACATCAGGGAGGATGTCTTAAAGCAGGAGAAGTGTGGAACAGAATAAGAAAGCAAGGCCCAACTGCACTGAGGGGAGAGGGGGAGGGGCAACACATCCAAAGCATCAGGTGGGAAAGAGTGACACCAGCACAAGGGCACGGGCTCAGAATTGACTCTGAGTGGGACTCGTGAGACAAGAAATGATAGCGCATTGGAGTGAGTCTATGGGGGCCGGTGGAGAAGGGTCTTGAATTCAGACTGAGAACCTGAGATTCAACAGAAAAAATAGAACTTTTTAGTCAGAATGGTGCTGAGTCAAATCCTAGAGGAGACATGCCAGGGCCTGGGGTCGGGGGGCAATGGGGAGTTATTGTTTAATGGGCACAGAGTTTCCATTTGAGAAGATGAAAAAGTTCTGGAGAAGGATGGTATCAACGGTTAACAAAGATGTAAATGTACTTAATGCTGCTGAACTGCACATCTAAAAATGGTTAAAATGGTTAATTTTATGTTATGTATATTCTTCCATAATAAAAAAAATAGTGGAGGCAGAGCCCATAAGAAGATGGCACTACTATCTAAATATGATTAAGATCTAAGCCCACCCTAGGCAGAGGAGAAACTCAAAAATGAGCCCCCTGAAGTCAAAATAAAATCTGAACCATCCTCAACCCCAAACCCCACCCCCTCCACTTTGCTCTTCTATCATAATATAGGCTGCTTATGTTCTTAAGAATCTGGAAGAAAAACAACCACATTACACATGGGTTTCTGTTGTGCCTTTGAGCTTCACCTGCTCATCTTGAGTCATTAGGAGCTGCTCTGCGGGTGCCATGCACGGATCCCCTTGCTCAGCAGCCAGCAGATGAAAGAAGCAGGCTAACAATGGGTGCAGAAAGGTGAGCTCTTAAAATGCCCAGGCTCAGAGTCCTTGGAAACACGTAGCTGTTTTCTGGCTCCACAAGGGAATTACAGAGAAAAGGGATGAGCTGAACTGGTAGAGACTGAAAACAACCTACCAATTATCAAAACTTTCCTTGAACAAAATAGTGGCTACCCTAAGAAGCCAGAAAAGCAAAGAAACCATTCTGCCTAAAGTCAGAAGTATAGAAGATACAGACTAAAATGCCAAGAAAAAAGTAAAAAGTGCATGCTTGGGCTAGAGAAGGGGCTACACACACAGAATCCCAGTAGGTGTAAGCATTTCCACCAGACACAGGCTGTGAAGAAGTAGGCAAGACCTCAAAAGGGATGAGCCTCCAGATAGACAACTGGAAAAATTCCTGACAGGAGTATGAAGGCTGAGAAGGGAGTTTGAGAAACCAAAAGCCGTCCTTTGGGTCAGTCTGGAGACAAGTAGAGGGGAAAGAAAACCTAGGAGAACTCAGGCAGTTGCTCTGAAACCTGTTGCGCTGAGCTGTCCAATGGGGAAGCGCCAGAATGGATACCCATTACCTCCTGTCCATCAGGGTGAGTCCAGACAGCAAGGACTCAAATGACCTGGGAAGAGGCTGGCTTCCCATCCCGGAAAGTTTTCTGCCCCTGAGCAGCGTCTGCCCCCGCTCTCTGCCTCCACCCTCTGAAAGTAATGGGGTGAATCCAGCAGCTGCTCTTAAGTCATTAACAGGAGCAAAGCTTGATAATATTTTCTGACTCAGAACAGCCTAGTCAAACTCTTAATTTCTCTTTGGAAATCCATCATCTGGGATCAAGCGTCCCTACCGCTCTCCCATGTAATCCTTGGGCTCCTCCTGGATCATCATAGCAATTCTCCTCCAACGGTAACACAAAGGAGCTGTGTTGTGATGGGGAGAGGGGGTCCTCCTATTATTTGTGTTCTCATTCCTAGATGGTTAAGGACTCCCACCTGAAGTCTGCCCTCAATCCATGTCACTACAGTAAAAAGCATTTGTTTTCTTCAAGGAAAGTTTGTGTGTTTTTAAGGGACATGAATCTCATTGGCTACAAAGATCAAAGAATTGCCATCTACAAATAATGAGTAAATAGAAAAGAGTAAAAGTTGACACACTTCACAACTATTTAAAATTATCTTTTAAGCTGTTCTATTTGTAGGAGAAAAGGGCTCTCCTCCATTTCCACTAAGTTAAAAGGGAGTCATTATGTAACATTTGCAATGTTTTAGAGAACTTTATACCCACTATTTCAACCAATCTTCACAAACATCCCAGGACATGGGGAATGTAGGCATTATAATTATGATGCTCATTTTTTAAAAGTATATGTGAGTAAACTGAAGCCCAGGGGATGACCTTAACTGCAGGAGTAACTAAGGTTGGCACTGAGAAGGACTTACCCTCTGTAAGAATTGTGAAACAATGGACCACACTACTAAGGGATGTGAATCAATCCAACTTGTCACAGCTAAAGGAGGACTTTTGAAGAAGAAGGCCAAGGGACTTCACTTGTCACATTACTCGTTGCTCAAGTACTTGTGTCTTGAGTACTTTGTGCTTCTTCAAATGGCTCAGAGCATGTGTGCCCTCAGAACCAACCAGAGGGCCTGGCATTCTAGGTACTCAATAAATATTTGGTCAAGGAAAGGGGAGGGAGAAAAGGAGAAGGATGTAGGCAGGGCTGAGGGACATTGTGCAGGAGATGAGCAGAGACTGAGAGGAAACTGGAGGAAGGAGACAAGAGCTAAGGGGACACAGGGAAAGGCACAGGTACTATGGTCTTCAGGAGAAGGAGAAACAGGTATCGGGGGGAGGGGCAAGAGAACTAGGGCTACCAGAACACCAGTGGAACCAGAGTGGGGTCAGGGTCACAGGGGAAAAAGGAGGGTGTGGGGAAGTTTCTGTGCAAGAGGCATTTCCTTGTAGCCCCCACAGTTGGTGCCTCCTATTGGAGGAGGTACCTTCTCAGGGATCCCATAAGTCGGGGGCTATATTAGGTGCTAAGGATATGATGGCCAAGAAGAACTGAGCAGAGCACAGCCAAACAGGAGGCGGATAGTTTTTCAGCAAACATTCCATAGCAAATTGAGAATAGAGGAGCCAGCTTTGGCAGCTGCCTTACTCTAAAGTCACTAGACAAGTCAGGCAGGTGGAAGGAATTTAGGGAGCACATAGAAGCTACTGTGCCTAAGACATGATCTCATTATACTGGGCACCTGGGCACCCATCTCAAACCACAGCTGATTACAAAGAGGGTATGACTGGGGCAAAAGTCAGGGTACTCTAGGATAGGAAGCAAGTTTGAATCCTCTAGGGGACAGGTGTCTTTTGGTAAGTCACTTAAGCTCTCTGGCCCTCACAGGAAAAGTAAATAGAATTGTACAGCCAGGATTTTTACAAGATCCAGGCCCTACACATTTGGCACTTGAATGTAATAGAAGCAACAGCTTCTTCACTGGCCTTTCCTCCCCCCTCACCATTGTCAACCTCTTCTCCCCTGATTCAATCCCCGGTGCCAAATAACAGCCAGGCTGTGTGGAAGCTCCTTCACGAGCTGGAGAGACTCTGTGGATGGGAAATAGGTTCTTAGTGCTTCGAAGAAATTTCAGGAAGGATCATTGGACTTCAGCTACCCACACTTAGTCTCTGGTTTCAGAGGAGACGTCCACTTGTCTATATTCAGATTAGGAAGCCATTGCTTGAAAGCACTTCCTGAAACCCCAGACCACCCCATGGGTAAGAAAGGGACTCTGGCTTCTGCTGTTTATTTCCATCCACAGACTTCTTAAATGTACCTAGAGATGTCAGAGGAGATTATTAACCTTGGGACTAGAGACTCTACCCCTGGCAAAGATCCCTAACCTCACCAACTGCCCCATTCTACCCCAAATCTGGATTCTTTTGAGGAGATGAAAAAGCAGCAGTTTTTCCTAACAGCTTATCCTGACCTGCTGCAGAAATCAGGAGAATAGAAATGATGATTCCGGCCATCACCATGGAAACCGGCAGTCTCTATGGCTCCCCCTCGCACACATTCCCCCATCAACTCTTGTCCTCCCACTTCTAAGTCATATCGGCTCATAAGATTTCTCTTTGTGGCCAATACACTAATTCATTTGGAACAAAGAGCAGAAAAATAGCTGGGGGTGGGGAGGCTGACCCCTGGCTTTCTAACCACGCACCTCAGCTGAGGTCCCTCCCAGAGCATCACACCTCTTCTTCCCTCACACAGACTCCTCCTGACACCCACCATCCAGTTTCTGATCCCTCTGATGAATCCCCTTTCTCATAGAGTCACCCCATCCAGAACTCCTGTTCTGTTGGTCCCCAAATACAGATCCTTTAGCTTCATAAGCCCTCAGTTCAGACCTGGTCACCCTCAGACTGCCATCTTCTGAGTGCCTTCACCCCCATCTAGACCCATGCTTCATACCACCCCCATACATATCACTATTTTCACAGTCCAAGAGCTTCTCACTCCCAGCCAATTACCCTCCATTCTTAATGTTCTCCAACTCAGGGTCGTCATCACCTATCCTGCATCCAGAATCTCAAACATTCTATAATTTTTAAAAAGGGGGGTCTTACAAAATATCAATATTTCCCATTATCCAATCCCCTTTTCCCTTCAGTTTTAATTTAACCTCCAAATTAGTTGTTTGAATCCCTGAGCCCCTTGCAAGAAGAGGGAGAGAAGGGAGACCTATTCAGTGCTCCCTTCTCCTAACTTGGTCCTGCCCTGGTCCAGTCCCAGTCCCCACTGGGGGCTGTGAGACTTCATCAGCCTTTCCAGGTTACTCTGAAATTCTTGAGAGAGGCTCCCAAGACTATTCTGAGTGAGGAGGAATTTTATCGGAGTCTTTTACAGCTTTGTTTGTTCTTCAATTTCTCCAGCTCAGAGTCTTTATCCGAGTCTCTTCAGTCATAAAACAACCTCAAAATGATGAGCTGAACCCAAACTCCATAGAGCCACCTTGATGCCTGCCCCTCACCTGGCCCAGTGACTGGGAAGGGGCACCTGGATCCCCACAGTCGCCCCACCCCCACCCCACCCACCCTGAAGCACCCATCCCCGAGCATGGTATCTCACTTCCCCCTCCCATCTGGGAAAATGGAAGCAGAAGATGACTCAGGGGGTCAGGGAGGATCAAGGCTTGTTTAGAGCTTTGAGATCTCTGGATGAAAGGGAAAAAGGGTGGGGAGTTGTGAAAAAGTCAGGTGAAGCATCTGGGGCTCAGGAGCAAATCACTGTCCACCCCACCCACCCACTTCCCAGACTGCGGCTCTTAGTCTTTCATAAAGGGGTGCAAACAGGCTTGCATTGAAGCGTGGGCACTTTAAGCTAGCCTGAACAGAACTGCCCAAGTATTTACTTATTCTTCTCCAGGGAGCTGAAAATGGAGAAGACAGACACATTTATTTAGGATAGACTCCATCTGTTTCAGCCAGATGAGCTAAAAATTTTCCGTGAAGCCTGGCCTATTACTGTGCTGGTCAAGATCCGGACTTCAGCAGAGAAGAGAAGACTTACAGAGGGCTGAGTATAGGGTCTTTTATGTTTCCAGAGAATTATTTAACCTCATCTTCAAGAACAAGACAAGTAAACATCTGGTAACAACACCAGATGACATTAAAGGTGGCCCTGTAATGTATTCTCTCTTTCCCAAAGATACCTCCAACTGTCCAGTTTTCCCTCTATTTTTGTGAAAGCGTGATGAACAAACTTTTTTCCTCAATTATCTTATCCATTTTCACAGCTCAATTATTATTTCTATGAGAGGGTGGGGGAGGGTCTGAATCTGTTCTTCCAAACTTGACCACATTCTCTTTAGACTTCCACTTCCAATGTTGGTCCTAGTTTAGTCTTTTAGCAGCTCTCGTCTAAACTTCTGCACTACATCCTAATTGATCTCCCTGCCTCTGTCTCCTTTCCAAGTTATCCTCCCACAATATCAAGAATAATCACATTGGCCCTGGCTGGGTGGCTCAGTCTGGAGCATCATTCTGTACACCAAAAGGTGGTGGGTTCAATTCCCAGTCAGGGCGCATAGGAGGCAGCCAATCGATGTTTCTCTCTCATATTGGTGTTTCTCTCTCTCTCTCTCTCTCTCTCTCTCTCTCAAAAAATAAATAAAACCATAACATATCCTTGGGTGAGGATTTTAAGAGAAAAAATAATCACATTTAAACAGTTTTTGCATGTCATTTCATCCCCTCTACTAGAGCCTAAAGTTTTACTCATCTCTTTCAAGGTCTTTGCATGAATTCTCTGTGCCAGATAAATGGGTCATTCATGCATTTATTCAACAAATGTGTATTTAACATCTAACTAGTATATCTTTGGCATATTGAGAAAGCAAATGTAAATATGTATCATCCTTGACCTTAGGAAATTCAAAGAAAGCTCTGTTTAGTATCCTCAGAATATATCTTTTGTTTTCTTGCTTCCATGACTCTATGTCATTCCATGTAGAATGTTCTCCTCTCTGTCTAGTCTTAAAATTTTTATTAAAATCCTACCATTTCCATGAAGCTTTCCCTAACCACCCCATCACAATTTCTCAGAATTCCAATAGCACTTAATTGTCTATCATTCACTGGACATTACCTTACTGTCTTGACTTATAGTTCCCAATGCCACACTTAAATGTATACTATATGTATATAAAGTATATACTATAAAGATTTTATATACATATATATAATCTCCCCAAATAAATTCAAGCACCTGGATACTAGGAACTCTACTTTTCTTTTTGTCACCCTAAAACATTTAGCCCAGTGCCTTAACATGATTGTGTATGTAATGTGATTAGAGGTGCCATACTGTCCAACTGAAGAAATAAATTTCTGGAATGGAAATGCAGTGTAGCGTCATTAAAAAAAGCAATAGTTCCAAAGCCAGAAGATATGAGTTTGCTTCTCAGCTCCTCCAGTTTTTAGCTGAGACCTTAAATTCTGAACCTAGTACACAGGGCTTTATGAGGATCTAACTTCATGAGAAAATATATGGAAAGAGTAGACCAGTGTCTAGCAGCTAATAAGTGCTCAATAAATATTCATTTCCTTCATTTCAGTTTGGTTCTGTTAAGAAGGCGGGCCTCCTCTGGGGGCCTTCCAACTTCAGCTGTGCAGACCCAGGAGAACACAACCAGGAGAAAAGCACTAAACTACTCAGTCACTGCTGGATTTCTCTCCATATTTATTCTTGAAATCCTTAGCACTCAGACTACTTTTTGTTATTACATTTGTTATATCCCAACATTCCTTCATGGAGCCCATTCTCCTCATCAACCTCAGCCACCACGTCTCCCAGCATCTCACAGATACTGTGAAAATGCTTGGGACAGTGAAGGCTTAGGAAAGTCTAGCTCTCTGCTCAATGGAAATAAGTCAAGGGTCATCCATATTAGAAGGAGGGGAAGTGATTAAAAGGTTCTTTCAATTTTCCTTTAGATTCAGGTAAGGGTCTAAAAACAGACAAATAAAGAAACACAAAAGGGTAAAACCCAGGAGTCCTGGCCCAGTGGGCTCATCCTTTCCCGTCATTGCTACCACCACCAGCTGCAGCAGGCCTCCCCCAGCGCTGGGAGAGCTCCTCTAATGGAGGGAAGAGGGAAAGGGAGGGATGAGTCAGCAGGAGCTGAAAACAGAGGGTTTTGTTCAAGGGGAAGAAGTCTGTGATGCAAGCTCTGGGGAACAATGTACTCCCTGTAGCTTCACCCTTTCCCTTCCACCTCACTCCTCTCCCCACAGCCCAGCCAGGTCACTGACCAAGTCTCTGGTCAGAATCAGGACAACAGAAGTTTCCTAAGCCTCTGGTTTCCATCTAGTCATTCCCTGCTCAACAACCTTAACTTTTACCATCATCCTGACCTTTGCCCTTCTCAGGGGCCAGCGGTGGCTCACAATTATTCGTAATTTCAAATCATTATTTCTTAACTGAATCTTTAGCTTAATCTTCAGCTGCAATTCTCTTTGCTTTAAGCAAAGCAAACCTGTTTCTACTCCCTCTGCATCTAAACCCTCACACTGACCTCTGTTTGGCATGTCTTTTTCTCTCTTTTACTCAGAGCTATCCTTTCCTTTCTTTCAAGCCCTACTCAATATTTTCCTCCTCCAGGAAGGCTCCCCTAAGTAAGCCTAATCTCCAATTCCAAGCCCTATTTTACACCATATACTCCTAGTATCTGGTACCCAGTTTACAATTTCATGTGTCTCTATCTATCAGACCTTAACCTGTATAGCCTGGTGCTCCTTCTCAACCTCAATATTTTTTTTGAGAATTTTATGTTCAGAACCAGGCATAAAAAGAGTCCGAGTTAGAGTTATAAAAAATGGAGTGGGCAACCTGGGGAGGGAGGAGGGAGGCAGTGATGGGTGGATGATCACAAATGTGGGAAAGTAGGATGTAGAATTGATATAAGAGGCAGCAGGACATAAGGATATAATCATTAAGCTTTTCTTCATTGTCCATCATGTCCATCTGCACATATTCTGGGCTGGGTTATATGGGAAGAAATTATACAGATGGGCTTCCTGCATGTAACGGTCTCATAATATGTATATTTACAGTGATATAATAAATAAAGGACAAATGAAGCCAAAAAAACAAAAAAGAAAAATAAGAAGACTATAAACTAAAATATTAAATAATTACACCTCACAGAAATCAGAAGTAAATGTAATTGAGAATAGAGACCAAGATGTGTGCAAAATGAGAGGGGAAGACGGCATTTGAAAAGTGGAGTGGGGGAGGGACACAGGATAAGGCTGGGGCAGGGGACTCCAAGTCCAGTAAGACCAAGGAAGTCACCAGCTCTCCTCTAGTCCAAGAAGACAGCCTTTAAATGAAGGAACTTTTGGAATGCTTTGAATGTTTGGAAAAAGATGGCTTGCTAAAGAACATATCCCCATTTGAGAAAAAATAGAAAACAAACAAGTGGAAGGAGATTATAGCGGATAAACCTGAGTCAGGTGGGAGACATGTTCTGCTCCAATCTCAGTCCTCCACCAATCAGCTCTCTAATGGCAGGCCCACATAGTTCCCTGGAATAGAGCACTATTCCCAGCAGGACTGGCCTGCTTTGAATGAGTTTCAACCCCCAAGACCCCTTCCACTTCCTACCGGAGTGCAGAACTGCAAATCCTGAAATAAATATCCTCATCAATAGCCCATATACCTGTGGCTTAATTTACAATTTTCAAAGCACTCTCATATAACTGTTCTCATTTGAATTTCTGTTCCACTCTTTGTGCATAATACTTAAACCCTGTATAGACACAATGCTTCAAGTACGTATTTCACAGTGCCTAGCACATAGCTGGTGCTCAATAAACACCAAGGAATAAAGGGTTGATTAACTGATCAAATGTTTTAATTTCAACAGAATAGAGTGACGTTTGATATCAGAAAGGAGTTTCTAACTGTGGATGGGGGAATAGTAAGAGCCAAAACCATCAATAGTCACAGAATTGTTCCACAAATTCCTAGGCCAATATGGACCTCTAAAGTGTCTTTCTGCCCTGGCCAGTATGGCTCGGTTGGTTGGATGTTTTCCTATGCACCAAAAGATTGCTGGTTCTTTTCTTGGGCTCAATCCCTGGTAGGGGCGTGCAGGAGGCAGCCAATCGATGTTATGATCTAACATTGATGTTTCTCTTTCTCCTTCTCCCTTTTTAAAAACTATTCTTTTAAAAAATGTTATTTTTGCCCTAGCTGGTTTGGCTCAGTGGATAGAGCATCGGCCTGTGGACTGAAGGTCTCAGGTTCTATTCCGGTCAAGGGCACGTGCCCAGGTTGTGGGCTGGATCCCTAGTGTGGGGCGTGTAGGAGGCAGCCGATCAATGATTCTCTCTCATCATTGATGTTTCTATCTCTCTCTCCCTCTCCCTTCTTCTCTGAAATCAATAAAAATATATTTTTAAAAAATAAAAATGTCATTTCCTCTAACCCTAACTTCTAAGAAAGAAAAAAGTGGTACTTGTTCTATCCTTACTATGTACCAGTAGTGGGTACTTATGCCTACATTATTTCGTGTATGTATCCCAGCTTCCGGAAAGGTTGGTTATACTTTTTTCTTTAATATCCTGCAGGGAGGGTAACTCCACACATTCCAGATAGGGCCTTCCTATTTTCACTTTTAAGGTTTTTCTTTTGACTAAGGGCATTACTTTATGGTGCAATTTATATTTTTTTAAATCCTCATCCAAGGATATGTTTTTATTGATCTTTAGAGAGAGGGAGAGAGATAGAGATAGAGAGACATTGATGTGAGAGAGAAACATTGATCAGATGCCTCCTGTCCATGCCCTGACTGGGACTCAAACCCACAACTTTTTGGTGTACAGGATGACATTCCAATCAACTGAGCCATCTGGTCAGGGCTTTATGGTGCAATTTAAACTCATTTCTATTCAAAGCTTCTCTCTTATAATCCTTATATTATCTCTCTCTCTCCCTTATCCCAGCACCCTTACATACACCCCGTATATACTTTGTTTTCTTCTCCTCTGGGTTCCTTGCTCCCTTTTTTCATCCCAAAAGCAAACAATCCTCCCTAAACCAGTAAAAGGTAAATGGAAAAAAGGAAGGAGAGGATACTGGGCTAAGATGGAAGCCTTGAGCCCAGAGAGACTAATGAGGGTGGGAGGAGAGAGCCACCCGCCCTCTGTCAAGGTGGCTTTGCCTGCAGTTTTTATTATGCATCGATTTTCTTATCCATCTTCTTTAGAGCCTCTTAGATCTTCAGGCTGCGGCTGTTTCTCCAAATTGTCATTCACTCCAAGCTCTCTAGCTCCTTGCAGCAGCTAAGGGAGGGAGTGGGGGAAAGAGGGGAGTAAAGGGAGAAGGCAGCCAAGAGAGGTGAATGAGGGTTGCTAAGTAACCGTTGCCAAGGAGCCAGTCCAAGGAGCATCCCAAGTTGCCTGCTTATTCCAACCTA
>NW_005361075.1:798713-840485 GCF_000412655.1 Myotis brandtii
CCCCTCACTGAAGTTCTCTCAGGTCTATAAAGCAGCTTGATTCTGTCACCTTCACCAGCTGCAGAGCTGTTTTCTCAGCTCTTCAGGTGGAGGGCCGCAGATCCCAGTGACTGAGAATCTCAAATTCCTAGACTGGGGCTGGTCCTCATGGTCACCCGTCTGTCTTTCAGATGGCACAGTTAAAAACAAATTACTAAAACATTATAACTTAACTAGAGGCCCAGTGCACTAGGCTCAGTCTGGAGCATCATTCTGTACACCAAAAGGCAAAAGGTGGTAGGTTCAACTCCACCTTGCGGGGAGTCCCTCAACCCGGCCTGTACCCTCTCTCAATCTGGGACCCCTTGGGGGATGTCTGACTGCCACAGGAATCGGGCCTAAACTGGCAGTCGGACATCCCTCTAGCAATCCAGGACCACTGGCTCCTAACCACTCGCCTGCCTGCTGATTGCCCCTAGCCACTCACCTGCCTGCCTGATTGCCCCTAACTGCTCGCCTGCCTGCCTGATTGCCCCTAACCACTCTGCCTGCCTGCCTGATCACCCCTAACCCCTCTGCCTGCCTGATCACCCCTAACCACTCTGCATGCCTGCCTCAAGGACCCTAACCACTCACCTGCCTGTCTCATCACCCCTAACTGCTTGCCTGCCTGTCTGATTGCCCCTAACTCCTCTGCCTGCCTGCCTGCCTGATGCCCCTGATTGTCTGCTTGCCTGATCGCCCCTAACTGCCTCTGCCTGCCTGCCTCATTGCCCCTAACCATTCACCTGCCTGTCTGATCACCCCTAACTGATTGCCTGCGTGCCTGATCGCCCCTAACCACTCTGCTGCCTACCTGATGCTGTCTGCATTGGTAGGTTATTTGTAGTAATCTGAGTTCAGAGGGTGGACATGGGGGCCAGGACAAGAGCCGAGTGTGTCCATCTCTCTAAGAGGATGTGAACCTCCTCAAGGAAGTTCCATTATTTGACCTGAAATTTTGAGAATTCCAAGAACAAAAGATATATCCTGTTCCTGTGAGGATCAATTCCAAACTAGAATGACATCTGAATTGTTTAAAAATTGGATTATCTGCTCATTAGGATTATCCATGACTGCCCCTTCAATTGATGCAGAGATTCCAGAGAATACTACATAATCTATATATATAAAAGCCTAAGCGACCGGTTGACCGGCCTACCTGCTGGTAGCTATGACGTGCACTGACCACCAGGGGGCAGACACTCAATGCAGGAGCAGAAACCACAGGTATGGATACATGGAACAGACTGATGAATCTCAGAGGGAAGGGGAGGGAGAGAGTGGGAAGAGATTATCCAAAGATCTTATATGCATACTAGAGGCCCAGTGCACAGATTCATGCACTGGTAAGGTCCCTCAGTCTGGCCTGCGGGGATTGGGCTGAAACTAGCTCTCTGACATCCCCTGAAGGGTCCCAGATTGTGAGAGGGCACAGACCAGGCTGAAAGACCCCACTGGCGCATGAATCCATGCACCAGGCCTCTAGTATTTTATAATAAACTTACCTTATTCATTCCATTTGACTCATATAAATATTAGAAATTCACATCCTTTCAGAGGTAGTAAGGGGAGCATATAGCAGAAAAAACTGAAGGGGATGAGAAAAGAGAGTGTCACTACAGAAAATAAGTCTAGAATTCAACCTCTGACACAAATAATTCAGAAAGCCGATAAATATTCTTCTGCCTGTAATCCCAGATAACCCAGAGTCACCATCTCTCTGAGGCTAGTTTGGAGGAAGTTATGTATTACTCTGGGCTCTCACAAGTATCCCCATTCCAAAATCGACCAAGGGCATTCTTTTCAGTCGGTCCACAGTTTCTATTATATGCCAGGTATTGTTCTCAATATAGCCAAAAGGGTCCCTGTTTTTGGCCAAAAGGGTCTTTCATCTGTCCTTTGGTCATTACTGAGAAAACCATATTCCACAGTCACCTTCAGAATCTACCAGTTTTCCATTCATGAGACTCAATACATCTTCAATTTTCCAGATGCCGCTTAAGACCAAACAGCAGCACTAAGGATAAGGAGCCTTTTCATCTAAAGATCCCCAAAAGATAGTTGTACAATAAGGCACAGTGATGGGTAAGAGCCAGGCTATATAGTCAGAAAGACGTAATTCCTTGAGCAAGGAACTTCATATCTTTAAGCTTCAGTTTCTCATCTGTAAAATGAAAATAATGTCACCTATTCCACAGAATTCTTGTAGAATTGAAGTATGTGCAGTCTCAACATGAGTGCTCAATAAATGGTTGCTGCCATTATCATCATCATTATCCCTGTTCCACTCAGAATCGGGCAAATGGACAAGTCAAAACTAGAAACTGCCCACTCAAAAAAAGCCCATGTTTTTGTGGACACTCAACTTCCAAATGTGAGCTAATTATCAATGTAGTGAAGCCAAAAGGCTGAGGCTATTGTTCTAAGGAAAATCATGGACCAAAGAAGGTAACCTCCAGTGAAGCTGGGATAGAGCTAGAGTCCAGGCCATAACCTTGGCCCATACTTTCTTCTTAAGGATCACCAATTACACTATAAGCCCACAAAACAAAGTCAAATTAAGACACTGAGAAGAAAGAATGACTAAAGGAATATTGCTCCATAGGACCAAAGAGTCCCCTTTGCACTAACCCCTCAATCCAACCACGTTTTATTTAAATCTCTGTCACCTGCACCTCGGCCCCATCTATTAGAGAGGATTGGCCAGGAGGCAACTTCCCCTTATGCCATGTCAATGTCTATCAGGTTCTTCCTGATGTCTGACCACCATGCTTCTCGCTGTACCCAGAGCCCACTCCCTCACAGATGCTATCTCTAAAACTTCATATTCCCATCTCCTCAAAGTTGCAATTAATTATAGATGAAGAAAGTTGAGAGGAGAAAAAGAAATGGAATGAGAAAGAAAGAAGGTAAGAAGAACTGACCAACCAGTGGATGGAAAGGAGTTAAGAGGACAGGAAGTAGGGAAGAAAGGGGTTGCAGAAGGAAAATAAAAAAAACTGAAGAACCAAGAGTAGAGTGAATGAAATGTATAGAACTTTCTCCCCAACTCCACTAAGTGGTATAAAAGAAATAGGCTTGGCAAGGAGAGAAAAGAGGAATAGGAGAGAGGAATGAGGAGGTAGGCAGACAGTTTTTCTGGAAGGGACTTTGGATTTCAAGATGTTCCCCTGACTGAGATGGGTCACAGAAGTATCTGCCCAAAGAAGACTTGACAAGATAAACATGATCAGGGAATTTATTAACAATCAGTTTGGCTTGGTTTGTTGTTATTGTTTGTTTTTGTTGGAAAGTGGTTAAAAGGGGATAAAGTATGAAAGCAAAGCAGTTAATGGAGACCATGATTTTGACTGAAGCCTCCCCTTCTCCCTCATCCCTTCATCTAATGAACCCAGAGAGGCTAACTGGACCCTCTTTCTTCCTCTCTCTCCCATCCTCTCCACCTCCTTCTACCATCTTTTAAACAAAACTCCTTGGGATAATCTGCCCGTATCCATCCACATTAATGTCAGTCCTGGCACCAGAATCCGCCCTGGCCTGCCCTGAGCTACATGCCCTATCTTGTCGGCCTTCCAAGGTAACCAATACTGCTGCCCACTGAGGAATAGACTCTAGAAAGGACCTCCAGCTAAGAACTAGAATATTAGTACATCCCAGAGATTATTAACTCTGTCCTCCATATAAATCTGGGCTCCCTGAGTTCAGGAATCCCATTATACTGTCTCCATGTATTTTCTTGCCTTACTCTTCCTTTTCTTCTTCTTCCAAGCAGTGTTATTTCTGTTCCACCTCATCTACCCTGCACCCATAGCATAAAGTCCCTTATCAGATCTAAAACCGATTATAGGTTATCTCAGGTTCTGGTCTTAGTGCAGATGGAAGATATATGACTACTGCATGCTTCCTGCTTCAGGCACAGCAAGTGACCCAGCTTGGACAAGAACGTGGCTGTTTGACCTCAAGGGATCACTATTCTAAAGTGCCTGTCTGTCTCTGATGATCAGAAGTCTGTCTTGTGTATGGCCTTAGCGACTAAAAGAAATTATAGTTCTTCTTCTTCCAAGAATTATCTCTTCAAAACAAACCAATATGAGTCCTCTCAGTACATTTCTGGACTATGCAGAAGAGTGGTAGGGTTCATCTAGAAGTAGGGGCACAGTCTTTATCCTTGTGCAGGATACCAGCTGCAGAGAAGCTGGTCCCACTGGGATGGGAGAAGGCTGAAAAACTTATGTTAACCTAAATAAGACCTTCTCAACAGTCTGGGGTGCCCCTTACCATGCAAGCCCAAGATTTTTGTGAGAAGGGGAACCATTAGTCTTGAGGTAACAACTGAAATGTGTCACCCCAACAGGAAGCAGGGGTCAGGAAATGGTTAGTGGATATAAAATCTCCAGGTACCAGTCTTAAATTCTTCTTACTCCCTCCTAAGCCTTTCTTAATGTGACCAGTTATCTACAAGAGACAGAAACTAATGTTACCATCTTGTGCCAGGAGGAGGAGGGCAAGAAAGTGGTCAAAGGAAAACCCTGATAATGAAAGAACTACCCGAAGCTGTTGGGACATTGGAAGATTGCATGCTCCTCACAGCCTGGGTTGTCTTCAACCTTGGAGCAGGGATCCAGGAATGACCAAGGGGGTCTTTAAAGTCACACAGGGCTCATCTTCCCCTCCCCTAAAGCTCAAAGGCTCTGACCAATTCCCCCAAAAAATACAGAGCTCAGAATCCACTGAGACTGCCGTGGGATGTAAATGGGAGTCTCTGCGACAGCAATTTGCCTCTCCCTTTGTCTACCTCCGTCTCCATCTCTTCCCCAGCTTCTCACATCCTGGGGCATTATTTCAGAGGCCTCTACCTTGATCTGTCTCCAAGTCTCTAGCAAGATCAAAGCTCTTAACACCTGTTTTCTTGCCGACTCCTAGGCTAGAAAAGAGGGGGCAGGGTCCATCCTGAGGCAAGAGGAGGGCCCTGACTTCCCCTCTTCCCAAGGTAGAAGAGAGGTTGGATAGGTTGGACCAAGGAAAGAACTAAATCTAAGGTTGAGTTCTGAAAAATGCCCCCTGGTGGAAAGGCTGTTATTCTTATTCTGTTATTAATTTTACTATTCAGGTTACAAATTGAATTAACTCAGGGTAATAGTAGGGTATATATTACAGTGACCAGAAAGGTCTTTCCTAACTTCCCTATCTAAAAAAAAACTCCCTGTTATTCTTTATTACAAGACCCTGTTTGTTTTCTTCAGGGTTTTATCACAATCTGTAATGATTTGAGCATTTGTTTTCTTGCTTATTGTTTATTTCCCACTAGCAATAAAAAGCTCCACATTTGAATGAGAGAATGAATGATGAATAAATAATTATCCAGGAATAAATCTACTTGTGAGATAAAAATTTTCTAATAATGTGATCTATACCTGAAAGGATCATGTTTAGACTTTTATTAACAATCATATTCTTAGTCAATATACATAATGCCCTTACATCTATATTAATCCACCAAAGACCTCTTTCTCTACAACTGTATACTACTTATTAAAGTTCTTTAACAATTCTTTAGCTTTGTGTTAAGTATTGTGGAGATAATATAAAAATATACAGTCTCTCCACTCCAGAAGCTTACAGTTGAATAAGGGAAAATGAGAAGATACATGATAACTACAGCTGAAGACAGCATACAGTAAGATAGCCTATAATAAGACTGAATATAGGAGTTCAGAGGAAATAAATTACTTCTGGCTGGGGCTATCCAGGAAGACTCAGGCAGGAGATGGCATTTAAGCCGACCATGATGATTGCGTAGGATTTCAAGTAGTCAGAAATTGGGAGGAGGGAATTCTAAAGAAAAGACAGAGCTTACTGGGAGGATTTCATGACTTTGGGCATCATTTGATGTTGAACTTCTATTCATCATTAGAGAATGAAATTCAAGGACCAGTGAAATTCAAGATTAAACTGCAGAAGCTCAAGGATTTGAATAAGGAAGACAGGGACCAGGACCTGGGTCCCAACTCAGATTCGATTTATCTCCACTTCTCTTATATTTGGTCTTACATAAGGAATATAAGGTTTAAATAGGACAGGATACCCATTATGCCTCCACCTATATGTCTCTCATCTCCTCTCTCTCCCCACTGAGTTATTTATTAACAATGAAGCATTTTCTTCTTTTAAATATGTTTTTATTTATTTTAAAGAGAAACATCTATCGGAATCAAACCAGCGACCTTATGACCCTTCAGTGCATGGGATGATGCTCAACCAACTGAGCCACACCAGCCAGGGCCTAGGGCGACAATGAAGCAATTTCTTTTTTAAATATATTTTTATTGATTTCAGAGAGGAAGGGAGAGGGAGAGAGAGATAGAAACATCAATGATGAGAGAGAATAATTGATCAGCTGCCTCCTGTACGCCCCCTACTGGGAATCAAGACCAGAACCCAGGCATGTGCCCTGACCAGAATCAAACCATGACTTCCTGGTTCCCACACTCAGCCACTGAGCCACACCACCTGGGCACAATTTATTTTTTTAATATGTTTTAATTAATTTTTAGAGAGAGAGGAAGGGAGAGGGATAGAGAAATAGAAACATCAATCTGCTGCCTCACCCCTTACTAGGGATCGAGCCTACAATCCAGGCATATGCCCTGACTGGGAATCAAACCTTGAACCAGTGGCCTCTTGGTTCATGGGTTCATGCTCAACCACTGAACCACACCAGACAGGCAGCCTTGAAGCAATTTTTTAATCTCATTACTGAGAAGAGCACAAAGCACAGAAAGCATATGCTAATTAAGTTAGGTAATTTGAATACCTGGAGAAAAGGGGGAAACCCCTCCTCCTTTCTTCTCCATAGCCAATTGTCCTTGATCTTCCAACACCATATGTCAATAAATATATTTCCTCCTTTCCTGGACAAGAGATGCTATTAAATGTCAAATGTAAAGTAAAGTTTGTCATAAAAATCCCTCATAAAAATATCTCCCTACTATCAGCTTTGGAAGATGGAGGAGGGGAGTTCCTATGCTGTGCTTGCCTCTTGATAATGTCCAGGTCATCTCACCTTCTGCTTCCAGGAGCATCTCAGGCAACCTTTTCTCAGTTTCCTAAAGAAATAATCAGAGACATTCTAACTCCTCACACCACCCTTGCTTCTGTGAAAGTTTTATGAAATCAGTTTCATAAATAACCAGTTTCTCACAATCTCAACTCCACATTTCTAAATCAGTATAATCTTTAATTCTCCTCTTTCTGGAATGGCTAACGTATAGCATGCCACTTGGAAGCAACAAAGGAAATGAAATACCTTCCATCAAGGGGTTCTAGGAGAGGGGAGGTAGTTACATGGGTACATACAAGGGCGACTGTGTATTAGGCTAGAAAGTAAAAGACAGGAGGGGTTTGCCTTGCGGCTGCTGTTTCTCTTTCTCTGCAAACCTCTGCTGATTATAGCAGATTTATAGGGGCCCCAAAGCAGCCCAGCATCTTAGCCATAAACTTCCCAGAAAGAAAACTCATTGAGGTTCCCTTGAGAGGTGATGAAAAATAAATATCAGGGTTTGGTACAAACACATCAACCAGGGCCAGGGGTGGAAGGCAGCCAGTTCCCTATAGCTGGTTTAACTCCTTCAGGAGTTGTGTACACACATACACCATACCCCAAAAGTCTAACAAATATACTCATGTCTATAGACTACTGAGATAAGCATTCCCCACTCTTTGGTGCATATTTCCAGTCAAATGCAAACACATATGTCCATATAGTATGCATACACACATGATTTTCAATAAGTTGCTTTATGACTATAATATAACCAGCCTCTCCCCCTTCCCAAGCTCCTGACTATAGGGTGGGGCACAGTGAAGGTGAATGAGGGAATGTCTGAGTATAAGCTAGCATGTGTCACTAAGTGTGTCCCTGACTACATTCCAAAAAACAAATAGAAATTGTTTTTTCATTGCTCACTATTTGGAATTTATCCACTGTCTTTCAATGACCTCTAAATAGGCCATCCAGTTTCAATGATCATCTATCCCTTACTGAGCCGCTACTCTGTGCTCAGGGGATGGCAGCATGAGCGTTGCTTAAACTTGGTACAAACCCTAGCTTCACAACTTACTTTGCACAAATACTTAACCTCCCTGAGCCCTAGTTTCAACTTCTGTAGAATAGCATCACAATACTCACCTCATAAAACTGTTGTATTCAATTAGATGATTATATAAAGTGCTTAGGACAAAGTACAGGGCATAGTACTAAAAAATGGTAGCTATTATTATCATTTTTTAGGTGTTGGAGATATAAAGAAGTAATAAAATAAAGAGATTTTCTGTTCCCTTGGGAGTTTTTAAAATCTTGTTGATGAGACAAGATAATCACATGGAGCGTGATAAGACATGGAAATCTAAAACTCATATTTGAGCCCTAAAATGCAACATATTCTCCTAAATCCAAGCCCTGTTTTGAAACTTTTAGCAATGATTTCAGTGTTCTAATGAAACTGTAGGCTTTTTTAAAAAGTTCTATCATTAATCATCCCCATGCCTTACCATCTTACATATACCGCACATCCACCACAACCTTTTATTTAAGTAGCTGACTTGGGTCAGAAAAGATTTTGAGAGTTCATTTTGTGCATTTTCCTATTTCAGGGCAGGGCCTTCTAAGGCTTTCCAAACCAAACTCACACCCTGTGCATGACCAGGGAGTCTTCTATCATCGCCCTCAGTCATCCCTCTAACCTCAGAAAATTCTTCCTTATATTTAATTTCAATCTCTTTTTGACCTCTCTCTGTCACTCATTCTTATTGGGGATGAAGTACACAAACCCTTACAACTTAGGAAAAGATCTCAAATGCCCACCTGGTAACCTTTTCCATTGCCAATCACCCCAGGTCTCTGAAATTCTATGTCTCATAGAGTTTATTTTCATTAGCCCATTAAAAATCATCAAAATATACTTTTAAAAGTATTAATTTGGTCCCTGCTAGGGTAGAACCTCTTATCCAGTCATCTGGTCTCTCCTTAAAGGCTTTGAAAGATGAAAATATCCTAATTTCCATTACAGATGGTTGAGAACTCATTTCAATCCTTCCAGCCCCCATAAGCCTCCTCAATTAGTATCATCAAATTGTTACTCATTTGATTAAGGGACAGTACAACCCTGAGGCAGAGGCATGACTAATATGACCTCCCCAGTCCCTTTCAGTCCGTCCATTTGAAGTTGGGGAAGCAAAATTGGCACCAGTCTCAACCCACGCAATGCTTGCTCCAGGGGATACCCTTAGGACCAGGCCGACTCCAGCGTGGGCACAGCAGGCAGAGTGCCAAACCCTAGCATAGTGACTGGTGTGGGAAGCCTACAGACAAGGAGGTGAGCCCAGGCCCACACTTCTCCCTCTTCCCCAAATTCAATTTCCCTGGCCTACGCCCCTGCTTTGGAATTGTGTTCCCACGTCCAAAGTTCTCAGACCCTTTCACAGTGCTCATCCAAGGCCAGACACCTATCATAGATCATCTAAGACCAATGCTTCTCAAACTTGAAAAAGCATACAAATAACTTGGGAGCTTGTTAAAAATGTAGATTCTGCTCAATAGGTCTAAGTTGGGACCTAAGATTCTGCATTTCTAACAGCTACCAGGTGACATGCATGCTACTGGTCCATGGACCACACTTTTAAGAGCAAAGATCTAGATGTCTGTAGCAGGTTTCTACAAAAGTCTCCCAGGAAGAGTCCATCTATCCATCTCCATCTGTCTACCTCTTCTTCAGATGAGAATCATATCTCATACGTTTCTGATTCAGAAATCTCTCCCTATCGTGCATACACAATACAAACCTGGCTACACTTCAAATGTGAACAAAACATCCCTCACAAGAGTCTCATTCTTTCATAACACTAAAGGTCCATGTAGCCTAGAATTACTATCCCATTTATTTTCCAACTTGCCTATCCCTCTTTTATTCCCCAAATTGCTCCATAGGCATCCTCCTCCGGGAAATGCCTCTTGACCAACATCTCTTTCTCAATTTTTGCTCATACCTACCTCTTCCAAAGTAATGGTGTCTCAATCCTTGTCTAGTTACTAATTCCTCCTATTTCAGTCCCAGTCTTCCTCCCCATTTCGGTTGTGAATTATCTCTCCCCAAAGAATCTTAGATGCTCTCACAAGGTTTTTGCACCAGTCTCTCAAAAAAGCATCTAGAGAAGTTGGTAACTATATAGGTAACCTTGCCTCTAGCAGGCTTCCCTGGTGTTACCTACTCCCTGTTGGGAATATCAGGAAGCCCAGAGTAAGAGAGTCGCTTCCCATTCCTCCCTCCCAGGGCAGGTCCCACACATAAATACAATAGAAAAACACTGGCCCTTCTATGCCAAAGCATAAAAACTGACTGCTTCAAGAAAGATGCCTGTTGTACCCACGCTGGAGCCAGTCTAGTCTTCAGGTATTCCCTGGAGTCAGGTAGAGTGGGATGGGTCTTCTGTCAATTTCACTACTTCCTGCCCCTCCCAAATTCCACAGGAATAGATGGTGAGGGACCAGGAGAGGTCGTTTCAGGCATTCTCCTGCCCCAGGGTTCTATTATCCCTTGTTGCTCTTCGAATGAACACTATTCTCACTGTTAGATCTAGGGAGGGGAGAACCTAGTCCTTGCCCTGAACAAGATTCCACTATAATGAAATAGACAAGATTGTCACCATGACTCAGGAGTAGCCAAACAGAGGCTAAATTAGAAGCAACTGAGTACCGTTCTAGATACTGGAAAGATGGGGAAAAAAGCTGTTTGCCAGAGAAGTCTCCTAGAAGATAGTTTTAAAGAAGTAGGGCAGTGCTAGCCTGAAAATAAGGAGAACCTTCTGTACCAAAAAAAAAAAAAAGTATAAGGATCAAGTCAACAAAACAGGTATTTATTAAATGCTCATTATGTGCCTGGCACCCCCAAGCTGGATACTGTGGGGTAGTGAACAAGACACACTTCTTATCTATGTCCTACAAGCCAGGGAACAATATTAAGAAAATAAAGACACAGGTAACTATGGTATTTTAGTTTTTTATTTCAGCTTCATTGAGGTATAATTGACATGTAAAATTTAAGATATATAAAGTGTACATCATGATGATTTGATATAGGTATACACTGTGAAAGGATTCCCTATCATTTCCCCATTGTGAAAGGAGTAACTATGGTAACCTTTTCACATAGATGTTTTATTAAATGAAGTGAAGTGCTAGAAGGGAACCTTTGTTTCCCTCCGTTCATTTTTGCATGTGCAGGGGCTTCCGTTGTCTCTTTGGTTTTCAAAGTGTGGTCCCTGGACCAGCCTCACCTGGGAATTTGTTAGAAATACAAATTCTGGGCCCCACCCAGACTTACTGAATTTCAAACGCTGTGACCAGCAATCTGTTTGAACAAGCCCTCCAGGTGATACTGATACGCAATGCAATTTGAGAACCTCTGAGCAATGTTCCTAAGCCCCTCTCCACCACCCTTTCTCTCACTGTGACCTCTTTAGATTAGTGAGTTAAATAGACAGCACAGAGCATGCCCGTGTTTTTTGTTTGGTTTTCTTTTTTCCCCCCCAAGAGCTAGCCTGCCCACAGGACACATGCATTTCAATCTGCTCATACCTGAGAAAACCTGCTACAAGCAGGCTCTGTCCTGGAGGGAGGTGGGCAGGTGTTCAGCACTGCCTGGGATGAGGAGTAATTCAGGGGTGTAATACTAGCCAAGGGATGAGGCTGCAGATAACGCTGACAGTTTAGTCATCTATCTGTCTCTGTGTCTTGATTATCAACTGATTCCAAACATAGGAGGGGAAAATGGGATGTTATTTGTTGTATCCCTAAAACCCCAACAATGGGTTATAGTGAAAAGCGGGCAGGATGCAGGCTCAGTTTGCTTGCAGTAGGGAGACTTAGTTGAGAGAAGAAGAGAACAGAAGACCCAGAGGAAATCCTAGAGTTTGTTTTTAACTAAATGGAACTTTAAAAAATGATCAGTTCTCACCTCTCAGATAAAATGATCAGTTCTCACCTCTCAGATAAAAAAAAAAGCATTTAAGGGACGGAGCAGCTTGCTCAAGGTCACATTGCTTGTTAGCGGTGGAAACAAGGCTAGAACCCAGGACACTTAACTCTCAGGTATGCACTTTCTGAGCAGGTGGACCAAAGCAGACAACAGTAGAGAAACTTGAAAGTCCAAGAACACAGATGTTGCCAATAGAAGAAGCAACCCAAGGGACTTTTAGCATGGGTAGTAGGCTCAAAGCCAAAGGGCTTTACGCTCGTAGGAAAGCTCTGGCTCCAATCCACTGGTGCATGTTGGCCCTGCACACAGCAGAGGCTCAAGCTATACCGCCTGCTCAGTGCGCTCTGAGCACTGCCTCATTTCCTGTGCTTTTCCTGGTGTTATTCTCTCTGCCTATAATCTCTCTCTGCCCCCCATGTGTGGGGAAATCCTATCTGTCCTCGAGGAAAGGCAACTCAAGTGCCATTCCTCTACAAAGTCTTCTCTGATTTCACTAAACAGCCCTCACAGAGGTGCCAGCCAGAAACCATCACCCCCACTCTCAACTACCAAGACAGTTTACTTGTATATTACTTGTGGCGCTTACCACTTTGTACCTTGTGTTGCAGGTAGGCTGCATTAGGATATAAGCTCCTTAAGGGCAGAGGCCATACTTCATCTTCTATGGGCTCTCCCTCCATAATGCCTACGATGTGGTGCACAATAAATGCTTACCAAGCCCATTAGCCAATCAACCAACCAAAGCTCAGAAGTTACATGTCACCTGTTGCAGCCCAATATCACAGACACTGACACCAAAGGACATCCTAGAAAAATTAACCCTGCTTCCCCCCAGAAAAAGCACCAAATACCTTCCAACATTCTGCTTTTTTACGCACCACATGACATAATCCCATTTGGGTTCGTCTAACTCATGTAGCTTCATGTACTAATTAAGCTGTAAGACACAACAGGGCATGAATTTATTGTGCAATAATTCACACGCGGGATGTTTGCGCAGTGCTTGGGCGTGAGTTATGACACATTAATTCACGGCCTAGAGGGCCTCATTGCAATTACAGGACCATTTTTTAAATATAATCTGGGATTAAAATACAAATATTGGTCCCCCAGTCTTAAAATCTTTCTTTAGCCCCAAAATGCATCTAGCCACGGTTAGACGTCTCTTTGACCCACTTTTTTCTCATTCTGCATTTATCCATTTAGCTGTACTGATGGCAAAGAATGTACAGTCCAACCCTTCACTTTACTCACCTAAGATCATGGGGGCTCTGTGAAAAGAGAGGAAGAGGGAGAAAGGGGCAAGAACTTCATCACTACCGGGAAGAACAAGAGATAAACTGGCTGTTGGGTAAGGAAACACTGGAGAAATGGCTGCAGCAGACAACTAAGGGTCCATTACTAAGAAGGGAGAAGAAGCAGAAAGAACTTTTTATGAATTCTGACATTCAGTAAACTTCACCCCAAGCAGTAAAGTAAGATTCACTACAGTTTTTATGTCCAGAGTTAGGAGAGTGTGATGGGTAGGTAAAAAAGAAATAAGTCACCTGGCTCAGGAGCTCACAACCAAAAACAATTCCCTCTGTCTCCTGTCTCCCCAGGGTTCTGGGAGAGAAGGTGAGCTCATTTCTGCAGACGACTCTCCTCTCCTCGCTGGCCACACCGTGCTCTATAAACACCTTGCCCCATATGTGATGTCAGCCACCAGCCACCTAGAGAATCTGCCCTGCTCTGTGAGCTTGTATTAAAACACTCACTTATAACTCCCTATTAATTTTTCACGAGGAGTTATTTTTAACTCGCTCAAACCATTGTCTGAATATGCCAAATATATTTTCTTAATGAACGAGCCCTGCGTGTGGTTCCTCCTTCCCTCTACTCCCCTGCTGCTATTCAAATGTCCCCTCCTCATGGGGAGCAAGCAGCCTTCCGGTGAACAATTCACAGCAAAGCCCCAGAAATGAGTAGTGGCGAACGCAGGAAACAAGTCATACGGCCCACACTATCCTCCCCATTCAGGCTTTGGTTTTCAGAGAATTTCAGGAAATGTTGTCAGAGGTTTTTTAAAACAGAAAGATCAAGTCAAAAATGAAAAGTCTTCTCTATAGATTATCAGAAGGAACCCTTGGGTTCTGAGGCCAGGCCTTCCCTCTACTAGTCCATGTAGACTCGCTTATCTGCCACTCATCAGTTCCAATGTTATGATTTACTCAGGAGCAAGCAAGACAGATAAGGAGAGTCGATTCTTAACTCATGGAACCTTTCTACACGGTAAATATGATTGAGTTGTCCCCCGCCCCCAACAGGTGTAAAATCTTTCAATGGTTTCCCACTGCCCTCAGGATAAAACCTAAACTTCTCAGCACTGGGCATCCTTTCTTCATAGTCTGACAAATGCATATTCCTCTAGCCTCATTCTTTTCCTAGTTCATGCTCCAGCCACTAAATTCTAGACTCACTTGGTTCCCTTGCCTCTAATGCAGTGATGGCGAACCTATGACACGCGTGTCAGAGGTGACACGCGAACTCATTTTTTTTGGTTGATTTTTCTTTGTTAAATGGCATTTAAATATATAAAATAAATATCAAAAATATAAGTCTTTGTTTTACTATGGTTGCAAATATCAAAAAATTTCTATATGTGACACGGCTCCAGAGTTAAGTTAGGGTTTTTCAAAATGCTGACACGCTGAGCTCAAAAGGTTCGCCATCACTGCTCTAATGCCCTCTTGACCCCCCTTCACTTAACACAATTGGTTGCTAACTCCTACTTATCTTTCAATTCCCAGCTCAGACATTGATTCCCCAGGAAGCCTTCCCTGGCTCTTATGCTGCCCTTCCTATGTACTCTCATGACACCTGTGCTCACCCCATTTGCCAATGAACATAATGCATCAAAATTCCAGCTCAGCATCTGTCTCCTCCACTAGCCTGTGAGTTAGGTGCTCAATAAACATTTGTTGAACAAATATACAAACAGAGAAGAGAAACTTGAAAGGGCATATAATCCAGCATTCCTATCTACTTGACTCTGAGATACCTGCTTTGTAGCCAAGCAACCTTTGTAAATCTGACTCAGGTAAATATATAAATGGTATTACATTCCTGTAGAAGGCAATCAAAATGAAAAGTGTGAAGGGGAAAGCAGCTGTGATAAAACCTTGACCACAGGTAATTCATGGCACATGAGGTGATAAAGAACTGTTTGCCTTTGAGGATACTTGTTTTAGAAATATGAGGCTGCCTTGGGTGACAAGGCAACCAACCACTCACACCTAGTTAGACAACCCTTACTTTTATGAAGGTATCATACTCGGCCCTATAATCTAGGTAGGACATCCCCTAGACAAGAGGTTCTCACCTGGGGGGCAGGGGAACAGAGGAGGCATAATGAAGACACGATGGGAACATTTGCACACTTCATATCCTCACACACTGGAGATTCTTTTCCAACTAGCCCCTTCCTTCCTATCACTGCGCTAAATCATCCCAACTGGCAAGGAATTGTGCTAAATTTAAAAGGGAAGAGATTCTAAAAGCTTCCTTCACCGGAAGGCAGCACGGTCTAGTAGTTGAGAGTAAAGGCTCTGCAGGTGGACCGCTTAGGTTCAAACCTCATCTCACCTCATAGCTGGGTGACTCTGGGCAATTTTTTTAACCTCTCTGTGCTTTCGTTTCCACAACTGTCAAGTGGGAGTAAAAGTAAATATTTCATAGGGTTGCTGTAAGAATTAAGTGAAATAATACTTGTAAAGCACTTAACTCAGTACCTAGCAAAGAATATGTATTTAATGTAATCTACCTAATATTTAATATTAAAATCTGATCCAAAATCCCCACACTTTGAAAATCAATTAGTCTTTACAAACATCTAGCCACAAAATCATCTACTAAAACTCGAGCCTGTTAGCTAGCCCTTATGAGAAAATGAAAAGTTTTATTCCATATAATTTGCATCAACACATTGACTCTAATTAGACATTCTCATACATGCTGCTGCTAAACGCTAGGCTTACTGACTTTGACCAGACATTGTAGAGTGCAAGGCTCAAATATAATAATAATAATAATAATAATAATAATAATAAATAGCTGGCATTTATTGAACATTTACTATTTAAGCATTTTAGCTGTATGTCCTCATAATAATCCTAAGGGACAAGTCTTATTATTATCTCTATTTTACATATTGGGAAACTGAAGTTTAGATGAGTTAAGAAACCTGTGCAAATCACAAAAATAGTATGTGATAAAGCCAGGAAATGGACTAAAACTCAAGGTGAACTACTCTGCCATACTGCACTCCTTCCTTATGGCTGTGCTGGGACTGTGCACAGCTTAATTCAACATCCCAATTCCTACAATGGGCAGAGATTGAGAGGGAGGCCATCGTTCTCCTTTAGTGGTTCCTTGATCCTCAGGAATTATGTCTTCTGTTCAACCAACCCTGAAGAGAGGAAATAATTAGAAAAGGAAGATAGCATAAATATTAATAATAATAATGGCATATTTGGCTATGGGTGCCTCATCTTATTTCTAGAAGTGGCAGTACTAGGTACTAATGTGGTAAGAGCAAAGAACATTATGTCAAAAATTCTGGATTTGAGCCTGGCTCTTCCACTTGACTATATAAACTTGGATAATTTGCTTAATCTCTCTAAACCTCAGTTTACTTATCCATAAAATGGGAATAATAATACTTACCTTACTGGATCAATGAGAGAATCAAATGAGAAGATACAAGCTATCACACACTGCTGGTGAGAGTGTAACTGGGGACACCATTCTGAAGCACAGTCTTAGTGGAACTAAGTATTTATACACCCTCCAACCCAGCAATCCCACTGCTAGGTATATACCCCAAGGAAACACTCCTGAATCCATAAGGAGGCCCGTATGAGGTCATTCATCACAGTACTATTTGTGATAGTAAAAAGCTGGAGGCTACCCAAGCATCTATTCCTAGAGGATTATTTATGTTCACAATAGTCAGAAATGATGAAGTAGATTTACAGATAGTAGCAACAATGTTAAGTGGGAAAAGTAAATGCAGGATGAGGTATATAATGCAGTGCCATTTATGTAGATTTTAAAAAACAGCTCCAGCTCTGATCACTGTGGCTCAGTTTGTTAAGCAGCATCCCATGCACCGAAAGATTCCCAGTCAGGGCACATACTCAGGTTGTGGGTTCAATCCCCAGTCAGGGTGCATATACGGAGACAACCAACACAGCAATGTTTCTCTCTCTCTCTCTCTCTCTCTCTCTCTCTCTCTCTCTCTCCCCTAATCAATAAAAACATATTTTTAAAACAGCCACAAAGCATTCTATATTTATTAAGGATACACATATATCTGTTAAAAATGTCACAGCATTCTTCTGCTCCAAACAGGCCACTGGTTTCCCTTTTCATGCAGAATATAAGCCAAAGTCTGTATGTATTTCAATGGCCTCCAGGTACCTCCAGGAAGGAGGAGGAAGAAGAATAGAGATGAGGGATGGAAGGGGAAAATAACAAAGAATAAAACATAGGGGGGATTAATCATATTTCATGGCTCAAATAAAAGCAAGCAGAACAAACAACCAAATGGAAGAAAAAGAAAATACATGATTGGGAACCCTGAGAGAGCCTCCCTGCAATTCAGCCTGGTGATTAGAGAAACACTTCCTTAAATGCAATATGCAGAAACACCCTTTCCCTATGCAATAACCTGCAATTATTCCAATAGCTTATATTCATGCCAGACTCTGGACCCAGCTGTCAAAGTCCCTCCCTAAGTCTACCTCCCCCTACCCTCTCGTCCATCACCACATTCCTAAGTCAACTCATCACACCCTGGCCTCCCCTTCATGCAATGAGCCTTTGGCCTGTGTGTTACTTGCCCTGCCAGGGATGCTCTCCTCACTCTAGCTCTTCTCAACCCTATTCTACAACCTCTCCCCCACTGCTAGGAAGCCTTTCCTAAACCATCCTGACTCATTCCCCATCTCCAACCTTCCTCCCATCCCAACAGCACATACAGCACTAATTTTCCCCTTCTGTCTGGTGGTGTCCTGGGTGTGTCCCTTAAATTCCTTTATCGTCTAAAAGCAGGGCCAGGATCCATGTACTCCCTCCTTCTGAATTCCATACTCCCACCCCCTAACCCTCACTACCCAGGAAAAGGATCTGCTCAGCATTGTACTAAGCAATCAAAAGAGGCATTTAGAGCAGAGAAAATGAATATATAGATGTATTGATGGACTACTGCAGCTTAAAATTCCTAGAAGTAGGAAATATTTATTTTGGAAAGAGAGAAAGGGCCAGACAGAGGTGGAAACAGGAGACAAACATGCACAATCACCCATTTCAAGAGCATTTCCTGAGGACATTTCCTAATGAGGGCCCTGGATCTGTGAATCTCAGTTTAATTAGGAAATAGTCTCTCCCAAAGGAGGTGCTTGGTGCAGGGGAGGAACCTAAAGAAATGCCAACAGGAACTTGAAGCCAGCTTCTATGAATTCCATAAGGCCCCTGGCTCCCTCCTTCTCTCCCTCCTCCCCCTCCCTGTGTTTCTCTCCATCTCTGAGCTCATTCCAAACTCCAAAACAAAAGTTCCATCCCAAGTAGCCAAGAAGAACTCCTGTCAAATCCAACAATCCACCCACTAAATTGCTGGCTGTCTTGCTTTCCCAGCCAACCCCACCTACTCTCCTTCATCCTAGAGGTCATTATGTTCATTCCTCTGCCTCTAAGAAGGGTACTGCCCTCACTCTGGATCTTTCCTTTTCTAAACACTTTTCCAAGGAAAAAAGTTCCACTGGTTCTCTTGGCCGGGTGTTACCAATCCTGCCAATCAGGAAGTTTGGCCTCCTCCCTCCTGCTGAGTAGCTTCCAATACAGCTTGGATGAGAGTGGCTTTGCTAAAAGTTTGGTAAAGACCTGAGAGAGGAAGGCGACTGAGGCTGTTAAATGATTATTTTCAGTTCTCAAAGTTTCAGAGAAGTGGACTTTAAATGCAACCTCTCCAGAGATTCTACCAATCCCTTTGTATGCAAGTACAACTCCTTTTCTGATCCCAAATTATGTAAGTTCTCTCATCCTCCTTAAAATTTCCAGAGAACGAAAACTTGAGAGTCAATCAAACCAATGTCCCCCTAAACAAACAGGGATAGGATAGCTGAGCTTCCCCAGTTTCCAAAGTCATAACCCAAGCCCCCTTGCAGCTCTGGTAGGGGGCAGTCAGGAATACAGAGTAGACAGAGGCTTTGAGTGCAGGGTGAGAGCTTTAAACAATAAGTGTGGTGTGTGTAGTGCACCAACACTTCCAAATTGGAAACAGTTCAGAATACATAAGAAAAAGTAAATAGAGCAAAAGCCAACATAAACACTGGGCTGAGTCATATATCCAAGGTCTAGAAGAAATCAGTTAACAAAGCCAAAAAAAGATGGAATTTTCTCATTTTCTCTTCCTGTGTGTGCCTTCTCTAGAAGTCTGTTTCTAGTCACTGTTATTCATTCAACAAATATTTACTGGTCACCAACTTTTCAACACTGCAGATACAGCAAAGAAGAAACACAAAAATCTTGCACTGGAGTTGTGTACACTCCTGCAGGAGGAAGCAGATGATAAACAAATAATAAGAATATATATTGTGTTGGATTGTGACCAGTACTGAGGAGAAAAGTAAGCCAAGCAAAGGCTAAGACATGCTGGGGGTGCGAGTTGCCATTTTAAAATGGGTGGTCCAAGAAGGCCTCACAGACAAGATGAAATTTCAGCATCAGGAGGGGAGGGAACAAGCCATGGCACAGATCTCTGAGAACAGCAAGTACAGACACTCTAGTCAATTTTTTAATGACATTTTTTTATTGCAATGAAATATACATGACATAAAATTCACCATTTTAGCCCATTTTTAAGCATATAGTTCCATGGTATTAAGTACATTCATATTGTTGTGCAACTATCACTACCATCCATCTCTAAAACTTTTCATCTTCCTCAACTGAAACTTTGATTTTTGTTTGTTGTTTTTTAATAATTCTTTATTGTTGGAAGTACTACATATGTTCCCATTTTTCCCCCATTGACCCCTTCCAGCCCACTCCCGCCTCTCACCCCAATCCTTCAGCACCCTATTATCTGTGTCCATGTTATGCATATGTGCATACAAGGTCTTTGGCTTCAACTGAAACTTTGTACCTGTTACACAGTAACTCTCCTTTCTTCCCCCCTGCCCACCCGCCCAACTCCTGGTAACTACCATTCTACTTTTTGACTATTCTAGGTACCTCATATAAATGGAATCATACAATATTATCTTTTGGTGACTCTTTTCACTTAGCATAATGTCTTCAAGGTTCATCATGTTGTAGCATGTATCAGAATGCCTATCCTTTTTAAGGCTGAATTCCATTGTGTATATAGACCACATTTTTTTAATCCATTCATCTGTTGACATATGAGTTGTTTCACCTCTTTTTTAATATATTTTTATTGATTTCATAGAGGAAGGGAGAGGGAGAGCTAGAAACATCAATGATGAGAGAGAATCATTGATCAGCCGCCTCCTGCACGCTCCCTACTGGGGTCAAGCCCACAACCCAAGCATGTACCATGACAGGGATTCAAACCGTGACCTCCTGGTTCATAGGTTTACCCTCAACCACTGAGCTAGGCTCACCTTTTGGTTGTTGTGAATAATGTTGCTCTGAATAATGTTGCTCTGAAAACTGGTGTACAAATATCTTTTTAAGTCCTTGCTTTCAATTCTTTTGGACATATATTCAAAAGTTGAATTGCTGAATCACATGGTAATTGTATACTTAATATTTTGAGAAATCACCATACCATTTTCCACATTGGCTACACAATTTTATAATCCCACCAGCAGTGAACAGGATTCCAGTTTCTCCACACCATCATCAACACTCATTATTTTCTTTTTTGTTATTGTTAATCTTCACCTGAGGATATTTTTCCATTGATTTTTTTAAACCTTTTTTTTATTATTGACTAGAGGCCCAGTGCATGAAATGCATGCACTGTGCGGGGGGGGGGGGGCGTCCCTCAGCCCAGCCGGCGAAATCCAGGAGCCTGGCTCAGGGCTTCTGGCTGAGCAGCATTCCCCCTGTGGGAGTGCACTGACCACTAGGGGGCAGCTCCTGCATTGAGCGTCTGCCCCCTGGTGGTCAGTGCGCATCATAGCGACCGGTCATCCCACTATTTGGTTGATTTGCATATTAGCCTTTTATTATATAGGATTTCAGACATGAAGGAAGAGAGAGAGAGAAACATCAATGATGAGAATCAATGATTGGCTGCCTCCTGCACACCCCACACTGGGGATTGAGCCCGCAACCTGGGCCTGTGCCCCTACTGGGAATCAAACTGTGACTTCCTGGTTTATAGGTCGATGCTCAACCGCTGAGCCACACCAACTGGGCCTCCATTGACTTTTAGAGAGAGTAGAAGGGAAGGAAAGAGACAAGAGAGAAACATTGATGTGAGAGAGACACACCGATTGGTTGCCTCCTTCACACAGCACTCCCTGACCAGGACCAGGGATCAAACCTGCAACTGAGGTACATGCCCTTGACCAGCATCTAACCCGGGACCCTTCAGTCCACAGGCCAATGTTCTATCCACTGAGCCAAACCGGCTAAGGTGTTATTTTCTATTTTTTAATAACAGCCCTTCTAATGGGTACCTGGCTATTTGGGGGGAATAACAAGAAGGCCTGTGGGGCTGATGCAGAGTTAGTGAGAGGGAAACAGAGTCAGAGAGAAAGCAGGAGGCCAGATCATTCAAGTAGGGTCACTATGCGGACTTTAGCTTTTACTGTGGATATGATGGGAACCCTAAAGTGATAGTTTCATATGTTGGCTACTGATCTACTGATTTTCATGCTCTTAGATAAGTATTTGGTTCTCAAACTAAAGAATAGGCCTCCTTCAGAGTCTGAAAGCAAAGCATGGAGACAAGTTCTATGGAGCTCTCAATAGATGTCTGGTACAAAACGAGGACTGAACAAGCTGAGGCATTCATCCTTCCATCTGCCTCCCTCTCTAGATACCAAAGAAGAGATGCCATACACCTTCCCCTGGGAAATGAACATGATGAATTGTTTTCATAGAAGTTGTTCACTGTAGGGATTATCTTTAGTCAGGAGTCAATCACTTCAAAATCAAACAAAAGTAATCATGGTACCATTCACAATCTTAGATGATCCCCTCTATTATTGTGGATAATCAAAAGCTGACATGAAGATAAAGAGCATTTTTGCCAGAAACTGGTGAAATGAAGGACTGCAAAGACAGGGTAGACAGCCTCTTCTCAGAATAGGGGCAGGAACAGTGTGAATCGGGCACACACAAGCCTTGCTGAATTAAATAGATGAATTCAGTCCCAAGCCCCAGATGCCTCAGAAAGGATTGTCAGAAATGTCTGAGATGATCAGAGCTGGGGAGAGAAAGGGCCCCAAAGGGAAGCCTGAAAACACATTTTTGAAAGGCAAAGAGTACCTCTCATAACCTCACTTCCCCCAGGCGACAAGGATGAAAGCTTCTACATCAAATGAGAAGTCCAAGGAGTTATAGATTTTCTCAACAATAAATAATCTAGAGAGAATGGCCGCCCAGCCACCGTTTATAAATGTTAGAAAATACACAGTGGTGTGTGGGTGTGGGGGTGGAGATGGGGGGTAGAGAAGGAAAGAATTATGGGGTTGTCCCCTCTGGGGAAGGAGGGGCAGAAATCAGTTTTCACTATGGCATTCTTAGGATTCAAACGGGGATTCGGGGAGGGAAGTATGGTAAAATCTGGAAACCTAAATAACTAATATCTCTCAGCAAGAAAACAGGCCATGGATTCCCAGGCTCAGTGTGCTATTTTTTCTTTCCATCTGAGGACCATCTTATTTGTCCTCTTATCTCAACACAGGATGATGAGCACCACCCCACCGGGTAAATAAACTCCACACCTTGCCTCACATCACAGTCCCTACCTCATTTCCCTTCTCTGTGGTCTTATAACAAAGGTAATGAGGTTACCTTTTTTAAGACTCCAAACATTTACAATAAAAATGGGATTAGAGTACAGGAGAAGGCGGCTCTTCCTTCTCTCCTCAAGTAGAAACATAATGGACTTAAGTGGTAGTGAAGGTTTTAGGTCATTCATTCAGTCATTCAATAAATACTAAGCACATTAAAATGCCAGCCATTGTGCTTGGTGCTACCAACACAACAGAGAAGAAAAGACATGTTCCCTGCCTACATGGCACTCGCTGTTTTTAATAATGTCCTTATATACTATTCCTGAATATATGATGAAAACCATCAATCTACAAGACAGCCCTACAGAAAGTTGACTTTCTACAAAACAACTGATTTGTACTCTTTAAAACTGTCAATGTCAGAATGACAGGCTGAGGAACTATCAGATTAAAGGAGCAAAAAGAGACGTGACAATGAAATGCTATGTGTAACCGTGGATTGGACCTCGACCAGGGAGAAATGTTTTACTATAAAAAATATTACTGGAGCCCTGGCTGGGATTGCTCAGTGATTAGAGAGTCGGCCCGAGCACCACCAAAGGGTCATGAGTTCAATTCCAGGTTAAGGGCAGGTACCTGGGTTGAAGGTTCAGTCCCCAGCCCAGGTCAAGGTGCAGGCAGGAGGCAACCAATTGATATCTCTCTCACATCAAGGTTTCTCTCTCACTCTCTCCCCCTCCCTACCTCCTTTCCACTTTCTCTAAAAAATAAGTATCAATGGAAAAAATATCCTTGGGTGAGGGAAGAAAGCATGCAGTGCAAATGAGGCAAAATATTAACAGTTGGTCAAACCTGGTGAAAGATAGGTGGGTGTTAATTATACTGTTCTTACAACTTTTTTGTAGGTTTGATATTTTTCAAACTCAAAAGTTGGGAGGAAAACAAGAATGTCCCAATAGTAGAAGTTATGGATTCTCCTACTCTGAATGACCTTTATAAACAAGTTTCCCATCACTTTTCATTGAAACAAAATCCCACCCCGAATTATCTAGCCCCAAATCAGGAACTTTCTCGATAGAGGGATGGGTGGGAAGACAGAACTCCTTTGTCTTTGATTTACAACCAAAATTGTCAGCAAGTAAAAATGCCTGGAAAGAAACCACAACCTTGGCTCATGTTAGTCTGGTTATAAATAAAACACATACTGTTATTGTCATTTTGTGGGACTAACACAAATTAATAAATCAGGGCCCTAGGCTGGAACTCTAAGAGGCATTGGGAAAGACGTGCAGAGGCTGCAGGCGGAGAAGAACAGTATCCGACAAATAGGGGTACCAGGTATATGTGCAAGAATTAGGAATCCTAAAGAGAGGGGTGCAAGAGAACCAGAATTTGTTGAGCTGCAAGTAATGCACATATGTTATTTCATTTAACCTCCATAACAACCCAATGAAGTAAGTATTATAATTCCACTTTACAGATTGAAAGGTTAAATAACTTTCCCAAGATCATATAGCCAGTAAAAAGAAGAGTTGAAATTTGAACTTGGTTCTTCGTGACTTCAAAGCCCATGTTCTTTCTACTGAGCACCCTGATTCCACAAAGAGCAAAGATTCTAGGACATGGTTATTAAAGGAGAATTTGAGCCAGTTCTTATCCTAAGCCCAGGTCACCCTTTGTCAATGTCTTCCCTTTTCTCCCAAACAGATACTAATGGACCAGGGCTGGAAGTAGCCGGATCATGAAATCTGAAAGCTCCATCTTAACCATGTCCTGAAAAAAATCCCAATTCAATCTAGGACCAAAATGTCTCTAGATTATCCTGTTAGATGTCAAGAAAGGGGATCCCAAAGCATCTCTGCAGCCATCCCAATGGTTCCCAGATACGATTTTACATCTAATTAGAATTCCTACTCCCACAACTTTAACCCATCTCCCTTTGCTAGATTTTTAGTGGAAATATAGGATAATAGATCTCTAGATGCCAAATATGTCACCCTTCTGAGATTTCTTTCATCATACTGTTCTTTCATCATTCTATTCCAAAGCTTTTCTGTTCACTACCTCATTCTTGAGAAGAAAACAAAAATCTTCAAAGCAAGTTAGGAAGTGTTGGAGAAGGAAATGAAAGCTTGATTCTTGTTGGCCAAATGATGGTGGGAGGAGCAGGGGTTTTTTAAAATATATTTTTATTTATTTCAGAAAGGAAGGGAGAGGGACAGAGAGATAGAAACATCAATGATGAGAGAGAATCATTGATCGGTTGCCTCCTGCACGCCCTTCACTGGTGATCAAGCCCACAACCCAGGCATGTGCCCTAATGGGGAATCAAGCCATGACCTCCTGGTTCATAGGTCGACGCTCAACCACTGAGCCACGCCAGCTGGGCAGGAAGAAGACATTTTTGAAGATGAGAGTCCAATGGAAGAAAAATAGTTGCAATTTCCCTGACAACCTAAATACCTCCAGATTTGGCCTTCCCAAACCTCAGCTGTCACCCAAGGCTTCCAGATGCTGCCGGCACACACCATTAGAAAACATCTGTCACAAAGGACAGCCCCAACTGGAACAAAGGAGAGTAGGAAGGCAGACGGTGCCAGTTTAATGAGGATGGTTTAACAAAACATCTTTTAAGTTCCCTAATTCACTTGGCCATTTGCTCCCCAGACTTGGCTGCCAATCAGGAGCAAACTGGAAATGTTTGCCAGAGAATGGCAATCTCATCTTTATCCTTAACCCAGAAGAACCCAGGACCAGAAAAATGTCAGCTTATCAGTCCCTCTAAAGCATACTTGATCCCATTCCACAGCTAAAAACCCATCGTGATCCTGGGGAACAAGACTTCAGCTACATCAGGTTGATCATTCTGGTCTGGTTGTTATTGATGACCAGAGACTTGACTTAGTAGAATATTGAAATGGGCATTCGTGTTCTCCATTGTGACGCATGTCTAAGGCCAGCTCTGAGCTCACATCTAGAGCATTCTTAGTATTTATTAATCATCCATGGAAGCAATGGACATCAGGCATCAGCAAAGACCTCTTAGTCTTTCTATTTTTTTATCTCCTCATTATTTTTAAAACAAAAAATCATTAAAGAATATGGACTTGAGAAAAGGAATGAGGGGTATTCTGAACATGCTATCAGTATACAAAGATCAACAGAGAAGATAAAGGATGCTTTTCCATTTTAGTTTCAAAAGAGAAAAGCTCCAGATATGTCCAAAGGCAAGGGGACTGACAAAGCTGCCTCTAAGAATTCTGACTTTATTCAGGGAAAATTGCATAAATTTTTGGATGAATTCTAAGGAATTCCAACTGAAATCATTGGTCTCGGGTATTTGGAAATCACTAGACCTCAATTCAATTCAGCTGACAGGAAGTCACCTAGCACCATATCCCCCTCTAGACCTCTATCTAGTAGGTTCCTACAATTTGCAAATACTCTCTATCCAGGGCCAGCCTCCTGCCATACTCCTTGGTCCACCCTCCTAGTCCATAGGAGAGGAAACTCTAAACAATGAAACCCTCTCAGGTCCCACTCTGGTTCACCTAGCAGCCATCAGAGAGTGCTGTCCTTTCTTGAAGCAGGCTGCAGCCCTAAATCACATCCTCCCTGCCTGCTGCATTGCAGCAGATAACTGAAGTGTGAGTGCCCTCTACCCTCCTTCTGGAAAATGACACTCTCCTCAAGCCTTAAACACACACACACACACACACACACACACACACTCACTCACTCACTCACTCACACACCTCTTCTCTCAACCAGATCTACAGCTTCTTGCTCTCTATTAAATCCAAAAGATACTTCCAGGGCTTTCCTCTCACTGTTCTTCTACCACTTACTCCTACTATTAGCCTTTTCTGTGGCTCTCTGCTTGCCCAGAACTAGTCGTTCCCCACACATGAACATCTTGCTCTCATTCACCTCTGCCTGGAATACCCTCTTTCCTGTTCAACATGACCCTACTTCAGGAGGCTTCTCTAACCACACGCCAGTATGATCTCTCCAGTATGTTCTTCTTGCCCCCTAAGGTCCAGTGGTATAACTCACTGGTTTAGAACTTTGTTCTGGGGGAATACCCGGTTAGGGAAGAGGGTAGGAGTACTAAGTGGTGAGGTGGAGCTGAGAGCTCAGCTCCTGACTGATGAAGCTTACCCACCTCCTCCCACAGCTGAGCCTGAGGTACAAAGAGTGAACTGGCCACAGCCAAGGAAGCACTCCAGAATCTACAGCCCAATTTGTCGATGTCAAAGATCTGAAACAAGAACTCAGGTCCAAGTCTCTTTCACCACAACAATGTGAAAATACAAAGGAAGCAACTCAATTCGGCTGAGACAAAGTATACTTTCTGTGACATTTATATGTACTCCATCGTCACCCCTTTGATCTCCAATGACTAAACAGACAACACAGAATCTTCTTACTTTCATTGCTTTATTTAATTTGAAAAATAAGTCATCTAGTGCTTTGACATTGGGCAACATGATATGATAATCTACAATAACTAAGTTTAAGTTTAGACTACCAAAAGGAAGATTGACCCAATAGTCAAATGGTTCAATATTATTCTTTGAAGGATTTTACTTGTCTTGGGAAGATGGGGAAATATCCACAAAATGCCCTTATATTGTAAGCGTTCAGAGAAGAGAATTTTCTGTATCTGCTACCATTTATCCTGTATTGTCTACCAATAAGTACACAGATTCTGTTTAGTTTGGGTTAGGTGTAAAGTGAGAAAATGGATAATCCCTATAAGGTTTGGTGCTTTTCTCAAGTAGAAACCACAAAAAATTTCCAAGTAAGCAAGACTGGATTCAAACTATTAAAAATTAGATTTCAGCTAAGTGTAAATGCATACAAAGGCAAATTCCAAATTAGACAATTCAGGTGCCAAAATAACTCTTTGTGTAAAATATTAAAAGCAACATTTCCTCATACACACATCCCAAATCATTACCACCACCACCATGACCACCAAATCACCACAGACTCATTTACACACAGTGCAAGACAATAGAGAATTCCTCTTTCTGGGAGCTTGCAATTAAGGGCATTTTGTAAATGCTTCCCCACTCCCAACATAAGTAAAGCATATATAAACCATGGACTAGAAAGGGAATTCCCAAATCAGAAAAGAACAGTATGGCATTTATGTCAGAGGCAAAGGCATGTCAACATCCCAGATGACTTCATAGTTGATGAAAGGTAAGAGTGGTCAAGGCTTCATTTTCCAATGTTGACAAGATTAGGGAGTGTCTTCTCTACACATTGGGTCAGCCTGAGAAGGCTGCATGGAAGAGGGGGGAATTACCCCATCTAGGCATTTTGTCTAAGTATTTCCCAGGGAAACATCAATTCAAGCTACATCTTCATGATGGTGTGAAGGTTAGGCTATGATCCTAAATAAAGCCTCATTTAGGCCTTCCTTTTGTGCCCCCCACCAAAACACAAAACAAAACAAACTTCACCACACTCTGAACCCACAAATCCAGTTTGCCCAATTATACAGATCCAGTTAAATATTTCTGCCAATACAAATACAAATCTAAATACTAAAATATCCTATATAATAAAAGGCTAATATGCAAATTGCCCCCTCGGGAGTTCGACCGACCGGGAATTCAACCGCTCACTATGACCTGTGCTGACCACCAGGGGGCAATGTGGAACGAAGGAAGGCTCCAATTAGCCCTGATCGCCAGCCAGGCCTAGGGACCCTACCTATGCACGAATTTTGTGCACTGGGCCTCTAGTAAATACTAATAAAAATTCTGTCTTGGATCAGTGCAGAAAAGAAAAAGAATCAGAGAGAAACCATTTCAGTAGTAATAAGTATGTTACTTTTCCCCTGGGGAACAGGAAGTGAAGCTCAGATAACTTCCCTGAAAGGTCGGAAAGAACGCTGAAGTAACCAAATTCGGCTCATACCAAAAAAAAAATAAATACTCAAGCTTATCTCCCAGGAGTCTTCCTAGAACGACCTCACCAAACTGATTGCTTATCAGGCATCTTCCCCACTTATAATCTTCCTTTGTACTGCATTGTTTAAATGCTACTTGGGACGATACTTTGTCTCTCCTTCTAAAATAAAAGCACCTTAGGGTAGAAGTTGCTTCATGTTCTCTCACTGAAGCTAGAAACCATAATTCTGCAAGTAAATGTCACTAACAGCAACCAAGACTTGAACTTGAAAGCAATAGCAGCCCCTAAACTAACTGCTCATTGACCAAGAAGCCACCTCCTCCAACTCACCTACCTGCCCTCCCACCCCCCGCACTACACCTCTCAAACCCCATCCCACTCCAGCAGAGGCTAAATTCCAAGTTAGTGAAAACCCGTCTCATGTAGACTAAAACACTCCAGGCCAAACGTACCAAAGTGATGTCGACAAAATCCATCCACCCAAATGTAGACCAACATCCATATAGATGTGGACCAAAACATTTTTGCTTCCCTCCCTCTATATTTATGGAGTCTATGCTATAGGCAACCACTACACTAGTGTCATTACACCATTATTTGGGTAAACAATCAGATATCCAGAACATCTCTAGAAGCAACAAATACTCGGTATCATCTAGGATCATTCTGGGATGGCTGTGAACAAGGCAGCTTTTCTTAGTCTCTCTGGGGTAACTTCTGAGAAGACAAGTAGAGCTCAATCTAACATTCCTCTCTTGGCACATTCACAGGTTAATTTCCGTCAGAATTTAGTTTTGGAAATTCTTAACATTTCTCTCACACCAAAATAAGATGATTAACTTGACAAATCAGAAAGCAGAAGCTTCTGCTTCTAGAGCTCTTTAGAAACTAGATGGGCTACCAGGAAGAATCAAAACTAGATTTTCCAAACAGGAATTAGAAAGAGAGCTGGGAAAAGCCAGGAAAGGTATCAAATTAAGGGATTAGAAAGTGATGTAATACATTGATGTCAACAGTGAAAGTCAATTTCTTCTCTCCTCCCCGCCCCTGTGATTGTCCATTCCACTATTCTCAACCCTGCATCCTATCACCCCAGAACTAACAAAAGTCCACTCTATTTTCCAATCCACAATTATAACATAGGATAGCTTCTGGCAACCAGCACTTCTTTTTTTTTCCCCCAAGAAGCCTTGCTAAACTGCTTTGGTTCTGTTTGTTTGTTTTTTACTCCAAAATCCTTCCTTTCCTTGTAAACACAGGATTTAGAAATCCACTTAGCGGTCCCTTCTACCACTATATCTTATCTCTACTTTTAGACTAGCAGCTGTGAGTGGTCAGAGCCTCGTGGCCCCTTCTTCCATGTACCTACTCCCAACACCCACGACAATGCACTGCACACAGGTGGCTTAGGAAATGCCAACTATCTTTCTGGACATCTCCCTTTATATCTCTAAATGTGTCCTTCTGTCCTCCCATGTAAATAGTTCTCTCTCTCTCTCTCTCTCTCTCTCTCTCTCCCTCCCTCCCTCCTCACTCACCAACTCACCATTGCTTCATTCCTTGCATAACCCTAGGTAGCTGCTCCACCATCTCCCTTGGAAAATTAATTTTTGTTTTGTTTTATTGTTTTAAGAATGACACCAGATCATCTCTCTCTCTCCTCTCTTTCTCTCTCCCTCCCTCCCTCCTCACTCACCAGACTTTGCTTCATTCCTTGCATAACCCTAGGTAGCTGCTCCACCATCTCCCTTGGAAAATTAATTTTTGTTTTGTTTTATTGTTTTAAGAATGACACCAGATCATCTGCGTCATAAGAAAGTTGTATCGTGCCTCAATGTCCTAAGTTCTCATCCAAAAATAGGTCAATATGACTTCTCCACCAAGACCCACCTGTCTCACCCTGAGCCCATACATCATAATCTACAACGAAGAGCCTCTGGCACCATGACTTTTAAGAGACTCTCTTTATTATTGTTCCCTGATTCTTTCCAACCTGCCTTGTGATTTCTTCAATAGTAAAAGATAAAAAGGAACAGAGATTAACCAAAATAATATAATCCAAAAATTATTGTATTAATTTGAAATATACTTTTTAAAGGAAAGTATTTTTGCCTAAACTAAAGTTAAAATGAGTCTGCCTTCTGGAGACACACATCACATTTTAATTGATAACAGAGAAGTTGCCCAAGAGCTGCTGGGCAGCAAGAGAAAGACAACCTAGAACTAGACATTTGTCACATATAATCAACAAAACAGGTGTCATGCATTCATGGATGGATAGCTGTCGTCTGAGTTTCAGGGGCGAGGGTATTGCCCAAAGTGTGTGTGTGTGCGATGAGGGGGGCAGTGGGGAGAGACAATGTAAGACTCCCCGGGCTTTAGAAATTAAAGAGTTGCAAACATGTTTTGTGATAGCAGCAAATTGCCTCCTGGAGACCCACGAAGCCAGTCCTATTTCAGGCTTTTCCTCCAAGCCTTTATCAATCAATAAATATGTCTATCATGTTCATAAAATTGATAGATTCCAAGAGAGAACAGAACTATCAACTTCCAAGGTTTATTTAGCACTGGCTCATTAACAATATACTTGGGCCCTCAGACAAGCCTCCATACAGTGTTTTGAAGACCACACCCCCAATGGAATTTATAATCTTTCCTCCTGGGTATAATCTCCACCACAGCTTTCTGAAATTAGATAAGAATGGCTGGGAGACTACCTTCAGCAGCTGTAAAAATGCAAATCTAGATCCTTGAGCATCTAGGAAGAAGACCCTCAAACCCTCCCTCAGTATTGTGGGCCACCTTATAAAACCGGAGCTGACATTCTGCGAAGTTCTCCACAATCCCTCCCTATGAAGATAAAATACAGATACTTTCAGAGTCATAAGTGAGAAAGGGAGGCAAACATGTTGGAGGCAGCAGACCCAGGTGGAAGAATCTTCATTCATTCAAAGAACATGCCTGAGCATACCATGTGCTGGGCCCTGTGGGAAAGACAAAGATGAACAAAGCAAGCGCCACACAGGACAGAAAGTACAGGCCAGGAAGGAGCGCAGGCAGAGAGGAGGGAAGGAGCTGGAGGAGAGGGGCCCAGGAGTAACTCCCCTAAATCATACTTCCTAGGACCAGCTCTGCTGAGGATTTCCTGGTTTGGAGGAGAATGGCATGTAGGACTCCAAAACACTCTGGTCTCAGCAAACCTACCCGCCCTCCCGCAAGCTCGCAAGGCTTCAGTCTGAAGTCTTTCCCTGGAGCCATGGAATGCCCTCTGCTCTGGGTCTGTTTTCTTACCAAGTCTATAACTTACCCATGGTCTTTTCTACTCAAAGGAGAAAGGCCTAAGGCAGTGGTTCTCAACCTTCTGGCCCTTTAAATACAGTTCCTCATGTTGTGACCCAACCATAAAATTATTTTCGTTGCTACTTCATAACTGTAACGTTGCTACTGTTATGAATCATAATGTAAATATCTGATATGCAGGATGGTCTTAGGCGACCCCTGTGAAAGGGTCGTTCAACCGCCAAAGGGGTCGCGACCCACAGGTTGAGAACCGCTGGCCTAAGGAGAAAAATGCGAGCCAAACCCAGAGACAGGTAAGGGGCTTGGCTGAGCAGGATTCTGGAAGGGTCCCCTTGAGGAGGTGGAACCCCGGGGAGGCGGGGCCCTGAGGAGGCGGGACTATGGGGAGGGATGGGGAAGTGAGAAGGAGACCCAGGAGGACAGCTGGAGGTGGGCAAAGGAAGCCGAGTGGGAGGCCCCGTCTGGGTGAGGAGGGGTGAAAGCAGCCGGATTGGAGACGAGCAGCAGGATTTGGATTTAGTAGGAAACCCGCTTTCCAGACTCTCAATTGGCTGGAGGAGAGTCTGGGGAGGGGGTGGAGCCCTGCCTCCAGTCAGTCCCAGATCCAACTCAACGCAGCGGTTCTCAACCTGTGGGTCGCGACCCCTTTGGCGGCCGAACGACCCTTTCCCAGGGGTCGCCTAAGACCATCCCGCCTATCAGATATTTACATTACGATTCATAACAGTAGCAACATTACAGTTATGAAGTAGCAATGAAAATAATTTTTATGGTTGGGTCACAACATGAGGAACTGTATTTAAAGGGCCAGAAGGTTGAGAACCACTGAAAGAATCTCCACTCTGTTTAAACGAAGATAGAAGTGCCTCCTAGTCTCGCCAGAATACTCCTATCACCACCCATCCTGCCCCCCCTCACCCACATTTCCCATCACTCCAGAGATAAAACTAAAAGGGAACTAGTTTAAGTTTCACCACAAGGGATTTCCTGACGCAGTTATTCAGCGTTCATAACATATTCTAACTGAATATGCATTGTGCTGGAGGAAATAAATATGAAAAAGATAGAGTCCCTGCCTAGAGAGCTTCCTGCTCTAGGCGTTCAAAAAATAGAGCTTCCAAGACCCTGAAACAGTGACCATAGGAAGGTGCCCCCTCCATCCCAGAATGTTAACCATCACACAGAGGCAAGGCTGTGAGCTGCCAGGGATGGAGAAGGCGGCGCCTACTAGAAACTGAGGGCTGAATGGACGTGATCAGCCCAAGAAGCCATTGGTCTCGAGGAAAGGGGTCACCACTGCCTTTATGTGATAGGGCCACTATTCCTCTAAACCCTACAGCAGGTGTGGACACGACTGGAGTGGAGGTGGGAGGGAGGGAGGAGGAGGGGAGAGGCGGGACCCGGAAGAGGTAGATTCTATACAAACTATACTAAGACATTGAAACTATATTGAAACTGGAGCCGAAAGAATTGCTCCAGCTCTCAGAAAGAACCTCCGATGAGGGAAACCTAAAAATCACACAGACCCTGCCCTAATGCGGCTCCATTGGGCGTGGAGCATTCATTGAGCACCTCCTTTGTTCCAGGCATGATGCTGGGTGGTAGATGAGTGGCCCCAGCCAAGACTACAGAGCCAAAATTCCTAGAGGCAAAGCAGACAGGCAGGAATTGGAACAATGGCTGTAATGACAGAACAGAAGGGGAGGAGCATCTGGGTGTTTGATTTATGTCTGTTGCAGCAGTGCTGGGCTGTCTTCCCCTGCCTCAAGCTGGGGTTTTCCCAGATGTGCATCTGCTTGAGGGAAAGAAGGGCAGGTGTAGGGGGAGGGTCTCCATGTCCTTGCATCTGGTCCCAAGAGCAATCCCTTCCCCTTTCTCCCTATGCTATTCACCGCCTGCTGTGTAGGGGGTGGGAGGCTGGGGGACATGCCAGGGCCCCCAGATAATCACCAGGTAATGAAAAGAGCTGGTCCAGGGCTAGGGGGAATGCAGAGGATGCAGGGTTGGTGCCATAAATCTCTCTTGGAGGAGTCGGTACAAAATGGGGGGACCTGACAGTTGGAGCCCATCCAGGTGATTTCACAGGAGGTATCTGAACCTTGAGGGGTGGGAGGAGGGACGGGCAAGAGACTGGCAGGAGTGTGAGCCAGACACAGGGGAAGAGGCTGAAAGAGACAGAGATAAGAGAGCGGAAAAGAGAGATGAAAGAGAAGGCAAGAGATGGGAACAGTGACAGGGAAGGCAGCAAAAGGAGATAGATGGGAGGAGATGGGGATGGAGAGACTAAAAGGCTCACCTGATGAAGCTCATAAACATGTGATGGTAGGAGACCCTCAGAGACTGAGGCAGGGAAGGAAGGAGGGAGAGAAAGTAACTGATGGCAGATACAGTTCTAGAAAAACTCAGACCAAAAAATATCTGAAGTCAGAGAGACAGACAGATAGACTGACAGACAGACCTATCTGCCAGACAGAGATGAAGGTGAAGGAGTCAAAGAAGGAACAAAGAAAACAGGGATGCTGTGAGGAGGGGGGAGGGAGCAAGACAAAGAGAGAGAAGGAGGCAAGTGCAGAGCAGGAGGAGGGAGCGAGGCCGGGGAGGGGGATATATATTTTCTTTATGATCCTCTTCAATCTCACTCGGCTCGCTGCTGAGCCCGTTCCCTCTCAGGTGCTGCTCGCTGGTGGATGTGCCCAGAAAGCTGATAGGGTGAAGCTGCTGCCATAGCTGCCCCCAGGCTCTCTCCCAGTGCCAACCTGGGGGATCTGAGACCCCTACACGGACATAAAAACCCAGCCTGCATCCCCTCCTCTGTCCCCCAAAATGCTGCAACCAAAAGAGGCCTGAAGCTCAGCCCTAAATTTTTCAGAGCTAAGGCAGCCTGGCACAGCCAGTGCAGGGAGGAGGTGAGTAGAGGAGAAAGAGGATTAGAAAAAGGCAGGCAAGGGATGGAAGCTCTGGAGGAAGTATTGGGGACTGACTTTGGTTAGGAACCACGTGGAGAAGAATGAGGAGAGAGAAGGACTGGGAAGATGTCTGTGTTTGAGAGCTAAATAAGCAGCATGCAGAATATACCAAAAATAAGATACTAGTGTCTGTCTATTACTGTGGGGTCAACAATTTAGACACCTGAGAAGTCACCACCAATGCCTTCAAGCAACTCTCTACTAACAGGCCCCCACAAACATATACATGAAACCCACAAAAAGAGAAACTCAGGCATCAAAAGAGATCCTGAGGCCAGTGTACATGTATGAATCTAGTTTTACAGGACCAGTGAGGGAGTAACCAGTTTCTGAAGATGTAAGATAGCATGGCAAGCTGGACCCTACCTTTTTCCCCAGGCTTTCTTGAGGCTGAAGGAGTAATGGAGCTCTGCAAAGACTAGCTCCCTCTGCAAGCCTGAGGGCCAGGGAAGACCCTAAGAAGGTTAACTGAAGTAGTCTAAAGGGGAATTGTTCCCCCCACCCACTTCCCTGCCAGCCACATTTAAGGCCCCAGAGATCAGGTGTAATCGCTAGAGCTCAAGGTATCTGTTACAGTGGTTCTCAACCTTGGCTGCACATTAGAATCACCTGGGAATCTTTTTAAAATCCTGATTTCTGGGCCTCATCCTCCGGAAATTCTGTTTCTTTGTTATGGGGTGAGGCCACAACATTAGTAACAAAGAAACAGAATTTCCGGAGGACGAGGCCCAGAAATCAGGATTTTAAAAAGATTCCCAGGTGATTCTAATGTGCAGCCAAGGTTGAGAACCACTGGTTTAGAAGCAAGAAGAACCTTATCACAGCTGATTTGGGCCTCCCAGAGCTAAATTCAGAGGCGCCTGGCAACAACTGAGGTCATTTACTCTTCTTATACCCATCTCAAAGGGGTCTGGGTTGGTGGCCACCAGGGGCAGAATCAGAGGGACTTCATAAACCAGGGAAAAGGAGGACCCAATCCCCCAGGGCCCTCGCAACAGTACATCTGGAACAGGGAGCAAGGCTGGGCAGCCCAAACTCCCAGGCGGCTCTAATTCTTTGGCTGGGTCATACACAGCTGAGAACTGGGAAACTCTGCAGTACCAGAGGCGGCCGCTAGGAAGTGCTCGCCGAGAGGCAGGAGCCCGCAGACTCGGAGGAGACCGGAAGGCAATCGATCAGAGTCTCCTTGGCAACCGGGCAGAGCCCAAGACAGACAGCATGTCGATAATGAAATCATCGTTAAATGACTTCAAGCCCTAATTAATAATCCGGGCCAACCGAGGCCATGCCTGACTGGGGTTGGGGGGGAGGAGGGGATGCCATTGTTGGGGGAGCTTTGAAGCTTCTGGACAATTAATCAATTAATCCACTCACTCAATAATTGGCTCCTTTGTCCTCTACCGTGCCCCCTCCCCCACCCCACCCACCTCTGACTGTGAGAGGGTAAGAAGAGATGTGGGGCTAATCGTTTCCAAGAGCCACGATGCCTCCCTCTCTCCTCCTTTGTATCCACAAGTCTGTTTCCTGGACCAGCTCACAAAGACTTCCCCAAGGTTGAACTTCCCTGTGCTCTTCTACAAGCCCCACCAAAGGGTGACTATTTCAGGTCCTGGACCCCTAGCTGTCCAGATACTTCCCCATATGCCCCTACACCTTATCCCACCTCCTCCCATCTCATCCCACCACCCCACCACCCCCCACCCAGGCACACACTGCAGAGGCATCACAGACTCACAGCCCACTCTGACTGAGGAGAGCACTAACAGTCAGATAAATCCCAGCCACACCAGCCCACCACCAGCTGTTGACCTGGGCGGGTTATGCCCTCTCCAAGGCCTGAGTATTCTTCCTTATGTGTAACCTGAGGGGATCCACAGGATTTCTAAGATTCCTTCCTGTCCCTTCATCTCTTATTCTAATCATTGGAGCTGGATCATCTCCCAACCCCTCTCTACTCAGTTTCTTTACCTCAAGAAGGTAAGAGCAGGATTGAAAGGAGTGCCGGGAACTGATTTATCAAGTGCCCCAGCCCCAGGGAACTCACCTTGAAACCTGAACAAGGGGAGGTGGCAGAACAGTGTAGGGAGATGCTTCCCCAGCCCATCCCCCACCTGCCCAGTCTGCTGGCCCTTGCCACCCACCTTGCTTATTGCTCTGCACAACTCCCAGCAGGAAATGAAAAAGGTACAGGAAATTGCACTTTAAATCCCCCCAGCTCCTGGCTCCCTCCACCAAGCCAGGGAGCTGAGACTGGCGAACTTCACAGACCAGGCTTTCTCTGTTTGTAATTAGTAAGCCACTTAGGAGGAGAGGGGGCTCCTTGCAGGGAGAGTCCCACCCTCCAAAACAGCCAAGTAGGTTATCAAAAAAAAAAAAAAAGCGGTGTCGGGAGAGCATTTGGGTTTGGAGAGAAGGAACCAGGGGATCCTGGGAAAGATAAAGAGGCAGTGGGACACCTGGACTGGACATTGATCGCTCCTTTCTGGGAGAGCTGATTTATAGCGCCACCTGTAGCACTGAGAAATGGTATGTAGCCAGAGGCTGGGATGCGGAGGGAGGGTGGAGAGGGAACCTTCCAGAGAAGCCCTGCAGAGATGATCAGGGAGGAAAAACCACCAGGTCCATCCCACCCCCATGGACACTTGGGAGTTTAATAACATTCAGAATGTACAGGGCTTACGTGTAATTAAAGCCAGGAGCTGGGTAATTACATTTCTTCTCCATGTGCTACCCTTTACATTCCTACACACACACACACACACACACACACACACACACACACACACACACACACACACACACACACACACACACACACACACACACACACACACACACACACACACACACACACACACACATATCTTTAATGAAAGACACTGAACCAGGTCCTGGACTTTAGAAAATACCTCCACTAAAGAGATGAGCTTAATTTCAGCAAAAGCAATTTGGAATATACTTTGGAAAGGATTTCCTTCGTCAGGGTTGGTAAAGGCTAGAACAAATGAGAAGTGCGCACACACAAACAGGAACAGGAAAGCCCTCTCTTGGCTATTTCTTCTCATGTGGGATTGACCTCCAGATGATGCCTCCCACATCACAGGACAAAATACAGTCTCTTTAAACATTAGGAAAATAATTCCCCTCTAACCCTTAGATCCAGGGGGAGATGACTATTTCCCTCCCCAGGTCATGGCAAACATGCTTCAGGGCAGGATCACACAGCCTGTCGTAGAGCCCCATATGCAGACGCCTAGACTGGTATCCTGTCCCCCAGGCCTCCCTCTCCTGTTTTATTTCAACCTCTCTGCGCCTCTCAATGTCCATTCTTTGGGCTCACCCTGTGAACCCAATCCTGGGGGGAGGGAGAGATCCAAAGAGAGGAGAAGACAGGGGCCTGCTCTCTGATGTGAGAAGAGAGATACACCAGACAAGAAACCCAGTCTGAGAAGAAGGGAAAAAAGTATATTAAGTTAATAGAGCCCAATCCTTCACGGGCTGAGGGACCGATGGAAAGGAGATAAGAACAGAGATTGAGAGTATAAAACAAGATTGGAGGGAAGTAAATGCCAGGTTTAGAGGCTGGAGGGTACAAAGGGCTTGGGAGGTGGGAGGCTGATGTGCTCACCAGGTATGAAGAGAATAAACTGGGAAGATATCAAAGGTAAGGATGAGGATGACTTAAAATGCTAATACATTTAAATTTATAAATCTTTACACTGTACACAGTTCTTCTACATAAATCTTATTTTATCCTGAATAACAAGCCACAGAAGCAGGTATTGATACTGTCATTTTATACTAGTAGATATTGAAACTAAGGCACAGAGAGGTTAAGTAACTTGCCTCAGGTCACAGAGCTGGTAAGTGGCAGAGCAAGGAATCAAATTGCTGTGTTCTGGTGCCAACTCCTGCAGATTCTGCGCTGGGAATCTTCCAGGCTTGGGGCCTAACTAGGAGAGATTATGCCCCAAAGGGCTAAAGACCTGACTCTTGTACCCTTTTCAGCATATTCAGCACAGGAAACCTAGCAAATCAGTTTCCTTGTCTAAGCCTCATTTGTTAACTTGTCTAATACCTTAGCTTCTGAAAATGAAAGGCCAAACCCATCTATTTGGAAATTTTTTTTTAGCTTTAAAATGCACAACTCAGTCCATGAAAAGGGTGAGTAAAGGGGATAGCCAGGGTAAAGGTCTCAAAGCCTTCAGTCTCCCCGTCACCCCTCCCCATGTCTCCTCCCTCTTTCTGTCTACTGACCCCCAGAGGCCTCTTCCCCACATTTCACAGCCTGAGCAGCTGTCTCCACCCAGCCATGGCTCACTTGCCCATGAAATCCAGGCTCATTCATCTTCATACCATATGAGGACACCTCAAGGCCAGAGAAATCAGCCTGGCTTCCCAGCATCGTGCCCACCCAGCCCAGAGTCATGATGGAGCTACAACGTGAAACATTTTACATTGCTGCCCCACATCCCCGCCACCACTGCTCCCCTATCACAGGTCCCAACCCCTGGAGGGATGGCCCTCCAGGATATCTCAGCCCAAGCTTTCTGCCCACTCCCTCCAGCAAACCTGCCCTCCCAAACCTTGCCTCCTCCATCACTCTGCCCCCCCAATGTGAGCACACACACACACACACACACACACATATGCACACACATGCACACCTACACATTTCTCCTCATCTACTTCCAAGGTCATTCCCTACCCCAGGATAATGCATTCTCAATTTCACTCCTGCTTGTCTTCTAGAAACCTTCTGGACTTCCTCTGTGTCTTCCCCCATCTTCCCTCCCTTGGTCATTTCTAGTCTCCCATCATCAGGGTCATGGGGCTTGGTCCAGTTGCTCTTGATCAACTCAAGTCACAAGCATTTGCTGAGGGGGTGCCCAGCACTGCACCTCTGGGTCTGGGCTATCGGCCTGGTCTTCCCATCCGTCTAGGGCAGTGGGGCCTGTGCTTCCCCCCACTGGGTCTCCCCTCACTCTCCGGGGGTAGAGTGTAACTCACTAATTCTGCTCCAGGAGAGAGCACGGACGTGAGAAAGAAACCCAAGGAGGGGTAAAATTCCAGCACTTAGCTCTGTAAGGTTTGCAGTGGTTCTCAACCTTGGCTGCACATTAGAATCACCTGGGAATCTTTTTAAAATCCTGATTTCTGGGCCTCATCCTCCGGAAATTCTGTTTCTTTGTTACTAATGTTGTGGCCCCACCCCATAACAAAGAAACAGAATTTCCGGAGGACGAGGCCCAGAAATCAGGATTTTAAAAAAAGATTCCCAGGTGATTCTACTGTGCAGCCAAGGTTGAGAACCACTGGTTTAGGGTCAAGGAGACAGGCAGCTGGAGGGAATTGATTCCTTTAGGAATTCAGGGCCCTTTTTGAGGGGCGGACGTGCCTGGGGGCGGGAGGATGCCAGTCTGAGGCTCTAGGGGTCCAATTCCTGTCTGGGGTGGGATTATGGGGGAGCCAGATCCCAGACTCACTGCAGCCTTGCGGACACCATCTGCACACGGTGTTGCTGCGTCTGCCGCAGTCGCCTCCGTACTCCCTGGGTTTGGGTTTGCCCAGAGCACTGCGCCGGTGTTCGGTAGTGCAATCCAACTCGTATCCTCCCTTCTTGTCCATACTCACAGGCATGTCCTGTGCTCAGAGCTTAGTGCATGAAATTCCTGATCTTCAATTGATTCTGCTCTCCTCGAACCATTTTTTTTTTTATTATTATTTCAGGCTAAGGAGTTGGGGGAGCAGACGGAGGAAGGGCTAATAGTGATAACATGAGCCAATATATATCGAGTACATACCATGTGCCAAGCATGTTACCCTGGTAATCACATCGCTAATTCCCACAAGCCCACTGAAGCACCTGAAATTATTTCCCACATTTTACAGGTGAGTAAGCCCAGGGTAAGAGGTTACGTGGTGAGGACTGGGCTGGGGTTCACACTCAGCCCGAGGCCCACTGCTGACGGTCACCCACAACCAGGGACGTCCTGGCAGAGGCTGGGAGAGAACGGGCGACGCCCGCCGCTGCACAGAAAGGAGGCAAACTCGAGCTCTGGCTCCGCCAGAACAGGCCCCCCCCCCCCCATCACACCTGAAACCTAGGGGTGGAGGGGCCAGTCAGAGAAAGAACCCGACGGGAAAACAGAGATGGATGGAGACTGGGGGCGGGGGGGGGGTGGTAAACGGAGCTGAAGGACAACCACGCGGAGTCGTCTACGGCGGCATGGCGGGCGGGAGGAAAGCTAACGTCCAGGCGAAAGTGTGCACAGCGGGAGCGGAGACCGTGTGAGAGAGGCGCGGAGGCTGCGGCAGAAAGAGACGGCGAGGGGAGAGGGAGAGCGGGGAGAGGGAGCTGGAGTCCGCCGCAGGAGAGGGAGAGAGGGGGGGAGAGCGAAGGAGAGAGACAGGCCCGAAAAAGGGAGCCAGACGCTCGCGCCACCGGTCGTCTGGTGTGTGGGGAGGGACCTTCCTCTCAAGGACACTGAGAAAGGCAGATGGAAGGTGGAAAACCGGGGAGCAGCGAGCCCTGCTGGGCGGGCACCG
>NW_005361075.1:840609-841550 GCF_000412655.1 Myotis brandtii
CGCGCGGCGCGGAGGAGGGGGAGGGCCCGCCAGGGAGCCCTGCGCAGCTCGTTGAGCTTGTTTATTGTTCAGGCCTAATTAAAACGTTCCGCCGCGCCGCGCGGACCGCCGCCCCCGCTAATGAATTCTCGGCCGCCCGGCGATCGCGGAAACTGCGAGCCGGAAGGTGGGGGGTGGGAGGTGGGAGGTGGCGAATGAAAGAGGGGACACACACACACCGCACATGCACACACACACCACACCACACCACCACCGCCCCTTCCACAGCCCGAGGAGCAATTAGACATCCGGCGGTTGGCGCCGAGGTCAGGGTGAGCGCCGCCATCCCCCCAGCACCAAACTCTGGCAGGCGTTTGGAGGTGACGGAGTGATGGAGGTGGGGAGAGGGAGGTCATGCGCGAGGTGGGTCAGTCCGTGGTGGGCCTGTGTGTGCCTGAGCACGTATGTGCACGTGAGTGCACCTGCTCCGCAGAGCGCGCCCCAGAGCGGCCCGTGCGCGCAGGACTCTGTGTCTGTCGGGTGGTGGGTCGCTCTGGCTGCGCACGCAGGTGGCTCCCCCGCAGGGGGGGTCTGAGCGTGGCTTACAGTGTCTGGTCTCTCTGGGTGTAACAGTTTGCCGTTTTGCTGAGTGCCTCCTTGTCACGACCTCAGTGAGGGCAGACGGAGCCAGTGGAGGGAGAGAGACAGACGGTGATGCTTGGGCAGCCAGGGCTCCCTGCCGCCCGCTCCTCGTGCAGACGCGGGCGAGCACACACACGCTGCCCGCCTCCGCAGGCAGTCAACATAGACAAAAAGCAATGGAGATAACATTCATACATGACCACAGAAACACACAAATGAGAAAATGCTCTCATAAGGACATGCCAATCACACACACAGATAAAAAGACAAGGGCCTGGGGCACAGAGCCACCTGAATGTGTATGCCCTGACCCCGCTCCC
>NW_005361075.1:841591-852726 GCF_000412655.1 Myotis brandtii
AGAGATAAGGCGTGCAAACTTGGGTACACACTTTTACAGACAAATGTGCACACGCATCACTGCCTGACACATGTCAGTGTACCCTCCAGTGGGCCCCAATTCTCTGGGAGCAAATTCAGGTCACCCAGACTGGCCTTTAAACTTTGCACCTATCCATTATCTTTATGGTGGTTCCCCAATCCAATTCTTTATTCCAGTCCAGCAATGCTATCGTCTGCCTCCATTATAGCTTGCTCATCTGCCTCAGAACATCAGGGGAGGTACTCCTCCCCTTCTCCTACTCCATTCCATGCCCTGTTGGGTTTCTCCTTCCACACCCCACTCCTAACTCCCCTCCTCCAGGCAGCCTTCCCAGATCCTGACTTTTCCCTAGTCATTTGCCCTTGTTGATCTGTGCTGTGGTGCCAGCAGGTTACTTTGCATATGATGTTGGCAGAGAGGGGAACTGTAAACTCCCCAGTGGCAGGACCACTTGACAGTATTTCTGTCAAATTCCAGGCCTCTCCCCCCAGCACCAGGCTGTGATGCTCCTGGGAGCACTACTACCTAGTTCTGTTTTGTTTTGTTTTTAATCCTCACCCGGGATATTTTTCCGTTGATTTTTAGAGAAAAGGGAGAAGTAGAGACAAAGAAACAGAAACATCGATGGGAGAGAGACACACCAAATGGTTGCCTCCTGCACACGCCCAGGTCCAGGAATCAGGGCCAGAGATCGAGCAGGAAACCTGGGCATGTGCCCTGGACTGGAATCTAACCTGGGACCCTTCAGTCCGCAGGCCAACGCTCTATCCACTGAGCAAAACTAGCCAGGGCAGCTACTACTACCTCGTTTTAACAAACAGATGGAAAAATGAAACTGGGCCTCAAGCAGCCACTAGGAAAGTCTCCTTCTGTCTCATCCTGCAAGTATCTCCTTCAAAATGACCTTTCAAGGCCACTTGGGGGGAGGGCACCCCCTCCACTGTATTCACCTTGCTCTTAACTAGAAACACTGCTTACTGACTGGGTTCTGCCTTATTATCCAGCACCTGCAAGCGCTGCTTTGAGGAAGAGGCCATGCTGTGGGCTAGTATCTTTGTTTTTGTTTTTTAAAAAGGCAAGATCACCCTAAAAATCCCCTCGCTGACTGCCTCCCCGATCACCACGGGGTTGTTTTATCCCAGCCCAACCTCTTTGGGGAGGTCGGTGCCCTGCCTGCTTCCCCCACCCACTTCCCCTTAGTCTCAACAGCAGGCACTGCCTCCGTGCCCCTCTCCCTCCTGCAGATGGAGGCTCCCTCCCTCTCCCTGCCTTCCACCCACACACTCATCCATCATATTTCTTTCTCCACCTCTGAATGTCTCTGTCTTCTGTTGATTTCTCTCCTCCCTTTTTCAATATCAATTTCTTTCCCTCTGATTTCTGTTCGGGCTCTGCCATTTCTTTACCTATGTCAGTCTTTCTCTCACTTCCCCCCTTTTCTGTCCTGCCCCCCCCCCCCAGACACACACACACACACACACACACACACACACACACACACACTGCATTGCTCAGAGCAGGCACTGCAGAGGGAGGGTGTGTGGAGGTCTAGCTCACCAGATGACTGGCATTCTGAATAGAGCTTGGAATTGCTGTGTTCCTGCTCCCCCTACACACACACACACACACACACACACACACACAGTTATGAGCCTCTCCTCCCACCTGAGTCCCAGGTCCTGAGAGGCCAGCAGGGCTCTTGCCTCAGAGCCTCCATCCCACCCTCTGCAACCTCTACCTGGCCCTTCTCACTACCTCCTCCTCCCCTCCCCTCCTCCCTCTCCCTCCCTCTGTCTCTGTGCACGCGTCTCTAGTATCTTCTCAGCCAGGCCCCAGGTTGCTCTGTCTTTGGCTCTGGGCTCATGGCTTTTCGGTTTTCCCCTAAGCCTGATTCGACTCCCATCTCTGAGTCCCTGTCCTCCTCTGCTTTCTCTGGCCTCTGGGTGTTTCTGCCTTTGTGTCTGCCTTCAGCTCTTTGCTCTTTGTCTTTCCTCTCTCCTGCTCCGGGCTCTGCCTCTTCTCTGTCTCTCCGTTTCCACTCCGAGCGTCTCTGTTCACTTGTGTCTCGGTCTCTTGTCATCTCCAGGGCGCTGTGCCTGAGTCTGCCTTCTGGTCCCACTCTGTGGGTCTTGGCTTGAATTTCCTGGGTCTTTCGGTCCCTGCCTGTGTGTCTGTCTACCCCCTTCTCTGCCGCTTTGCACGGCCCCGCAGTTATGGGGGGGGGGGCAATGCGGAGGGCTTTGAGGGGGCCCGGGCGGGCGACCCTTTGTGTGGAAGATTGACGGCCGGCCGCGTGGCGTAGCCGCCGCAGCACTGATTAGGATGCAGCACGGGCTCCGACTGCAGCATTCTCCTCCTCGCGGAACAGTCTCCGACTCCAAATGCTGGGCCCCTCCTTGCCTGCCTGCTGCCGGTCCCAGGGCTGTGTGCCTCACCCCTCCCCCGGCCCTAGTTCCTCCGCTGGGAGCCACTGGGAATTCTGGGAGGGCACTCAGGGCCCCCTCTCTCACCCAGGTATCCACATGTCTTGTGCATTCTAAGAAAAAAGGAATGAGGAGAGGTGGGAGGCCGATTGGGGGTGCTTTGCTGGAGGGGGGCAGGCATGTGAAGAAATATGCCCGGGAGCTCTGCTCAGCATCCGGATGGAGAATTGCCAAGCAGCTCCTTACACCCCTCAGACAGGAACACGAGGAGCAACAAGTGCAGAGAGAAATGGGACAGGAAGGAGAGCAGGAAATATGTCGGCCCCTCTTTTATCTCCTCAGAGCACCTATCAGCCTTCTTTGTATATAGGAAGCCCCAATAAATTATTGGCTCGTATTTCACCAGTTCTCCAATAATTAGTGCCTAAATCAGTGGAACTCAATTCCTTTAAATATTCCTCCCACTCATCCACCCCTAACAATGCAGTATGTACCCCCAGGACAATTTCCCCTGCCAAGCCTGCCAAGCATACCAGTGACCATCAGGCCTCAGCTCAAAATCCCAGTCATTCCAACCACTCCTCCATCATCCACCCTCCCCCTCTCCCTCCCTTTCCCACCCAAATGTAGCTCTGGCCACTGGGTTTCTCCCCAAAGACAGTCACTAGTAAGCAGTGAATACTAGAAGGGGAGGGCCAAGGGCAGCCTGGTGGGTGGGAGGGGATTCCAGAGCCAGCAAATAAAAAGCCCTGTCAGCATCTGTCATATCTGCCATCTCCCTCCATCATCCCTGTCTCTTGCCTCCTGGCTCCTGCCAATCAATCTCCCTGCTGACACTGACGGACTGAGCTCAGGTGCGGATTCGCGGAAGAATTGTAATGCCTGGTCTGCTTCAGACCCATTTTCTCCAGGAGTGTCACTAGACCCGGATGTCTTTCTTTGAAAACTCCCAGCGAGCCTAGGAGTCTGTGGTTGTAGAAGGAATCCAAAGAGGAAGAAGACAAATTGTTCTCTCCGCTCAATATCTTGGTCTCAGCCCTGGTCTCCTCGGCATATCCCCAAAAGGTAGAACTTAAAACTTCAGGCAGTGGCAGAGAGTTAAACCTCAGGAAGATTTTCCCAGCATTAAAGAGGTCTCAGTGAGTGCCTCCAGAAACCAGGAAATGGTAGGGGGCAAGGATGTGGTTGCTGGGCTGGTATGGCTCAGTGGTTGAAGGCCGGCCTGTGAACCAAGAAGTCACGGTTCGATTTCCTGGCAGGGCACATGCCTGGGTAGCAGGCTCGATCCCCAGTACGGGGTGTGCAGGAGGCAGACGATCAATGATTCTTTCTCATCATTGATGTTTCTATCTCTCTCGTCCTCTCTGAAATCAATAAAAATATTTTTTTAAATGCCGTTGCACAACCGAAGACCTCTTCTTGTAATATACTAAATGTCCACCAGGGGGCGAGGGGCTTGAGCGGAACCTTCTCCGCTGCGACCTGCGGAGGGCTCGGCGGCCACAGGAGGGCAGCAGAGAACAGAGCTCCCTGAAGAGCCAGACCCCGGCCCAGGCTGAAGTCTGAGATGGGTGGGGCCGTGCTGCCCAAGCTGAGGGAGTCTTGCTTCAGCAACAACTCATGAAATTCCGAATTCAGGAAATATCTTGCAACCTTCTCCACTGACATCCTTCCTCAGGCTCTCAGGACCCTGAAATGCCATCACCCATCCCAGCCCCCTTTCATTTTCTGGTCTCCCAGCACTGGGGTTGTTGGCACAGAAGGACCCTGTGACTTTTCCTTCACGGTTGTAATGACACCCAAGCTCAAAAAAAGAAATGACGTTTCACAGGGTCCCAGGTGAATACTGGAGCCAGAACTAGAACCCAAGTTTTCTCAATTCTCAATGCGGGGTTCTTCCCATTGAGCTGGCTGATGCTGCTGAAAGAAAAGCACACTGTTCAGGCCTCAGTAGAAAGCCAGCTCACAACTCTTGGTTTAAAAAAAAAAAGTCAATATCAAAGCTACAACCTTCCCCGTGTTTACATATATAACTGATGCATATAGGACTGTTAACCAGAGACAGGGACCCACCCTCATCTTTAGGCACACCCCCCTCTGCCCTCAGAGTGCAGCCCTTTCCTCTCTCTTCCTACTTCCTGAACTGCAAGAAGAACTTTTCATTTATAATTTGTGTTTTTCACTGATTTCCAGTAGCTCCTCAAAGCTGCAAACAGAGAAGCACTTTCCCAGTTCTAACCGTGGTTCCTCTTACCACATCCCTGTACAGATAGAGAAGAGCCTCCCAGGCCCCAACTCTCTCTTCCCAGGGATCCTCTCTCCCAGGCTCTTCACTCCTCCCCTCCCTTCCCCTCCCCTCTCCCTCTCCCTCTCCTGGCCTGCCTATTCTTCCTCCAGATCCTTCTTGCTACCATTGGCCTCCTTTAACCTCAAATGCTGAGTCAGCTAGGAAGGCAAGCACAGAAAAGAGAGAGAAGGAAGGGCAGGAAGAAGGGGAAGAAACCTAACTGCAAGTCCCCAGAGAGCTCTGTCCTGTTGGCTTTACCCTCAGCTGGGAAGTTCTGCTTTGAGTCTGATCGCAGTCTTCTGTCTAGCCCTCACTTCTTCCACTCTCCTTGGAGCTGGAGAGCTGATGGAGGTGTCAGGGTGACTGAGGGATGGAGCCAGTACTGGGGGCCACATGTGAAAACTCAGGCTCATGGGCTGAGTATGTACCCACATGTGAGCCACACACCACCCCTTCCGATGGCTCACACACGTACTCCAGGCCATTCCCCATCAAGGACTCCTTCCTTACAAAACAGGAGAAAAACATCTGTCTCTCAAACAATTTAATCCAACTTTCATCCTCTTTGGGAAACCCGAAAAGACAAAACCCTCCTTTCTTTCCCTCTCCTCATCTGCCTCCTTGTCCATTCTGGCTTTTGAAATTTCCACCTAGACCTTCTGGGTGCCGCAGGCCCCCACACACTCCTTCCCCAGTACCAAGGAGGCACCAGACAGAGGCTTCTCCCTGCAAAGGACTGAGACAAATGCCAATCACGTTGGGGCCTCTCACGGTGCCCATTCTGCTATGAATTCCCAAGGTCAAAACCATTCTGGTGTTATTAAAAACATAAATGTTGCATACCAGGCAGCGGGGGGAAAAATTATAAGGCAGCCAGATGAGAGGGAGACGGAGGGGCCGGTAATTGTCTTCGTCTTCCCAGAGTCAAGCTCCATGGGCTGGAGCTGCACACAGAACATTGCTTTTTAATTTAACTCAGTAAGGTCAGCGGCAGCAAATGAGGCAGCGGAGGAATGGCACCTCTGAGGGAGGGCGCGGGGGCACAGCCCTCACCCTGCGCCTGCAGAGCCAGGGCTCCGGGCCAAGATCTCCAGGCAGTGCCAGGGGAAGCAGAGGGAACGCGGCAGGGAGGATTCTGTGGCTCTAAGCCCTCCGAGGAAGGGAGTGGCTCGGGAGGTAGAGAAGGAGATATCATTGAGAGGGCTTCCTAGGGACTGCGATTTGAGTGCACAGGAAGGAAAAGGCTTCAAAGGGACTCTGGGTGTGGCCAAAAGGAGTCAGGCTGTTGGAGACTATATTCCCTTCCCATAGACCCATTCTACAGAAGCGAATAACAAGGGCCATGATTAGAACTCAGGGGTTCACCTTGCCCCCAATACCTCTGAACCCTGAATTCCAAACCGAGAGAGTTCGCCAGTGAAGTGAAACACTCCGTCCTGTCCCCTTCATCTCCAAGGATCCAGTGGGGCAGCAGAAAGGAGGATGGGAGGAGAAACTGAGGCAGAACTGCCCTCCCTCAGAGCCTTCCTCACAGCTTCCGCTCTGCCACCTTCCCTTCCGCAGCTCTGCTAGCTGTATGGTGGCCTCTCCATTTCCAGTGCTACAGTTAGACCACAGAAAGGACTTCCCAGATTAGCATCTTGGTCAACACAGGCTGGGGTAGGAAAGGCCAGGGAACCTGGGCTGAGCACGATGAGATCAGGGGACCTGAAGGTGGAGCAAGTCGCTGGGTATGGGGTGGAGGCTTTTAAAAAGCTGTGCAACTGTCAGAAGCAATGGTGTCCAAAAATGCTTTGGGATTTATTGGGAAGTTCTTATACAGGTCAGACCTCGACTCCTCCTGCTTCAGTGTTAGCCTGTTTCCCTTTCAGGAGGAAGAGTTTGAATAGTAGGTTTGAGACTTTAGGACAGAGTTTCAATTCTCTCTTTTCTTTTCTTTTTTTTAAATATATTTTATTGATTTTTTACAGAGAGGAAGGGAGAGAGATAGAGAGTTAGAAACATCGATGAGAGAGAAACATCAATCAGCCGCCTCCTGCACATCTCCCACTGGGGATGTGCCCGCAACCCAGGTACATGCCCTTGACCGGAATCGAACCTGGGACCTTTCAGTCCACAGGCTGACGCTCTATCCACTGAGCCAAACCGGTTTCGGCTCAATTCTCTCTTTTCATCTAGAAGTGCCCTTGCTACTTGGCTTCCCTTCCAAGTTTCTACTCCCCTGTCAGTTAGGCATCCTAACGCTCCCTGAGGAAACCTCCAATGTCAATTAGGAATTCTGAGACCCACCCCTCACATAGTGCACAACTCTGCAGGCATCCCCTCTCCCTTTCCAGGGGGTCTTCTCTCAGCTCTTGGGCCCCAACCCTGCAGTTCTCAGTACCTGCCACCAGGTGGCGGCCAATGCATCGATTGATCCAGAGTTAGAGCCAGGACCGGGACCTCCACCCAGATCTCCAATCGTCCCAGCTCCTCCTCCCCGGGGAAGGAATCAACCCTGAGGGTTTCTGGAAAGACAGCTTTCTGAAAGAATCCTGGCTCTGTGTAATAGGTGGGCTGAGTGAGGACTGGGACGGGGGAAGGAAAGGAAGCCTGAGAGAAAACTCTGAACAGACCCAATGGGGAAGCAAATGGTCAAGTGCAGTGCAAAGGCCAAGGCGAGGAATCAGAGTGGGGCTGCCTGCTACTCCCCACACCAGGCCCAACATCCCAGCGGCTCCAGAGCAATAGACTAGAAGAGCCTGTTAACTGGGCCAGAGGCAACCAAGGAGGACAAGGACCGGGAGCTGCAGGTGAGGTCCAACCCAGAATAAACACCAGGATACATACAGGGAAAGAAAGGCCCACGCTGCCGCCTCCCTCCTCAGGATGACGCCCAGTTGGGCGCCATTATCTCGCTGTTCCCTGAACACAGAAAACAGGGACGGGTTGGGTCAGTTCTCCCATGCAGTCCTGACCTACCTGGCACATGGAGAGGGCTCCTGGGAGAAAGGAGAAAATGCAGTCCTGCCCATGGGTGCTAGGCCATGTGGGTGGGGGAGTGGAGAGGGAGGAACGATGACAAGACACACAGCTAGGAAACAGAAGAGAGAAGAACAAGGAGAGACCTGCAGGCACCTTGACAGTGGTTTAGAAAGAGGAAGTTTGGGATCTAGAACCAGGAGGATTAATCAAGGAAGACTTCCCAGAGGAGGAGAGTATGGGGTGATATTGCTGAGAGGAAAGAGCTGAGAGGAAAAGAGAAGATGCTTCAGACTGTGGACAGACTATGAGGCTAGGAGATGGGGATGGAGGACTGAATACTGAATAGCTGCCCAGATGGATCTCACAGACCAGAGTCCTAGGGAGGGAGAGTGGGAAGTTAAAAGAACAGGTGTTGAGAGGCCTTGAAGCCCAGCTGAAAGTCACTATAGGCTTAAGCAAGAGGAAGGGGACCGAGCCGTTGCTGAGAGGAAAGAGCTGAGAGGAAAAGAGAAGATGCTTCAGACTGTGGACAGACTATGAGGCTAGGAGATGGGGATGGAGGACTGAATACTGAATAGCTGCCCAGATGGATCTCACAGACCAGAGTCCTAGGGAGGGAGAGTGGGGAAGTTAAAAGAACAGGTGTTGAGAGGCCTTGAAGCCCAGCTGAAAGTCACTATAGGCTTAAGCAAGAGGAAGGGGACCGAGCCGGCCTGGCTGCAGTTTCCTTCCCTCTCCTCACCCTCACTCCCCAAAGCCCAGAGAATACAAACAGAGTATAATGTCCTCCAAATGGGGCACGAGAAGGGCTCCTAGATCAGGATTCGGGGCCTGGGTTTTCCAGAGGCAACCACCACAGAGCAGGGACATTTAGGGAATCTTCTCTCTCTGAGGCCTCTGGCCCCTCTCTGTAAAATAGGGGGGATGGAACTTATGGCCTTTGAATTCCTGTCTCTGAAACTGTCCTGTTGATCCTTGCCCACCTCCCCCAAAATGGTCCAGCTCCTCTGAGATCCACCAGGCTTTTGCCCCACATTTTCTCAGTGTCCCTATCCTCCAGACCACGCCCCTAACCGGAAGAATCTATTTCCACATGGGGAGGGTGCTAGGTTCCAATTTCACAAGCTCAGGGTGGGGTTGTGAGCACAAAGTACAAGAGGATTCAAGGTTAGACTCTGGAAGAACTTCCCAGCACAAGGAGTCTGAAAGCTTCAGCTCGTGTGAAGGTCAGTAAGAATGAATCCATGGACTTACCAGAGGCCTCCCAGGGACAAGGACATTGGTTTGAACCTGCCCAGGTAGTGCTGACTAAAGAGAGAAGTTTTCACTCTGGGTATGGTCTCCCAGAGTCAGAAGTTTGCACACAAAGATTTCTGGGGACTCTACCACCCTAGGGCAGAATAAGTTTAGTCTAGACCAGTGATGGCGAACCTATGACACGCGTGTCAGAGGTGACACACAAACTCATTTTTCTGGTTGATTTTTCTTTGTTAAATGGCATTTGAATATATAAAATAAATATCAAAAATATAAGTTTTTGTTTTACTATGGTTGCAAATATCAAAAAATTTCTATATGTGACATGGCACCAGAGTTAAGTTAGGGTTTTTCAAAATGCTGACACACTGAGCTCAAAAGGTTCGCCATCACTGGCCTAGAATAAGAAATGGCAGCCTGGTTAGAAGATTATTCCAAAAACCTGGGGGTGGGGGAGGGGAGAAGAGAATAGGCATGACCCCTCCACTGTTTGAGCACCCTCTCACTCTGGCCCACCTCCCCATTGCCCTCTCCAAGCAGAGCAGGGCCTATGCAAGTCCTGAGTGGAGGTCTCAGGACCCAGTTTCCACCCAGTCTCAGATGCAGGAAGTTGACACCATCCCCCTGTGCCTGGCAGGCCAGAGGCACCCACTGCTCAGGCTACCCAATCCCCCACACCCTAAGCAGATACACACCACTACATACCACCACCTGGAACCTGCTAGAGATTTGGGCAAATCAAATCGAAGATATCTTCAGCAATGAGTCTTCAGGCTCCTCTGGGACACCACACACACATACACATATGCACACATTCACCTGTACACAGGCAGATAGACACACATGTGCACACACCCATACATCACAAACATTCTCACACATAGGCAGCACAAAGACACATACTCAGAAATGCATACATTTACAGACAGGCATATACCCACAAACTTATACACTCATCAGACACACTTGTACACACACACACACACACACACACACACACACACACACACATTCATGTCTTCCTTTCTTCTGACAAAGGATCAAGAGCCCTGTCCTCTAGTTCTGAGGTCTAGAATGTCCAGGGGAAGCATGGAGATCCACAAGAAACCTCTTTCCAGTTTCCTGGCCCAAATTGGAACTCCTTTGCTCTATTCCCTTTCTCTAGGATTCTGGCCCATACCATGGAAGTGGAACCTGCAAAGATATTTCATACAACAAAGATTTTTGAGTACCTACCTCCTGCCACCCCCCACTTGCACACACCACTTTGTGCCAGAAGCTGGGGCAGATGGGTAGAAGAGTAAGACCTTTGCCCAGTGTTGTGGTGGAAAGAGCAAAAGTTCAGGAGTCAAAGACCTGAGTTCAAATCCTGCCTTTGCTTTTTCTTTTTTTAAATTAATACATACATAGCCTTTGCTTCTTAAGCTGTGTTACCTTGGGCACCTTACACAACCTCTCTGAACCTCAGTTTCATCACCTGTGAAGGAGTGGGGGGTAATAAAATTCACCCAATCATTCTGTGAGGATTAAAAGACCGGGAAAGCCTCCGTCAGCAATGTGTCCACCCATGGCAAGCGACCCCCTTCCCTTTCCCAGCCTCTGTGGTGAGCGTTTCCCCAACACCCTCCCTGTCCTGAGTCGCTGACACGGAAACAGGTTTCCGTCTTCCTGGGCCTCAGACCCCCAGGTGCGCGCACCTCGGGAAACTTGATCTTCGACTTGGCCAGCTCCATCTTCCGTCGACTCCCGCCCCCACCGACTCCCGCCCCTCCTGGTCCATGATGCCTCTCGCCCGCCCGTTTGCAGGTCGCGTTTTCCGTAATAACCTTTAATGCGGCTGGCCACGGCCCAAATGTTCGCGATGGAGCGCTGGGCCCCGCGCATCAGATGGACGATGAAGTGTTAATCATCCCCCAGGGAGCCGTCCCGCGGAAAGTCGTCATTAATTTCTCTGAATTACACCAATTCCGAGACATTCTTTATGGACAGACAGTGCGGGAGACAGTTATATGACAGGACTTGCTGTGCTAAGCAGATGTGGGAGAGATTGCGTCGCCCCATGAATACTAAACAATCGCTCGGAAGAAACCCACAGGCTTCCGCGCTCGGAACCGGGAAGCTGCCCGGGCCGCCCCCACCCTGATAGGGGGCGCACCCTGCAGGCGCCTGCAACCGCCGTGGGG
>NW_005361075.1:852838-853626 GCF_000412655.1 Myotis brandtii
GTGGCACCTCCAGCCCCTGCGGCTTAGGTGGCCCCCTCGGTTCTGCTCCGCGGCCAGGCCTCAGCCCGAGTGGGCAGTGGCTCTGGGAGTCTTACCCTCACCCTCCTGGACCCTCCGAGGACCCACAAACACCCTTGCTTTCCCCCTGTCTCAGCCTCCGCTGCCTGCATCTCCCCCAGGGCCTGCCCGGCCTCGGACGGCAGCCTCTCCCCCCTTCCCCGCTCTGACCCTCCTCCTGCTCTCCCTGCGGGGCAGGCCGACCACCTCCGAGTTCCCGTCTAGCACTGCTTCCCCTGGCTCGTCCCCCTCCTCACCCGGCCCCCTCCATCGCTCTGACCCCTCATCCTGCCCACCGCCCCTCCGCGCCCCTCTCCAGCCTGGCCACCTCTTTCTCTTGCCCACCTCCCCCGACAGGCCCGCCACCTCCCAGTGGGCTCCACTGTCCCATTACCTCCGTCTCAACCTGCTGCCTCTTCCATTTCCCCATTTCAACCATCCCTCCTGCACCTGCTCTCACCCCTCTCCCACCCTTCAGGGCCTGGGGGGTGGCAGGGCTCCGAGCAGATGAAAGGAGGAGGCTTGCCCCTTCTCGCCCCTCAGGCCCTCGCCTGCCCCCTTCCCTCTCTTGCAGACCAGGGGGTGTTATTGAGAGGTCGGGTCATCTCCCCACAAGCAAAGCGGTGGACGGGCGGGAGGGTGAGGAAGAGGGTGACCAGGGGAAAACCTGAGCCGGCATTTCATCCCCCGCTTAGGGAAGCCCCGCCCACCGGGGCAGCCCTGCCCCCTCC
>NW_005361075.1:854076-883109 GCF_000412655.1 Myotis brandtii
TCTCATCCCGATCCCTTCCCGTTTCCAGCGCAGAATTTCTGGAAACAAGGAGCGCTGTCTGCTCGCTGGAAGTTCGTCCTCTCCTCTCACCTGAATCTTTCGTGCTGCTATAGGTGATCATATTGTCCTGGAAGATTGCGGGGCTCTGTCCCAACCTCCTCCCTTCCCCCAACGTCTTCAGATTTTCACGGCATTTCTCCCGGATCCCTAGGTTCCAGATCCCCAGGCTTCAGAGAAATCACCCCAGGAGCTGAGGGGTCTGGGTACCTGCGTGGGCGGTGAGGGGAAGGCAGTGATTATTAGGTGACAGTGGTCCGAGAGCACTTTGGGGTTCTGTGTACACAGTGGGTGTGAAATAGCTGATTGAAAAGCTGATTTTGTGACATGAGGGAGGGTAGAGGAGACAGGAATGAGACGGGAAGGGTCTGAAATGCCTCCTCCCCATGCCACACTTCCTCTGGGCACCGGAAAGAGGATGCTGTACGACAGGCCCTAAGCCTCCTTAGGCTGAGGGTAGGTGTCCTCCCCTCCACCCAGCCCAGCCCAGGCCCCCAGGACACCTACCACCAAGCGCCCAAGCCACTGTGCCCCCCACACCTCTCTTCACTGGGCTCCCAGATCGCTGACCCCCACCCTGTACACTAGCCTGAATGCCCTCCTTCTGGCAGAACCCTGGCTGGCCTCTGGGCTCTGAAAAGCTGGGCTCTCAGGCTTTGAGACACCCCACCGCCATCCACCCCAGTTCCTCCTCATTCCTTAACACCAGAGGAGCACTAATTAATTAGCGTGTGCAACCAGCCATGGGCACGATCTTGTTCCTCACCACGGGGACCCGCTGTTAACACACCAGACCCCCTGGGACGGGGCACACACCAATTACACAGCCAGCAGCTCGGTTAATCACGGCTCCTGGTGACACTGGCTCACAGAGGAATCCCCGGCTTCCTCTCCCTACATCCACCCCACACTCATGCTCCTGCCTCATGGAACAGGAGGCTGGAGGGAGATAAAGACTGTGGTGTCTGTGTGTTGGGGGGTTGGGGGGGTGGGGGAGGTGTTGAAATTGCTGGGAAACAGAAGGCCAGCTTGGAGTAGCTGAGGGAAGAGTTGGAAGGAAACGTAAGTTAGAAAGAAAAGAAAGTTTTCCTACTAATCACTTGGGGCTACAGATGGCCACTCTGACATTAGTAACTGCAGCAAGAGGAGTGCTGGTTAGACAACAAGGACTTCCTAAGGAGGCCCTCGGGAAGGACTGGGCCTGGGAAAGAGCAGCCTTTCTCCCTATAAGCAGGAGGCAAGAGAAGGTGGCCACTGAGGAGAAGTTGGAAGGGAGATAGGCTGCTCTAGGGGCAGTTCTAGGAACTTGGGTGTCTGTTCCATCCTGTCCCCCAGCTGCAGTTCAAGGGTACAGAGAGGAGGCAGCCTCACTGCAGACACAGATAGACGCCTTCCCCCACGCACGTCCCATTGACTTTGCCATTCCGCTGTCAATCCACAGCTTCTCTGAGATTTAACATATTGACTCTCCGAGCTGCAGAAAATTGAATTTTCTTCATTACGACTGTCTCCCGACAAAAGCAGCTCATAAATTCTCCATCTTTTTCAGGCTTCCCACCCCCTCATCACCCAACATCTCCCCAGGGGATTCACATATTTGAACATACAATTCACATGGCTGTAAAGGCAAGACATGACCAGCACTCCCCACGGACACCCCACTCACCAAGACCACCTCTCACTGCCTGGACATAGATGCAGCCTACACCCAGACCAGGCCACTGCTCTCAGGAAGAAGGGCGTATGTCTTCCACAATCAGGGTCCACGTATATGGTACTCATATATGTGAGTATATGCCCCACAGAGCAAATGCGGTTCATCCATACCAAGGACTGAAAAGTCCCATGCCTCAGCCATGCTTGTACTTCTCCTGTACCCTCACAGCAGTCTCATAGCTGCCATTCACATGCAGGATAGAGTCATATGTCCTGACATGCAATATTTATCCCAGGTTTACCTTACCATTGCCTGGGCATAGCTAAAGGCCTCCCCGCCCCCCACCAGTCTCAGAGCCTTGCACACACCCCCACCTGGGGATATACCCACAAGTAGGAAGCATGCACAAGTCTACATGCTTTGCACAGGCATGGAGGGAGAAGAGGAAACATCTAGGACCTAGCAGAGAGTCCTCCTTCACACTATAGCAATCGCTGTTGTCTCCTCCCAACACCGGCCCCAGCCCATACCCATACTAAGGTGCCCTCCTCCGTGGACTACAGCCTAGCTCCTCGGCAGTCCCTCCCCAGGCACAGACACCCCTTCCACCATCAAGGGGTGTATGTTAGCATTGGTTCCCCACCCAGAGTGTGCTCTCTCCATCTGATTCTCCATCACTTCAGCCCCAGGAACAGAATTAGGGGAGGGCAGGGCCTCGCAGAAGTTCCTTTTGATACCTATGCCAGCCTGGCAGCTGAGGCTATAATGGATGGGCAAGAGGCCAGGCTGATGGCCAGCACCATGTGGCTTGTGCCCAGGGCCAGATTGGGGCGGGAAGTAGTGGGCTAGGTGCCCAGGCACTCCACCCTCCAAAATGCCACACAATCTGTGAGTGAAAAGAGATAGAAAGAGGGACCCAAATAGATACACACAAGGACATCTTCTGAGACCAAACTAAGCCAATTTCGGCCCCCATACTGGCCTCTTAACAGCCTCTCCCTTCCCCCCAACTCTGACCCAGGCACAAAGGGAAGTCACCCTGATCTGACACAAGAGAGGCCAACCTGTTATTTCTTTTCGAGTATGACCAGCCCAACCTTACACAATATAAGCTAAAGGTTTGGGGGTGCAACCAGAAAAGAGGAGAAGGATGATTCCTCATTTAGGACAGGGGCTGAGACTTGGGGTGTCTCCTTGCATTTTTATGTGTATTATTTACTGTGCAAATGTTATGCCCAATGCAGATGAACATTTATTGTCTTTTGCAATTTCAACCCTGCTTTTAATGGCATTTACACACACACACACACTCACACACACACTTATCTAATTCATCTATGATTGGCTCTTGTGTTTCTCCCAGCACCTGAATTTCTGAACTACCTTCCATCTTCTCCTTTAAGAGAAAATTTAGAGCTGCAGAAAGATAACCAGAAAAGTTGAGTTCCACAGTGCAAGGAATGGCTTTCTGGAGACTGAGAAGTACTTCAAACCATCTATGTCCAAGAGAAGAACAATTTCCCCCACCCTCAAATCTGCTTCTTCTGCCAAGGTCCCCATCCACCAAGCCAGGAACCTGGGGTCAGCCATAATTTTTTTTCCCTGGGTTGGGGTTGGGACAAGGTAATCAGTTGCACTCATTAAGTGACTTTGTTGACACTTAAAAAAAAAAAAAGCTAAACATTTTACTTTTGGGGGGCCACACATTCACAGGCATCAAAATTGTTTAAAAAAAATGTCCTGTTTTCTTCTCCTTCATCCCCCCACACCCTGCCCATGCTACCTCCTAAATATCTCCTGAGTACATCGCTTCCTTCTGTCTAGGAGATGCAAGTCAGTTCTCAGCAAGATGACTGAGCTGTCTTCTTATTGCTTTCCCAGGCTCCAGTATTCTTATTGCTTCTCCATGCCCCAGGCACCAAGGAGGCCTGGAAGCTTAGGAGACATGCCCACCCACACAGCTTCCCAGAGTGGAGTATTTTGAAAGGTGATGGAATTGTCAAGTTCATGAAATCAACTACTAAAATTATGACTACAACATAGCTCTGTTTATTTTGTGATAGTGTACAAATTTCCAAACTTTTGGATACAATATAAAAATAAAGAAAAATGATAGGAATACACTCTCTTTTGGTGAAAAAGACCACTTCCATCACTAATCAGCCTGTGGCCTGATGCCTTACCAACATTTTAGCTGCCTGAGCTCCAATCTGTTCTTCAGTCAAGAGATCTTTGACTATGAGTGGTTCACAAAGTTGGTGCTTCATGAATTCTGGTAGAATGAATGAGAGACAAATAGAGATACGGACATATGGGCAGATTTGAATCATTCTCATCAAAGGCATCTTTTCTCCCATGACAACTCTATTAACTCTACAATTTTGACTCAACTCCATGTTGATAGAAAGTGGCATGGGCACACGACTAACTCAATCTCCAGCCCCTTTGCAACGAGGTGAGGTCTTATGTAACTGGTGATAACCAATGGAATATAAACGGAAGTGTATGTTACTTCCAAGCTGAGAAAATTAAGAATGGTTGTGCCTTCTCCACCTGTTTGCTCTTCCCTTCTCCTGGCAGGATGACACCTGAGCAACCTGAAGCCACAGCATGAACAGATCTGGATTCCTTGACCCCGAATATTCACATTGGACTATATAACACACGAATATTTCATGTTACTACACTGAGATCTGGGAGTTGTCTGTTGCAGCTGTTATATCTACTCTAACTAATGCATAAATCAAAGTAGTAAGACTAAAATGGCAAGAAACCAGGCTTGAGGCACCGTAGGATTTGAACTGTGATGGATATAGAGGGCAGAGGGGAGCACTTAGGAGTCAGATATTCTTTTTTAACTTCCTTTTTTTCCTTTTTATATATTTTCATTGATTTCAGAGAGGAAGGGAGAGGGAGAGATAGAAACATCAATGATGAAAGAGTATCATTGATCGGCTGCCTCCTGCATTCTGCACAGTGGGGATCAAGCCCACAACCCTGGCATGTGCCCTGACCAGAAATCGAACCGTGACCTCCTGGTTCATAGGTTGATGCTCAACCACCGAGCCATGCCAGCTGGGCAGGAGTAAGAAATTCTTTATTTGGACCCTATACTTGCGGTGTTACCTTGGTAAAGTTATTTAATATTTCTCAGCCTGAGTTTCTGATAAAATTACATAACAATATGACCCACTTCATAGTATTGGTTGTGAGAATCAAGTGAGTCCAAAAATGTAAAAGACACCCTGACCAGTGGCTCAGTGGTTAGAGCATCTGCCCATGCACCAAAGGGTCACAAGTTCAATTCCCGGTCAAGGGCACAACTCCTAGGTTGCAGGTTCAATCCCCGGGCCCAGTCCAGGCATGTCCCCCGCCCCAGGAGGCAACCAATCAATGTGTCTTTCTCACATCAATGTTTCTCTCTCTCTTTCTCTCCCCCTCCTCCCTCCCTTCCAGTCTCTCTAAAAATCAATGGAAAAGATATCCTCTGTGAAGATTAACAACAAAAATATATAAAAGGCCTTTGAAAGCAGAAAGCTACAAATGTCATTGGCTATTATTTCAGGAGTTGACACAAAATGCTTATTAAAAACCTTTTGAGGGGGCTGGAGGTAGGTTGAAGAGGGTAAAGATGGTCAAATATATGACGACAAAACACTTGACTTTGTGTGGTGAGCACATAATGAAATATACAGATGATACATTATAGAATTGTACACTAGAAATGTATATAACCAATGTCACCCCAATAAATGTAATTTTAGAAAATGTTTAATAAATAACATGAATGAATGAATGAATAAGAATAAATGGGTGGAGGATTTCTCAAAGCCACATCTTACTCCCTACTGATAAAGGAAGGACTAAAGCAATCTGGACACTTTGAGATTAGAGTGGGATTGTGGGTCCATGGAGTGAAGCAGGAGCTACAGGACCTGAATATTATGGAGAACCATAAACCACATTTCCACCCAGCCCACGGAGCCAAAGAACTAAAAGGACAAAAGAAAATGGGACAGGGCCCTAAAAAAAATGTCCAAAACAATCAGAATTTGCCCTAAAATTATGTTAATGTTTTTGCTATTGCAATGGACTGAATGTGTGTGTCCACCCAAAATCCACATGTTGCAGCCCTAAACTGCAATGTGATGGTATTTGGAGATGATGCATTTGGAAGGTAATGAGGGTTAAATGAGATCATAAGGATGGGACTGTCATGATAGAATTAGTGCCCTTATAAGAAGAGACCAGGATGTCCACTTGGTGTTGTGGCTGCGACCGCATGTGGTCAACGGCGTCCACCTCAGACTCTGCTGCACTCCATGTCCTCAGTACCAGCCACTTGCCTTCCTGCTCACTATGTCCAGGTTCACGAGCTGCCCAATTCCTGGGGGCAGAGACCGGCTACCCGACTGCCACAGCACCATGAGGGGGTTGGGGGGCACGCTATACCCACTACCCTGGGAGGCACCAGGATCATTTACGACAGAAAGTTCCTGCTGGGGTGCAAGAACTCACCCATTCCCCCTGCTGCCTCCTGGGGTCACAACTCCTCCAACAGCCCCACCCTCCAAGCTGGAGGAGCTGAAGGAACAGAAGGAGACAGAGGAAGAGATACTCGATGGCACACAATTTGAAATGGACATCTAATCCAGTGCAGATGACGTGTGTGTGTGTGTGTGTGGAGTTAGCAGCGGTTCTCAACCTGTGGGTCGTGACCCCTTTGGCAGTCGAACGACCCTTTCACAGGGGGCGCCTAAGACCATCCTGCATATCAGATATTTACATTACGATTCATAACAGTAGCAACATTACAGTTATGAAGTAGCAACGAAAATAATTTTATGGTTGGGTCACAACATGAGGAACTGTATTTAAAGGGCCAGAAGGTTGAGAACCACTAAGTTAGAGGAATCCCTCATGCTGTTGCTGCCACCACCTCTTCCTGAGGTATCCAAAGACCAGCTGGCCTCATCTAATCTGGAAGGGAGTGCTTGGTTCTGGGCCTCCCTTAGTTCTGAGGCAGCTAGACCAAGAATAGGAATGGGCACCTTGCCAAGCCCTTAAGTCTACTTTTTGTTCAGTTTGTAGGCACTCTTCTCAACCCCAGCCTCCCACGCTCAGGCTGAGGCAGAGACTGGGGGGTGAAGTATGTCACTGTCTGTCTGCTTAGTAAACATTCAAAGAAAAAAAAATAAGAGACCAGAGATGTTGCTTTTTCTCACTCTCCTCCATGTGAGGACACAGTGAGAAGTTAGCTGTCTACAAGGCAGGCAGCAAGTCCTCAGGAAAAAGCCAAATCAGCCAGCATCTTGATTTTGAACTTCCAAGCCTCCAGAAATGTGAGAAATAAATTCCTGTTGTTTGTGTCACCTAGCCTATGGTATTTTGTTATGGCAGCCTAAGCAGACTCCAACACCTACTTCCCACCGAGTTCATAGTTTGGAAACACTAAGTAACAGCCTACAATAACTGATGCAACAGCTGCTTCTGTTATGTTTGTAAAGCACCCAACATGAGCACCTGGTACATGACAGCCGCTCAGTAAATACCAGCCATTATGATTTTTTGAGAAGCATCTTGTTATATTGGAAAAGATATGGGTTGTTCAATGAGGTTGTTCTGAGAGACCTCGGGTAAGTTACTCTTAGAGTTTCAGTTCTTCATCTGTAAAATCTAATAGCACCTTGCCCAGTTATTGTGATGATTTGTTAGGTGAAAGAGCCCTCTCACATCATAGGCACTCCACCAGTGGTAGCTCCTCAAAGCTTTCCAAGAGTCCAGGACCAGCTTCCATTCAAAGTTTATTATGCATCAGGCACAGGCTAGATGAAGAAATACCAGAGTTAAGAATTTTACAGAAGAGAAAAAGACTTTAAACTTCAGGAAATAGAATTCATTTTGCAGCAGCTCCTTCCACAACCTCTTAAGAGCCTTGTCAATCTTCTCCCAGCCAGTCAGGAGTTAGGCTGTATTCCGAAAACCACAGTTCAAGATCTCACAGCCTCACTCAGGAGTATTTTTTTTTATCCCTATAACTGTCACTCCCAACAGTCTTCACAGTATTATTCCCTGTGTTTAAAAAAAATCATCAGTGACTAACTTACTCTTCCTAATAGGAATCAAGTCCAAACCTTTTAACATGATGTATTGATTAATGAAACACTACTGCTCTGGCCAGGTAAGCTCAGTTGTTAAAGCATCATCCCGCTACACCAAGGTTGCAAATTCAATCCCCAGTCAAGGCACATACAAGGGTTAACCAATGGATGCATAAATAAGTGGAACAGCAAAGTCAATATTTCACTCTCTCTCTCTCCCTTCCTCTCTCTCTCAAATCAATAAACAAAAAACATTTATTTTAAAGAGAAAACACTATCTACTATAAAACATAAAGCCCAAAATTCTAGTGGTGTAGCAAATGGAAATTGAATTATTGGTTAAGTGAAGTCCCAAACACATGTTGATGATTAGCAGGTAGTTCTCTGCCAAGTGGTGATAAGGGAGCTAGATTCCTTCCAACCTGTGGCCCCATCATCTTTAACATTTGGCCTTCAAGGTCACTGTGCTTAAGGTCATATGCATCAAGCCAGAAAGGAAAGAACATGAAGGATCTCTCTTGAGAGGTTTTCATGGGCCAAGCCTGGAAGTGAAACAAATTACTTAAAGGGAAACCGAAAAATATGGTCCAGGTATGTTTCTAAGAAAAAGAAGTAAAGAAATCTTGATAAACACATAGCCAGGCTCTGGCATTCAAGATACTCCGCACTCTGTCTTATACTTACCTTTCAAACTTGATCTTTCAAAGTTGATACCATTTACCTTTCAAACTTGATACCATTTTCCAGATATTGTTATTAGCTTTGCTGTAGTAACGACCACTCCCAAAAATCTCAGTGGCTTATAGCAGCAAAGATTTATTTATGCCTTATTATGTATGTTGTGAGCAGGCTGCAGCTCTGTCCTATGGGTCTTCTGATTTCAGGACACAGGTAGAGGGAAACAGTCTCCTGTGGAATACACCCATTCTAGTGGCAAAGAACAAGAAAAATGGAAACTCACATGCTCAAACATGGCATGAGTCACATTTATTCACATCCCATTGGCCAAGGTATGAAACACAATCAAGTCCAAAATCAGTGAAATAAGATACTGTAAGTCGCATAGCAATGGGCAAAGAAGTAAATTATTTCAAACAATAAATCCATCTATTACAACTGCCATCTTCTATCTGAAGTACATGACAGACATTACTAATTAATCCCAGAATTCAATAGAAATTGAGTTATTTGGTTAAGTGAAGTCCAAACCTTCTCAATATAATATTTCAGGCAGTAATTACCAATAATCTGAATTTAGGGGAAAAAAAGTTAAAATTGATGTGCTGTTCTCAAGTGACCTCTTAGACTCCAGTAAACATTACACATTCCCACCTCTGAATCTGCTTCAACCTGCTTCATCCTTCCTAGGCCTTGTCCTGCCAAACTATCCAAATCTAATCCATCCTTCGACTATCTATACATTCATCCTTTCAACAAAATGTAATGAACACCTAGCATAGTACCTGACACGTATTTGTCAAATGAATCTGTTCTAACCTTACGCCTTGCACATAAATACTCAGTGAACATTTGTTCCCTGATTAATTAACAACACAGTTCAGTTCTGAAACTGGACAACCAATGGGTTTGGGCTGCCTGTCACTACTTGAGCCAATTAAGCAGAAACAGAGTTGAATCATATATGAGTGTTTATTCTAATAATGCTGCCAGTATGGAAGATCAGCAGGTCACCCACGAAAATCTGCTCTGCACTCTACCCCCGCTCCCCCCACACTTAAGCCAGCTGCTTATATGGGGTAGAAGGACAAAGATTATAAGGGAAAGTAGGAACTACAGGCATGGGGAAGTAGGCAAGTATAATGGTTACGGGTTACAGGCAATGTGGGCTGGGGTCACAAATAGCAGGCGCCTCCAGGACCAGACTGTATAGGTAGTTTTCAGAAAAGGATGGACTACATTCTGATGTTAACTACCATGTCCGGGGCCTACAACTTTCAGCCAGGTTAGAATGTGCTTTCTCCAATCAGAATAGAACAATCACAGTTAACAGAACATGATGAATATTTCTTATAATTATAGTTAGTCCCCACTATTCTATTTCTGCCCCTAACAGTTCCTTAGAACAATGGAATTTAGTATCATATACCAGGAGCTTCTGGGGTGGGAGTATGGTGTATCTACTACTACTACTACTATGGTGTACTGACTACCTGTGCTTGAATCCTGATTCCACCACTTACTAGTTGGATGACCCTAGGTCAGTGATGGCGAACCTTTTGAGCTCAGCGTGTCAGCATTTTGAAAAACCCTAACCTAACTCTGGTGCCGTGTCACATATAGAAATTTTTTGATATTTGCAACCATAGTAAAACAAAGACTTGTATTTTTGATATTTATTTTATATATTTAAATGCCATTTAACAAAGAAAAATCAACCAAAAAAATGAGTGTCATAGGTTCGCCAACACTGCCCTAGGTAAATCACTTAATTCACTTAATTATCTGTGCCTCAGTCTTCATCATATGTAAAATGAGGGGGCGGGGGCAGCTACTATATAAGGCTATTATTGTATTAAACGGAAAACCTTAGCATAGTTTTTTGTTTGTTTGTTTTTAAATATATTTTATTGATTTTTTCACAGAGCGGAAGGGAGAGGGATAGAGAGTTAGAAACATCAATGAGAGAGGAACATCGATCAGCTGCTTCCTGCACACCTTCTACTGGGGATGTGCCCGCAACCAAGGTACATGCCCTTCACCGGAATCGAACCTGGGACCTTTCAGTCCGCAGGCCGACGCTCTACCCACCGAGCCAAACCTGTTAGGGCTCTCAGCATAGTTTTAACACATAATTGTAACCACCCAATAAATGGAAGTTATTATTTTTAGCTTTAGCTAAGACTGAGACTGAGTTTTCTTCCATGCATTTATTCTGGGTGTAAGACATAAACCAAGAACACTTGGGACTTTGATTTCTGAACAGGCCTCACTCTTTTTTGTTTCCAGGTCTTTTGTTTTGTTTTGTAAGAGGACCTCACTCTTAATTTACCCAGGACCTTGAGCTCATCCAGTGGCTTGTAACTCATAAATCCTGACTAATTGTACAGATGTGTCTCAGTGTTTGTGAAGCCCAGTAACTTATAGTTAAGTGCTTGGAGATCTTCAGATGAAAGGCACACAGGGCAGGCACCAGACACCCTATTCAGTCATAACAACAAAAAATACTACCAAAAAAGCTTGGAATAAGCAGGGACCCAGAAAGAGCAAATCAATCCCCTAACATGAAGACTGGGAAAGAGATCATAGAATGCCTGACTACTTGGAGGGCCCAGAAGGGGGAGGGCACATGATGCCCAAGTCTTTGACATAACTTGGGCTGTGGGAGGAGTGTGACTCTTTCACCTCTCCTAAATAAAAACAGGAGCAACAACATGTATTGTTACCCTAATTAATTTAAAGGCTTGGGCAAACTGGCCCAGTAAGTGGCTTGTTTGTGAGTTGTGATCGGTCCTGAATTATGCCAGGCTCCCGTTCCAATTCATGCTTCTACTTCTCCTCTCTCCCACCACCACCACCACCCCCACCGCACCCTCAGGCTATAGACCCTCTTCCTAGACCAGGGGTCCTCAAACTACGGCCCGCGGGCCACATGCAAATACAAATATTATATTTGTTCCCGTTTTGTTTTTTTACTTCAAAATAAGATATGTGCAGTGTGCATAGGAATTTGTTCGTAGTTGTTTTTTTTTTAAATTATAGTCCGGCCCTCCAACGGTCTGAGGGACAGTGAACTGGCCCCCTGTTTAAAAAGTTTGAGGACCCCTGTCCTAGACCTAGAGGTCACTCTAGGGCAGTGGTTCTCAACCTTCCTAATGCCGCGACCCTTTAATACAGTTCCTCATGTTGTGGTGACCCCCAACCATAAAATTATTTTTGTTGCTACTTCATAACTGTAATTTTGCTACTGTTATGAAGCGTAATGTAAATATCTGATATGCAGGATGTATTTTCATTATTACAAATTGAACATAATTAAAGCATAGTGATTAATCACAAAAACAATATGTAATTATATATGTGTTTTCCGATGGTCTTAGGCGACCCCTGTGAAAGGGTCATTCGACCCTCAAAGGGGTCGCGACCCACAGGTTGAGAACCGCTGCTCTAGGGGGACCCAGTCGAGGGGTGTATTGGCAGGCCCATCACTGAAACCCTCAAGTTGTAAAGAAATAGCGGTGCACAACCCGTAGTTTTTACAGGGGCTGTCCCTGAGGTTGCAACAGAGAAGAAACTGCTAGCACAGCTATGAGTTTCCCATCCCTTAAATGGCAGGTGGCTGAGAAGTCGTGGCATTTATAGAGACATGCAGTCCTGGTGTTCTACCATCTCATAACTTTGATATTTTAGACCGGTTCCTTAACCTTTTCAACTTTAGATTCTTCCTCTATACAGTGTGTAAAACAATACTACCTATCTCAAAACTTGTTAAAAGTAAACTAAAGAGTGCATCTGAACTCGTTCGGCGCATGAAGCACTGTAAAGTATTACACAGCGGGCGTTAAAGCCCTAACTCCTCCCCACCCCCCAACTACGCACGTTACAAACCCTCAGTCACCACTAATACAGCCTGCCCCCTCCTAAGGAATCATGGGCCGTGAAGTCTTTTGATGGCCACACCCTCGTTTGCTGTCATGGACGTGAGAACTACGTCTCCCAGAATGCAGTGGTGAGGCCCCCGCCACGACCGCCCTCTTCTCCGCCCTCCTTGCACAATAGCCTCCTGGGATATGTAGTCCCAGATCCAAGTCAGCTCCCCAGGAAAAGACCGTGGAGGAACCACAAACCCCAGAAGTCCTCGCGCTCATTCTTCTCCCTCCCCTCTCGGAGTCGGAGTGCTGTTTTTGTTGTTGGTGAAAGGTAAGGGAACAGCTGATCCGTCTGTGGGGTAAGAAACTTGGCCTAATTTGGGGGGATCTTATGGGACGTCACCCCACTTTCAGTCTATGAAAGGATAAACTAAGGGGACTGTAGAAAGGGGTTGCAGAAACGTTTGGGTTTTAATACTTTACGTACGGGAGCAGCCACCTCCGCTGTTGTGGGAGTTCTTGGTCTCAAGGGGGGCCCTGATCAAAGGAATACCGCCCCTCACTGTTCTCACCTTCTTCTCGTCCTTCTCAAAAAAACCTTGATATGCTTAAGGGAGTTGGGGAGAGACTGAACTATTTGCTCATCCTTCCCCATGCAAAACTTGGCCCTGACAACCTTCCCTTTCCCCTTACCACCCCCACACCCCTCGCCAATCCAAAGGCCTTTACTACGTTTGACTCGCTGCGGTTATAAGGATGCTCAAGGAACCTAAAACTTCAACAGCCTGAAAAAGGACATAGAAAACATAAAAAAGAACCAGTCAGAAATGAAGGATACACTAACTGAAATAAAGAATAATTTACAGGGAATCAACAGTAGAGTAGATGACACAGAATCAAATCAACAATTTAGAATATAATGAAGCAAAAAACACCCAATCAGAACAGAAAAAAGGAAAAAGAGTACAAAAATGAGGATAGTATAAGGAGCCTCTGGGAAAACTTCAAGCATAACAACATTCACATGGTGGTGGTGCTGGAGGGAGAAGAGAGAGAGAGCACGAAATTGAAACTCTATTTGAAAAAATAATGACAGGCCCTAACTGGTTTGGCTCAGTGGATAGAGCATTGGCCTGCAGACTCAGGGATCCAGGGTTTAATTCCGGTCAAGGGCATGTACCTTGGTTATGGGCACATACCCAGTGGGGAGTGTGCAGGAGGCAGCTGATCGATGTTTCTCTCTCATCAATGTTTCTAAATCTCGATCCCTCTCCCTTCCTCTCTGTAAAAAATAAATAAAATATATTTTTTTAAAAAATAATAATAAGGAGAGAGAATAATTGATTGGCTGCCTCCTGCACACCCCTTACTGGTGATCGGGCCCGTAACCCTCGGCCGGTGCCCTTGACTGGAATCGAACCTGGGACCCTTGGGTCTCCAGGCCAACACTATCCACTGAGCCAAACTGGCTAGGGCTGGACTAGTTTTAACTAGGGATCTTTGAGAGAGGTGAAAATCTAAAGAAACCCATTTTCCTCAATTCAATTAAAAAGTTGCTCTTTATGGTAGAGCTGGCCCACCTTTCCTTCTCTGCTGTCTCTCTTCTTTTAAAGTTCCTACCCCCCCCCCCTTACTTCAGCCTGGTGTGGGGTTGTGATGTTCGGGGTGTGCACATGACTAGTGGCTATGGCTGATTGGAGGCAGTCAGCTGTGGCTGACACAGGATGTAGATTAGTGGGCTAGAGAGAGGGATGAGGAGGGCCATCTCACAGCCCTAGGCTGAGGAGTTCTGTTGATTATTATTGTTATTGTTCCTCTCCCCACCTAACTTAGAACGCCTCTTCCCCTCACTTTCATCCTATAGTGTGCTTCCAGCTATCAGTCCAAGCAGATGGAGGAATGGAGGTATTCAACACTTAGAATTGAGGCTAGGGGAGCAGAGAGAAAATAGGGAGGAAAATAGCGAAACTGGGTTACATATAGTCAAACCAGTAGGTTTGCCTGAAGAGATGAATGTTAAGTTTTTTTTTAACTATCTCTTCCTTCTCTCAACATTTCATATAAATATTCCCTTCTCAAGGCTCCTTACTTCCCACCTTCCAGTCGGTCCCCTGCCCAGGGGTGGGGCTTTCCTGGCTCTAGGCCCCCACATTCCATCTCCCCACACCACCACGTTCCTGCTGAGTGTTTCACTCCACCCTTATAGCAGCCACCTCCAGAATTCTTGACTTCCTGAAATAATGAAGTTGAGGACACAACCTGTCTTTCCTTATATCCTCCCTTTCCCTTTGTCTCTTAGGTGAGAGTCGAAGCTGTTTTGTTTGATTATTTGTTTGTTTTTAATTCTTGGGATTAGACAGCTCAGAGAAGGGAAGAGAATGAGAGCTCATGGGCCTGAGAATTGGGCTATCCCTCCACCCTCAGCCATATGTTAGCTCTGAAGATGCAGTCGTTACTTTAAGAGATTTGTTGCTGTTTCCAGGTGTCGTAGTCATTCCTGTGTAGTTGGGTCAACAAGCTCAGGTGTACACAAGGAGACCTGCTCAGAATGAGGGGGCTGTACACCTCAGTTGGATTTTTAATTCAGGAGCCAGAAGATGTGGGGGATGGGATGTGGACATGGAAGCTGAAGAATTTGGAATCCTCAAAGATGTTAAAAGATGGAAAAGGAGGGACTGAGGAGGGCAGAGCCTAGGATACTGAGACTTGATCAATGGGGCAGTGAAAAGGAAGCAGAAATTAACTCTAGGAAGAGTTTATGACTTAGAATGGGAGTAGTGTGAGACAAGACCAGGATTCACATGGAAGGCCAGCTTAGGTCCTGCAGGCTAAGAGTGACATCTCTAAAAGGGTCCTAAAACCCTCAGGGACTGGATACTAAATATGACTTCACCTCCAGGTATAGTGGCAAGGGCTGTGTGTAGGGGTGGATGGAGGTAAAGGGGAAAAAAATGAAGTGGAGAGACTTTAGGATATTAACTCTTTGTTTCATAGGAGGGCACGTATCTCAAGGGAAGGATGGAAGAATCATCAATAAGCCGGGTACCATCTCGGGGAGGAGTCAGCTTTCTGAATGTGGCCCGGACCTACATCCCCAATACGAAGGTGGAATGTCACTACACCCTTCCCCCAGGCACCGTGCCAAGTGCCAGTGACTGGATTGGCATCTTCAAGGTACACCTGGAACCTCTTTCACTCAAGTTCATGGGCCATGGGTAGGTTGGAATAGGGAGAATGACTAGGCTCTTGGATTCTCAGCCTCAAGTTGATAGAGAAGAAGGGAAAAGATGGCAAGATGACAGAGAGTTTTCTGTATAAGCAAAGCTCATCTCCCCGTCTTAGCTTTGCTCTCTTTTGACACATTATTGTCCCCCCACTTTCCCTGTCTTTCATCATCCTTGCCACTGTAACACAGTCCTATTCTCCCATTCAATCCCTCAGCCCTTTCTACCATCTATAGCTGGTAGTCCCATCACCATAGCCCTCTCTCACCTTGGACTTTCACAGGTGGAGGCTGCCTGTGTTCGGGATTACCATACATTTGTGTGGTCTTCGGTGCCTGAAAGTGCAACTGATGGTTCCCCTGTCCATGCCAGTGTCCAGTTCCAAGGTACAAGGGAAGATGGAGGACTGGGAGGGAAGAGTCAAGGGGGATAGAGGTTTGGAAAAAGGAAGTGGGCTCAGAAACACAAAAGTTAGGCACAGAGAACAAGGAAAAATCTCAAAAAAATAAAATAATATCCAACAGGCTCAGCAGACATGGGGTTATCATAGAATCAAGGACTTAGAGGTGGAAGGACCTGTACAGTGCAACTAATTCCACCTCCTACCGAAAGAAGCAGGAACTAGCGGGGAAGGGAAGAGGGAAAAGTGGTGCCATATATTGAGAAGAAAGTGGTCATTAGATTCTAAAAGACCTGGATTCAAATCTCAGCTCTAATACTTATAAGCTGTTTGACACTGGGAAAATTACTTAACCTCTATGTGTCTATTATCTTAACATTAAAATGAGATGCCTGGTTTATAGGGATAATAAAAGGATTTTAACACTGTGCCTGGTACATGGTGGGCACTCAATAAATATTATTATTATTATTATTATTATTATTATTATTGAAGGTAGATTTGGAAGAGGAAGGAAAGGACTAGGCAGAAAGGAGCGAGAAGAGTATCCCAGGGAACAGAAATAGTGTATGGGAGGTGGAGAAGAGAGAAAACAGAATATGGAACAGGAAGCAAGGGACCAGAGCCGCAGAGTGGATAATAAAATATACCAAGGGGACCTGCTGAGCACGAGGGCCTGGGATCATACTGCGGTCCTGGGTCCATTCTTTTTCCCACAGCCAGCTACCTGCCCAAACCGGGAGCCCAGCTTTACCAGTTCCGATATGTGAATCGCCAGGGCCGGGTGTGTGGGCAGAGTCCCCCTTTCCAGTTTCGAGAGCCAAGGCCCATGGATGAACTGGTGACTCTTGAGGAGACTGATGGCGGCTCTGACATCCTGCTGGTTGTCCCCAAGGCAACTGTGCTGCAGGTGAGAACAGAGCAGCAGCTGCTCCTGGGCAGGGGAGTGGGAGGGCAGCATTGCCAGGGGGCCCGTCCCACGGCACCTTCCCCTCGGCTATCGCTTCAGCTGGAGACCTCACTGGGAGTTATACAAAGTCTTGCCTCCAAGAAAGTCTCCATCTAACATAGACAGACATGAACACGCAGGGCAGGAAAGCAAGCCACCCACAGACCAATGTTACTCGATTCCATAAGAACTTTTTGAGCATTTCTTCTTCAAGTGCTACATCCTGCCCTAGGCTCTAGAAGATACAAAGGGTAGAGGGAGGCCACTCCAGGGAAGGAACAACCAGAGGAAGGGGAGGATGAAACCCACTCCCAGGACAGGTGAGGAGTGAGAACAGGTAGACAGGGCCCAGACCTGCGCTGTCTTATACTGGAGGTGCTACCCTCATGTGGCTCTTGAGCACTTGGAGTGTAACTGGCCCAGATCGAGATGTACTGTGTGGGTAAAATACTGGCTAGATTTTGAAGACCTAGTGTTAAAAAAAGTGTACAGATCTCCATAATTTTTTATATTGATTACATGTTGAAATAAATAGTTTTGATAGACTGAGTTAGATAAAATATTATTAAAATTAATATCTTTCTTATTAGTACTTTTTATTTTTAAGTGTCTACTATGAAATTTTAAATGATATATGTGGCTTGTATTATTTTTCTATTGAACCAAATAGAGAAGAATTAGGGAGTAGAGACAGATGTTAGCAAGGAAGACTTCCTGAAGAAAGGTGAGGACCAGTGCTAGGTGGGGAGGAAGTATACTCCCCAGGCAAGAGGACGGGCCTGAGGAAGGTCAGAAGAGGAGAATGAGTAGCTTGTCTTTGATTTAGATAAACTCCAGTCCTCTAGAACCCTCTAAACACATGTAATCAACACAAGAATAGGAAGAAGATGTTTATATCTTACATTAGTCAGAGATATGTAAGCTCCTACACTGTAATCTGTTTTTATATTCATCATTCTCATTACAATTATCTTGCAACAACCTAGGCTAAGGATCACTTTACAGATGACACAGAGATTAAGAGAAGTTAAGTCACTTGTTCAGAGTCACATAGATCATAAACATTGTGTTGGAGATTTAAACCCAGTGTCTGACTCCAGATCCAATAGGTTAAAATTAGGGGTGCCATCTGTCTTGTCTGTGTGGATTGAGAAAGATTTCTACCAGATTTCTGCAATTGCTGAGCCAAGGAGGGGCCAGCCCTTGAGTGGGAAGAAGTAAAAGAGAAAAGAAAAGAAACAAAAAAAGAAGTAAAAGAGGAGTGGGGTCCTAGTTGGTGTGGCTTGGTTGGCTGAGCATCATCCTGTGCACCGAAAGGTTACCAGTTCTTTTCCCAGTCAAGGCACATACCTAGGTTGGGGATTCGATCCGGGTTGGGGCACGTATGGGAAGCAACCGATTGATGTTTCTTTCTCACATCGATGTTTTTCTTTCTGTCTCTTTCCCTCTCCCTTCCTCTCTCTCTAAAATCAATAACATTTTTTTAAGAGGAGTGGGCAGTTAAGAGTGCCGGGAGCTGGTGGGTGGTGGACAGCCTTCAGTAGCACACAACTCACCTCTTTGTATCCTGTGCTGATGTATCGTCCCAATCCTGAAATGAATCTGCAGAGTGATGGGATGGGACCTTGGAACGGGTGCTGCACAGCACACCCTCCTCTCCTCCTGCCCCCTGTAGAACCAGCTGGATGAGAGCCAGCAAGAGAGGAACGACCTGATGCAGCTGAAGCTGCAGCTGGAGGGGCAGGTCACGGAGCTGAGGAGCCGAGTACAGGAGCTGGAGACGGCCCTGGCAACTGCCAGGCAGGAGCATGCGGAACTGAAAGAGCAGTACAAGGTGGGATTTGAGAGGGGGGCGGGACAGGGCCGGCTGCTCACCCGAGATCCAAAATATTAACCCAGTGAAGAGGGTGAAGGGGAGATTTTAGTGGGCTTTTACAGATGGTTCTGACAGTAAAGAAATAGGCTTAAGTTGTAACAAGTAGGATTACATTTGATATGACAGGAGACATGTCCCAGATTTGTAAAAGACTCAGTTCTCTGAACACAGGAATGCTGAGGTAGGGTTGGGGTAGGTGTGTCCGCTGGTAAGGGAATTTTTCCTTGTGTCTTTTTTCAAGGAAGGTTACTGGGTAAGGGGGTTGGAACAAACTCTGGTATGCTCCTTCTAAGCCTTTGCTCCAATCTTTAAAATGAGTCTCAACTTTTCTCTTCTGGGGGAACCTTAATTCCAGGGGCTTTCCCGGTCCCACGGGGAACTCACAGAAGAGAGGGACATCTTGAGCCGGCAACAAGGAGATCATGTGGCACACATCCTGGAACTGGAAGATGACATCCAGATCATCAGTGAGAAAGTGCTGACGAAGGAGGTGGAGCTGGACAGGTGAGGGGACCTCCTGTGCCCATTACATTTCCTCTGACCCTGGAACTCCAGCTTCCTGTTTGAGGGAGGCAAACTGCTCTGTCTCAGGTGGTTTTTCTTTCCTTTCTCAACTTCTCTTAGGGTATTTCATTAACTGAGGATATCCTTTTCTGCCTCGCTCTCTTCCATCTTTCCAAACTTACTCTGTATTCCTCACCCTCAGAATTAATTGTAGTTACCATTTATTGTGTAGCAAAGGCTAAGTAGGAGCTAGGAGTAGAGGATTTGAAAAAAGAGAAGTGGATAGAACAGTCAACACAAGATAAGAGAGGATGGATTTAGGATCGTACCACAGCAAAGAATAAGATTAGACTTGTTCTCACTGTTAGGAAATGATAGAACTGGTGATCCATGAATGTTATGGAATCTCTGCCCTGAAAAATGGAATAAATCATAGGTTTTTAGCATTGGGAGTAATGTAAGGTATTCAAGACGACATGTAAGAGAAGATCACTACCTCAGGAGGCAGCCTCTTTACTACTGGACCGCTGTCATTTTTGTACCTCTTGTGTTGATTCAAGCTCACCCATTCTGTAACGTTCACACTTTGGTCCTGCTTTAGACCTCTGGAGCCACATAGAATAAATTTCTTTCTTCTGGCAGACAACTATTATTTCTAGCAAATAACACAAGTACTGACCACCTCCCCTTGCCTGTTCTTCAAGAGAAATACTCTAATTCTTTTTTCCGCCGAATGACATAAGTTTCTTTCATTCAGTACTGGTAGATTTGATATTTTTTCAAACTCTTTAAAGGAAAGAGGCATTCTGTCCAAGGCCCAGAGTAAAAAGTGAGTTGATCCCTGAGGCTTCTTCAGTTCAGGATGTTAGTCTTGCCCTAGGGAGATACTAAATGTCTAGGTTCTAAATCATGGAATAGAAAATCAGGGATCAGACTGAGCATCTGGAAAAGATTAGTTACTGTCTAGACCAGGGGTCAGCAAACAATGGCCCATGTGCCAAATCTCACATGCCACCTGTTTTTGTACAACCCACAAGGTAAAAATGGTTTTGATAGTTTTTAATGGCTGAAATATTTTTGACATGTGAAAAATATGTAAAATTAAAATTTCAGTGTTCGTGCCCTAGCTGGGTAGCTCAGTTGATTAGAGCGTCATCCCGATATGCCAAGGTTGCAGGTTCGATCCCCTGTCAGGGCATATCCAAGAATCAATCATTGGATACTTGGATAAGTGGAACAACAAATTGATGTTTCTCTCTCTCTCTCTCTCTCTCTCTCCCTCCCTCTCCCCCCTCCCTCCCTCTCTGTCTCTCCTTCCCTCTCTCTCTCTCTCTCTCAAATCAATAAATTAAAATTTTTGAAGTTCTCACTGTCCATATAGTTGTATTGGAACAGCCATGCTCACTTATTTTCTTATTATCTATGGCTTATTCCTCACTACAGTGACAGAGTTGAGTGGTTGCCATGGAAACCACATGGCCTACAAAGCCAAAAATACTTACTGTTAGGCCTTTTACAGAAAAATCTGCCAACTTCTCACCTAGACCAAAAGTTTATAATTAACAATGACTGTCACTTGTCTAGAAAAGACTGGATTCTGGTCTCTTGACTGAGTGAAAACAATGAGGGAACCATCGACAGGACATTCCTTAAAGTGATATGAAAGAGAAAAGAAAAACTGTTTATTTCTAGATTGTGCTCTAGAATCAGGAGTCTTGGGTACTTCGGGCTTAGAACTCGGTTTGGGAATTTGAGCATCCCGCAGAGAAGTGGAGGTCTGGGCCCAGAGGAGCACCAGTAGGAGAGCTCAAGACAGAAGTTCGAGTCCTTCATTCCTTCTCTGGTGACCAGTCGGTTATCTGACATTCTGTCCCCCACTCACAGGGTTAGAGACACAGTGAAGGCCCTGACTCGGGAACAAGAGAAGCTCCTTGGGCAACTAAAGGAAGTACAAGCAGACAAGGAGCAAAGCGAGGTAAGGGCTCAGGGTTGGTTTGCTTTCTCAATTGTTCATCCAGTGTTTATTGAGTTCTTTCTGAGTGCTGGGCACCAAGGGCGATAAAAATGTAAAGAAACATTGTGTACACTCTCCTGGGGAACATAAGTCAGGATGAGTCAAAGGGGAATATAGGAAGTATCAACAGGGAAGTGTAATCAAGTGTGATGATGCTCCACAGAGATGAATGGGAGCACATTTTGTGAGGGACATTAGAAAGGACTTTTAAAAGGGGGACATAAGCTAGTTTAGTATTTCTAAACTTTTTTAGCAGCTTTTCTCCTCCATCAGTGAAGTTTTGCATCTTAAGTGGAACCTCACTGAATAAGTAACAGCAATATTTCATTACTGTAAGTTTATTTTTATAAATGTAAATGTATAATATTTACATATAAGATAGTAAAAGCAATTAGGTAATTTTGATGGATACCAAACTTGGAAACTGGAGGTTATGGATGACTGTTCTGTCAGCCTCAGTGGCTAGTTATAGTATTTTGTTACAGTTGTACAATATTGAGAACACCTTGCTTCACACACAAGTAGGTGCAAATTGATAACAGTTTTTAAACTGTCCACCTTGCAATCTCATTTTGCTCTTCACTTCAATAGAAACTACAATAGAAACTTTATTCTGAGATTTATATAAAAATTAATTAACCTGGCCCTAGCCTGTTTGGCTCAGTGGATAGAGCATTGACCTGCAGACTTAAGGATCCCAGGTTCGATTCTGGTCAAGGGCACATGCCCAGGTTGTAGGCTCGATCCCCAGTAGGGGTATGCAGGAGGCTGATCAATGATTTTCTCTCATTGATGTTTCTATCTCTCTCTCCCTCTCCCTTCCTCTCTGAAATCAATAATAACATATTTTTAAAAAGAATTTAATTAAGCTGGAAGCACATGTCAGTGGATTGGTGATCTCCAATGTGTTAACTTGTGTGAGATTGTGCATTTTTTCACATAATTTTTTATATATTTTTTTAAAATATATTTTATTGATTTTTTACAGAGAGGAAGGGAGAGAGATAGAGAGTTAGAAACATCGATCAGCTGCCTCCTGCACATCTCCCACTGGGGATGTGCCCGCAACCCAGGCACATGCCCTTGACCGGAATCAAACCTGGGACCCTTCAGTCCGCAGGCCGACGCTCTATCCACTGAGCCAAACCGGCTTCAGCAATTTTTAATAGTTTTAAATATTTGAAGTTTAAATTAAATATTTTCAGAACCTGTAAATGACTTCCTCAGAATCCTAGGCTTCTGTAGAAGGTTGTTAAAAAACCATTTGCTTGGCAGTAATGAAAAGGTAGAATTTGAGTAGACAGAGATGAAGGGAGGCCATTCTAGAAACAAAGGAAAACATGAGCAAAGGCTTAGAGTCCGGAACAATCAGGGCAGTTGAATATGTGAGTGAAGAGTTTGAGATAAGCCCTGGTCAGATTGTAGACGCTCTTGAGTTTAATCTTTATTCTGTAAGCAGTGAGAGGCACCGATGATTTTCAAGTAGGTGACATGTACTCAAAGATTAATCTGATTGCCTTGTGGAAAATGAGCTAGTTGTGAGGTTTTTCAGTACTCCAAGCAAGACATGACCAGAGCCTGAGCTAACATGTTGTGGAAATAGTAGAAGAGAAAATGGATGTGAACAAGATGAAGAATGGAGAAGCAATAGGCTTTTCTATGGGCTGCTAGGGAGAGAACAGATCAAAGCATGGCACCAGGGTGTCCAGCTTAAGTGACTTGGGAATTAGTTTGAACCATGGATAGAAATAAGAAAGGAAAGACCTATAGTAGAATGGGAGGTAGAATATATTGAGTTTGAAGGAACTGAAGGACATCTAGACTGAGTTTTTATTTAAAAGAAAAAGTGGAGAAGCAGAAATGAGACATGGGCTACCTAGTTATGTAAGACCCTAGACTGTGATGCTGGATACCGCACTTTCTGGGAGCGGTAGACTGGATGTTCAGGATTGAGTCACTTTGAGCTGAGAACCCAAGAAGGGGTGGCGAAAGCTGAATGCTTGAGTTTGTGTTAAATCTGAGAAGTGGAACCTTGACCTCTCATCACAGTGGTTCACTTCCCTGGCCACCTCTTTCCTTACCTGTTCTTCACCTCCATCAGGCTGAGCTCCAAATAGCACAACAGGAGAATCGTCGCCTGAATTTGGAGCTGCAGGAGGCTAAGGGCCGGCAGGAGGAGCAGGGTGTGCAGACCCAGCGTCTAAAAGACAAGTTGGTTCAGATGAAGGACACCCTAAGCCAGGCCCAGCAGCGGGTGGTGAGTGAAGCCTCTAGGCAACAAGAAGTAGAGAAAGTTGCAAGGACTCACTACAGAAGTCTGGGGAAGGATATGACTAAAAACTAAACAACCCAATCCTGAGTCCTAATGCAGTGGGGGGAGGAGGTAGCCTAGTTAATATCTTCCTGGTTCACAATGACTTACTGGGAGCCCTGATCTCCATCTCTTCCTTTCTTCTGAGGCTGAGCTGGAGCCCCTGAAGGAGCAGCTTCGAGGGGCCCAGGAGCTTGCAGCCTCAAGCCAGCAGAAAGCCACCCTTCTTGGGGAGGAGTTGGCCAGCGCAGCAGGAGCCAGGGACCGCACCATAGCCGAACTACACCGCAGCCGCCTGGAAGTGGCTGGAGTCAACGGCAGGCTGGCCGAGCTCAGTCTGCATTTGAAGGAGGAAAAAAGCCAGTGGAGCAAGGAGCGGGCAGGGATGTTGCAGAGTGTGGAGGTAGAGGGATGGAGGGACCTGGCAAGCTCACAGCCATCACCCCCACCTCTATGTGGTCAGATCTCCTAGGAGGAGAGGAAAAAGGGGGCAATGGGAACCTCAGAAGAATTAGGTGGGGAGGAGCTGTGAGGGAGGAACACTTCATTGTCCAGGTGTGACTCATCCCTAAATAGTGTCCCAACCCTGATCTCTGTAGCACCTTGGTTACCATCTTGATTCAGAAACATGGACCGTTCTAGGCACCAGACCCTTGCCCTAATGCCCATTACTGATCAAGCAAGTCCCTTGCTTTCAGGCCCCTTCCTTCGTTCACGGGTTTGAGGGAGTGGGGGAGGCAAGAAGGGGAAATGGCTCCAAAAGTAGAGGAAGGTCACAGAGAGGGATGGTGCCACTGCCAGTGGTGTCCCTTTTCCTTCATCTTCCCATGTTCCTTTCTGGCCATCTCCCAGGCAGAGAAGGACAAGATCCTGAAGCTGAGTGCAGAGATACTTCGGCTGGAAAAGGCAGTTCAGGAGGAGAGGACCCAGAATCAAGTGCTCAAGACTGAACTGGCCCAGGAAAAGGATGCTAGCCTGGTGAGGCGCCAGCCACCCCTGAACCCTGGTCCTGTGACCTCTTGAAGCCAGTGCCCCCTCTCTTTTAAGTGCAAGGGGCTCCCTTATTTATTGGGCAACATCTCACTTGCACATCTCCCAGCCCTCATTGGTTTGAAACATGCAGTGTCCCTTTCTGCTCTTAGGGTACACATTTGGGCCTAGTAGTAATGACTTAGGAGAAGTATGGCTTGCCCCTTCCGTGCCCCTGCTATGTCCCTGCACCCAGCCCAAGTCATCAGGGTCCACACTCAAGAGGCAGAGACTGAATTTCCCGTGGCCAAGGAAAGGGGCTCATGGAAAAAGCGTTGGGGCTTCCCCTGTGTGTGTTGGGGCAAGGGAGGAACGAAGGCACAGAGACATGATTCTAGGTCAGGGGTCCTCAAACTACGGCCCTCAGGCCACATGCAAATACAAATATTGTATTTGTTCCCGTTTTGTTTTTTTACTTCAAAATAAGATATGTGCAGTGTGCATAGGAATTTGTTCATAGTTTTTTTTTTAAACTATAGTCCGGCCCTCCAACTGTCTGAGGGATAGTGAACTGGGCCCCTGTTTAAAAAGTTTGAGGACCCCTGTTCTAGGTTGTTGGGTCCCAATCCCAGAGCCCAGGTTTTTTAGGTACATTTTAGGCTCCTATTCCATTTGGTCCTTTCCCTCAGGTGCAGTTGTCAGAGAGTAAGCGGGAGCTGACAGAGCTGCGGTCAGCCCTGCGTGTGCTCCAGAAGGAAAAGGAGCAGTTGCAGGAGGAGAAGCAGGTGAGAACTCCCTGGTGGCCAGAACTGAGGGCTTGAGGACTAGAAACTGTGTCTCTTGGCTTAGGAACCGTACCTCTAAGAGGACCCTGAGGCTAAAAATGGGACCATTATCAGCTGATTTGGCAGGACGAGATGATTGCTAGGGGAAGAGACGTTGTAGGGGGCGAAGGAGGGCCCTTGGGGTGGGGGTGGGGGGCTGTGAGGATCTACCTTTAGCTTCCCCACCTTTGGTGAAGGTGTCTAATTCTCGGGAGCTCAGAGTTAATATTGGATGCAGAAGGTTCTACAGCCCAGCAAGGTTGGCATCTTTCCAGCCTCTTGCACTTCTTTCCTCCCCAATACCAGGAACTGCTAGAGTACATGAGAAAGCTGGAGGCCCGCCTTGAGAAGGTGGCCGATGAGAAGTGGAATGAGGATGCTGCTACAGAGGATGAGGAGGCAGTTGCAGGGCTGGGTCTGTACACCCCCAATTTTGTGACACCTCTTCCTCGCTCCACCTTGCCCTGTTGGGGAGAGTTCCATGTGACCACCCTGGGAGCTGCCTCTGCCTTCTGTGTTTTGCCTTTTTCTTCCCAGATTCTGGCCCTTGTCTAATTTAACTGTATCTTTTATCCAAAGGAGTCAGAGCTGATGCAACCCTCTAACAACGTATCCTTCTTTCTCTGCCCACTCCCTCACCTACAGGCTGCCCGGCAGCTCTGACAGACTCAGAGGATGAGTCCCCAGAAGACATGAGGCTCCCACCTTACGGCCTGTGTGAACGTGGAGATCCAGGCTCCTCTCCTGCTGGGCCACGAGAAGCTTCCCTCCTCGTTGTCATCAGCCAGCCAGCTCCCATCGCTCCCCACCTCTCAGGGCCAGCTGAGGACAGCAGCTCTGACTCGGTGAGCAGGGGCAGGGAGGAGGGGGTCGGGCCAAACTCAAGTGGCCCAGCCTCCAGAGCAGGAAGACAGGCATACGGGGCTCTCATTTTCCTTTGGGAAGAGGAGGCAGGCCCAGCCTCTCTCCAAGGCCACCCAATGGACACCACCACAAAACCCAGTCCCACTCAATAGCCTCACTACTCCCCACACTCCTTTTCTTCTTATCCACCAGCTCCCTTCAAAACACCTTTCCTGCCCCACTCTTACTGTAGCCCTCTGTTCTCTGTCACGACCCGGACTGTTCTTCCCTTACCTGTCCCAATGTGCTGCTCCCCCATCTTGGACACTACCCCAAACCCAACCTATCTCTGTGGTGCCCAGGAGGCTGAAGATGAGAAGTCAGTCCTGATGGCAGCTGTGCAGAATGGGGGTGAAGAGGCCAACCTGCTGCTTCCTGAACTGGGCAATGCCTTCTATGACATGGCCAGGTGAGAGTAAAAATGGGGGGCAGGAGAGAGGTAGGAGAATGCCAGCAGAAAGGCTATCCAGGTGAACAGTCCCTGCCCTTCCCCCAGCCAAGAAAAAGAGACATAGGTGTGATTGACACAGAAAATTACCTACCACTCTAAATCCCAGGTGCCTTCGTGTAATCCTTCCCCTCAGCTTATCAGCACACATGCACTCAGTCAGAGGCCCTGCCTTTAACTGGCTTCTGTTTTCTAGCACCATCTTTCGTGGAGCCCAAATTGCCCTGCATCCTCTCTCACCTGCCCCTAACGTTTCCCCAACCACCAGGTAGGTTCCTAGGCTCCATCGAGGGAGGAAGGGAAGTAGGAGACAAGCCCACAGGGACAAGAACAGAGAAGAGACTGGGATCCAGCATCCATCTGACCACCCCTGATACGCTGTCTCTTTCCTGACTTCCCTGGGGGACCCTTTGGGTGGTGAAGCCACAGGGGTGGGGAATTCAGGTATCAGATTGCCCCCTCTGCCTTCCTTTTCTTCTGCAGGTCAAGAGGGGAAGGCAGAGGGAAGAGAGATTTTATCACCTAGTCCCCAGCTTTGCCTGGATGTGAGATGGGCTCAGGGTGGGGTGGGGGTATGCTGTCATCCTTCTTAGCTGGAGCAGGAAGATGAAGGACGATGTCAGGCTCATTTTCAGCTTCATTAGGCAGCAGATAGAGATGGAGGGAGGAGAGCAAGAGGTTGGGGGATGGGCTCTGCACTGTGGGGACCAGCAAGGACTAAAGAAGGAGGGCACAGGGAACCGAGAAACTCCCTAGCATTGTGGGGAGAAAGATGCTGTGGAAGAGGCTCGGAGAGAGAGAACTACCAGGATGCTGTATTAGGAACAAGAGAATCTGGGAACCCAGGTGCATGAGTCCCTCTCCCCGAGGTCTGCAGGTCAATAAGGCAACAGAGCACACTGACCCTCTTCTTTTCCCTCTGTCTCTTTAGTGGCTTTGCAGTGGGTCCCTTGTCAGAGGCCAGCACTGGGGGCCCTGCCACCCCCCCATGGAAGGAGTGCCCTATCTGTAAGGAGCGCTTCCCAGCTGAGAGTGATAAGGACGCCCTGGAGGACCACATGGATGGACACTTCTTCTTCAGCACCCAGGACCCCTTCACCTTTGAGTGATCTCACCTCTCCCTAGTACAAGCACAAACACACACTTAAACACATACACACACACACACACAGACACACATTTAGGTCTCATGCGTCTTTTCCAACACAGTGGGCTCCATGATATTCTGTTCCCTAAGAACCACTCCTGTGTGCCGTTTTTATTCCAAGCTCTCCAACCTCATCCTCTCCTACCAGCCCTTTTGTCCAGGCAGGGGTCCTTCATGGAAGAATGGCTGAATTTACCCCCTGAAAGCGGTTTGGGAGAAACCAGGATGGAGGAGGCCTCCCCCAGGGGGAGTAGAACCTGCCCCCTCCTAGCCCTGGTTGCTTCTGTCACTCACCAGCTACTGCAAGCACCACCACCACTCCACACACACATACTCACACTCACAGTCTCTGATGCCCCAAAGCCAATCCCTGGGGCACCCTACCCTCTCTTCTTTGGGGTCTATGTTTGTTCCCCTGTGTTTCCTCTGGGGCCTGCATTGAGGCAGCAGCATGGACATCATGACCTCCTCAGGTCTCAGTTCTGAACTTCATTGGTTCCTCATACTGCCCCCGCCCCCCCATTGCCTTCCACACTCCACCCCAGCCTTTTTCCGTACCATTAGATATTAAGTTTGGAGGTTTCTTTTTGTATTTTTGAGGTTTTCTGTACTCTTATCTTCTGCCCCTCCATGCCAACCCCCCTCCCCCCACAATGTCCTCACATGGAAAGAAATAATGCATTGTGCCTTCTGTGAGGGATGGGGGAACAAATGGTCCCAGGTTCTCCCACTTCCCAGCCCTTCCTCCCTCTCCAGGTTCCCCATAGCAGTAGAGCTTTCTCCCCAATATCCCTCCCCCTGCCTGTAGTTTGGACAAATATATTTATATGGTATGTATAACTCTTCTAATAAAATGTGTTCTTATTATAAGGTGTGACTAGAGCAAAGAACGTCCAGACACCTGGCTCTTAGACTTCAGTGGAGGGGTAAGAGAGGGAGGGGACTTCAGGCGGCTTTATCCCATTATGCATGCTGCGCTGGCCACCAGTGGGAAGAGGAGGAGGGAGGAACCTTTGTCCCAGGTGGAGGTCTAGCTTGGAGAATACTGCAGTGCAAGAGGAGCAAACTGTGGGTTGGTATTGGCTTGCTCAGGTTTTAGTCC
>NW_005361075.1:883230-895286 GCF_000412655.1 Myotis brandtii
GACAACTCAGGTATAGGGCCAAAGTGCATCCCTTAGAAGGCAAGGGTGGTTTCCACCACTCAGACCTTCACCCTCCATAGCAGCCATCACTGTACCTTGGGCCAAAGGACAGGCATTACTCCTGTCAAGAGTGTACACCTTTGAGTATCCACTTTATAAAAAATACCCTAAACCCCATACCCCTAAAGACTATTTGATATTCTTCCCATCTCTGCCTCCCTCTCTTCCTCTGTTGCCATCCTCATACACCCGTGTGCACACTCTGACTCCACAGTCATGAAAACACATTCATCCACTCTAACCAGCTTCACGGGCTAGACAGAGACAGCATCATAAAGCATTTATTAAGGACCTGCATGCTCATCAAGGCTCTCAGGAATGCCCAGTACAAGCCATGCCTATAGCCCCCTTGTTCACTATCCCAGTAGCTCCCTTATCCACCCTTCATTCCCTTTAGGGCCCCTGGGTAGGCCACTGCCACCCCACCATTTCTTCTATCCACCTGAAACCCTCCTACCCACCCCCCTTCCAACCCCACCTGAATGACATCTTACATCCTTCCTTCTTCCCTCACATCGCTGTCTCCTAGCAACCCCATTTCATTCCCTGAATCGCTTCCAAGGAAATTAGAGATAATGGATCTCTCCTCTCTCCATCTCAACTCCTCTTTATTGATCCTCCTTTAATGAAAGTTAATTATAACAATGATTTAATTAATAGAATCCCTCTCTTCCTTTATTGCTTCCCGTATTAAGACTATTAATAAATACGAGCTGGGCTGACAGAGGCATCCATCACTGGCCTGGGATTCCCCCCATACCCTCCTTTTCCCCTCCCCCGTACCCCCTCCCATTCTTGGCCTATAAACTTGCCGGGGTAGTGGGGGTTAATCAGAGAGGAATTATGAGCCAACATCCCCAGCAGGAGGTGCATTTAATGAAATCACTTGTGATTTATGTCTGGGGGAGGTTAGAGAGGGAAGAATCTGGAACCCAGATATCCTTGCTTCTAGAAAGGTGGCCCCTAGTGCAAAACAGGAGGAAGAAAGAAACAGGAACCCAGGGCCCCTGCTGCCACCCACAGCCCCTGCCAAGGCGCACACACCCCCTTCCCCAACAGGAGCCTCATGGGTAGCTGCACAAGGCCATTGACACATAGGCTACCAGACTAAAAGCACTTGGGAAAACTGCAGCGTAGGTTTCATCCTTTCCCACCTAATAAAACTTGACATGGGTCATTCTCACCTCACTTTCTCCCCAGCCCAGTTCTGCTTCATCTTCCTAAACCTGCTCCATGCTCCCCTCGTCCATGAAGCCCCCCAGTACCTCATCAGACCCCTCCATGTAACTATTTAGAGCCCGCAGCTGCTCCTTGCTCTGCCCTTGTATGTCTCCTGATGTGCAATCTGCACCTTCAGGCTGGACCTTTAGAGCCATTTCTCTTACCTACCCCAGGATCCGGGGCCTGGCCTCTGACACAGGGAGCTCAGGGAAGGGTAATTGATTGCATGGGCAGAGAGGAAAGATACTTCCAATTTGAGTTCTTTTTCCTACTTACTGTTTGGTATTTGGCAGCTCAGCCTTTCTGCTTGTTTCCCTTGGACCAGCTCGTTCTCCCCTCCTTCCCAGCATCCATACAGCATCTAAACTGAAAGGGCTTGAGAGCCTGGTGTGAAAAGAAATGTCAGACCAGGAAGCAGCGAATAGAACTAGGATGTCAGTATTTGGTAGGAGATGAAGGAATGAATGCAAACATCACTCCCCTCTTACAGAACCTCAGTGGCTGCCTAGTAACTGGGAATGCGAAGTGCAGGCTGCTGAGTGTGCCAGTCAGGGTCTGCGCTGACTGGTCCCACTTCCCCTTTCCTATCCTGAGGCACCCTGGACTCCAGTTTTACAGAACCACTCCAAAAACAGGCACTACTTTTGCATGCCCCTGAACACATGCTTTCCCCTCGGTTCAAAGGACACCCCCTCCTACTTGATTCCTTCGGTTATTTTTGAGATACCACATAGAGCACTTTGTAAATACGCTCTACATCATGTTTACAAGTTACAAAGTTTCCCATGGATGACAAACAATATGGGGGCTGAGTCTTAAAGAATGAGTAGTTGTGAACCAAGCATGTGCAGGCAGAAGGAGCAAAATGTGCAAAGACCTAACTCGCTCAGAAGTCTAAACACTCAAGCAGGGCTGTAGAGTGAGGATCATACACGGTGTGTGAAATGAGGCTGGAAGGATGGACTAACAGACATTTACTCACATAGTCACTCAACAAATACTCATTGAGTGCTCGCTATGTGCCAGGTATCTTTCTGGGCACTGGGCAGCAGGAATGCCTGCCCTCATGGAGCTTACACTCTACTGGCAGGTCATGAGAGTCCAGAGAAGCCAGTTGGGAACCACTGTAATAACCCCATGAAAAACGGTGAGCACCAAACTTAAGCTGTGTCAAAAGGTAAAGAGGCAGAATTCTTTAGAATACGGAATTAATGGGACTCAGTGATAATTAGATATGGGAGGTGAACAAAAGGAGTCAAGTTGATCCCAGGTTTCCGGTTTCAATGTCCAGATAACCAGTGATGCCATTCACCAAATAAATAATACAAATGGAGAAATACACTGAGGGAAAAGATGATTGGTATAATTTTGTCTTGTTGAATTCCCAATGTCTTTGGGGTCTTCTGACGGAGAGAGAGATCCAGTAGGCAGTTGGATAGATATTTTAAGTCCAGAGCTCAAGAGAGTTTGGAACTGGAGAAAGAAACAAGATCCTTGAAAGTAAAGGTGATGAGAGTGAAGAAAGATTACCTAGGTCTCCCCCATGGACAGTAAGAGGGTAAGAGGGCCAAGGGCAGCACCCAGGAGACCGTCAGTGTGGAAGGAAGTATGGAGAATGCGGAGTCACAGAGAAGACAGAAGGATCAGCCAGAGAGGTAGTAAGCAATTCAGGAGAGAGGAGTCAAGGAGAGGGGTTAGCAGTGGTGGGTGTGGCAGAGAGGCCAGGTACTGACTCCTGGAAATCACTGGATTAGCAGCTGGGGTACCTGGTGGCTCAACAAGGACCTTAAAGGGGAGTGTTGCAGGTGGACGTTATTGTGCAGCTGGACTTCATGGAGCCTGCAATAGAAATGCAATTCTTCTGACCTGTGGGATTAGGAATGTGTCTCCAAACTCACATAGAAACAATGACTTCTAATTTACGGTATAAGAAAAATCAAGGGAGGGAGCCAAGATGTCTGGGTCCAACATCAGAGATCCTGCTGTCTCTGACTAGCCAGGTGTGAAGCACACTCTAAGCCTGCACTGCCCACTATAGTAGCCACCAGCTACATGTGACTATCAAACACTTGAAATGTAGCTGAAATGAATTGAGATGTTATAAGTACAAACTACATTATAGATTGCAAAGAATTTGTACACAAATTTTTTAAAAATAATTTTATATTGATTGCATGTTGAAACTATAATATTTTGGATATATTGGATTATATAAAATATGTTATTAAAGTTAGTTTCACCTGGTTCTTTTTACTGTTTTTTAAATGTGGATACTGGAAAAATTTTTGTTGTTGTTGTTAACCCTCACCCAAAGACATTCTTCAGTTGATTTATTTTTTTAGAGAGAGTGGAAGGGAGGGGGAGAGACAGAGAGAAACATCGATGTGAGAGAGACACATCAATTGGTTGCCTCCTGCATGCATCCTGACCAGGGCCAGGGATTGAGCTCACAACCGAGGTATGTGCCCTTGACTGGAATCGAACCTGGGACTCTTCAGTCCATAGGCCAATGCTCCACTAAGCCAAACCGGCTAGGGCAGAAATTTTTGAATTGTATATGTGGCCTGTGTTAAATCTCTACTACACAACACTAGCCTAAGCCTTGCCACTGATTAGAACCCCCACCGCTTGGACCGTCCCTGGACTCACTAGACTCCCAACATCCCTTCTGGCGGGAAGATAAATACCTGGAATGTCCACTATTGCATTCTATATGCACCCCTATGCCCCGTGCTCCCAGTGCCATAACAATGACAAGAAATTCCAGTGCTTAATACCCATCTCCAGTTCCCCCAGTCCTGGTCCTTCATATTCTTTTTTTCTTTTTCTGGGTCTGTTGATAATCAGGTGAGAGCAGAAATGTCCTGTTCTCTCACAAAAGTGGATTTTTCCCTCCAGTGTAGAGTCCAAAATCTCCCAACCCTAAATTTAGAAGCCATGTCTTCTCCCTGTTTTCCCCATTCCTCAACTCCTTTGTGTTTCTGAAACTGTGGAAATTTCCCAAATTGATATAAACACGGTGTTGTGGCAATAGCACAGGCTTTAGTCTCTAAGACTTAATTTGTCATACTTCCTAACCATGTGACCTGGAGCAAAACACCTCATATCTCTAAGCCCTCATCTGAAAAAATGTGGATAACTCCTACCTGGAAAAGTTATTGTGATAATTATATGAGTTCATATGTATAAAATGCCTTGTACAAAACCTAGCACACAGTAGGTACTTTATAATTTGTGGATTCCCCCTTTACATCTTACCCCTGCATATTTGGAGAGCTAGGGATAGAAACAGAGCAAACACAAGTTTATGTATATGGACTGACAGAACCTCAAAACCAAAAGGGTGTTTAGAGATATATTTCCAGTTTCTCATTCAGTACAGAAATTCCCTGGACTACATCCCTTATTGGTAGTCATCCAACATCTGCTTAAACATCTCCAGGGGCCAATCATTGGTTCACTCAATAAACAAGAACAAGGTACTGTGGGAGCCACAAAGAAGGGCAGACACAGATCTTGCTGGTAAGGAGCTGATATATTAGCATAAAGAATACATAGAAAAATAACTGTAAGATAAACATGGTATGTGACAATTGAGGTGCCATGACAGCCAGCCAACAGCCTTACAAGTTAACCTATTTCAACAAAGGCTAGTTCTAATATAAAAATCCCTCCCAAACCTCACACCTTGGTTTTCCCAGTCATTTAATAGAAAATAGAACAAGATCCATACTAGGTCATGGTTCATCCTTAAGGAGGACATTTCTGTAATAACCTTAAAATTCCAGGAGGATGTATGTGAACATGGAAAATACTAGAATGGATGAATGGAAGCACAAGTGTGGGGAAAATTGGATTAGCTGCAAGATCCTCCAGCCTCTTCTGTATTACAGAATTTCCTGGGGTCCCTAGATGTCCACCCATCCTCTACCTCTAGGTACTACCAGCAATTCCTGCCCCCTGGAAGGCCCTGCACATCCCTACTCTCAAGAGGTATTCAAATGTTTTCTGTCTATGCTTTTCTCTCCCGTTTATCTCTATCCCTATCACATTTTCTTCATCTTTTATCAGAATCTCTCTAATTTTCTTTGTGTTCATCTCTGCTTCAGTCTGTCCCCCTCATCATTTAGATTTTTATCTGTTATTCTTGAGGTCTTTCTGCCTCTGTCTTTGTCTTTCTTTTACTCTTTCATCGTCCTCTGTTTCTTGGTCAGTTTCCATTTTTCTGTCTCTGGCCTAGCTTTCTCCCCAGCTGCCGCAAAGCCATAAACCCAGCCGCCATGCAGCAGGCAGCCGCCAATCACTGGGCTCCAGAAGATGAGGGGAGGGAAAGGGAGGGGTGAGAGATGGGAACATGGAAATGCTGGGGAGCTGTTGCTACAAAAGGGGAGGGGAGAGGCAGAAAAGAGCAGAGAGATGCCACTCCCAGAAGGCAGCCACAGCTGCCTCCACAACCTGTGTCTGGACCCCATCCCAGCAGGGAGCAGACACCTGGCCTCTCTTTCTGCTGTGAGGCAGGGTATCTGGGTCCCTCCCATATACTCCCCAAACTATGACTGCTTATTTAAAACCTCTGGCCACAGACCTATAAGAGATTTACCTCCTCCTTCATTCTCAGGCCTCCCAAGATGAGGGAGGTATAGGGGTCTGATAATGTCTGGGACAAGTGCTTACGTGAACATTGGTACAATAAAATGATGGTCAGGACAGGAGGAAGTGAAGGATGCTGAGAAGTAATGTGTTGGAGAGGCACTGAGAGAAGGGGGAGTTCTAATTGGCCAAGAGTGAACCAGAAGTTTGGGCACTCCAGGCTTCTTACTAGCTCCTTGGCTGTTCATTCCTAAAGCAAGATTGACATCCAGAATCCAGGTTGGGATTTGGCAGTTTAGGGTGCTGCATAATGGGCAACTACCCAGCGCATGGTTACAAACATACAGGGTCTGGGCGGTGGGGTGGGGGCTAGAAGGAAAAGCAGGAAAGGGGAGGGATTTTAGAGAGAGATTTTAGAAGAACAGAAGAGAAGGGACATTTCCATCCCGCTGGGCAGGAAACAGACCCAGCAAGTGGTAATTCCTGGTGTGCCGGCGACCCCTGCTGGCTATGCACACCACTGCCTGGGAGAAGAGAGTACAGCCAGCCTCTGTGAGTTCTGTGTTGGTTGAATGTGACAGTATGGTATGTGTGGCTGTGTGAATGTGACAGTGCGTAAATGTGTGACAAGGGGTGCAGCGCTGCCCGTGATTATGTATGGGCAACCCTGGATGAGGGCAAGGAAAGAGCACAAAGCCACAAAGTTGTGGCTGTGTGAATGTGACAGTGCGTAAATGTGTGCCAATGGGTGCAGCACGCTGCCTGTGATTATGTCTGGGCAACCCTGGATGAGGGCAAGGAAAGAGCACAAAGCCACAAAGTTCAGGCCTGAACTCCTGGTTCCTATGTGGGGAGCGTGGGTATCTGGGAAGGGTGAGGTCTTTGAGCCCAGCATATCTCCTCACCAGTGTCACGTCAGTAGTATAGATCCACTCGGTGAGGCACTGATGGCATCAAAGTAAAACTAACTAGTTCAGGTTTAGGTGGGAGAGTAGGGACTTTGAAATTAGACTTTCCTGAGTTAAAATTCTGACTGCCTGGTTACTAGCTGTATGACCTCAGGCAAGTTACTTAACTTCTCTGAGCACAATTCCCTCCCCTGTAAAAGCATAATAATATATATCTTACAGGGCGAGTGTTTTGCACAGTGCCTGATGATAGTAAGCATTTAATAGATGTTAATTTTCTGTCTCCCTCTTCCTTTATCTACTCCCACCCCCAAAGTTGAGCAGGGATTTCAAAAGGCAAATAAACAACGGAGGATGATGTTGACAATGATGACGGTGATAGTTTATATTTACATCACTCAGGCAAATCATTTTAAACATTTTTAATACACAGTTTTTTTCCTTTTTACTAGCCAAGCACATCATGATCATGTTTTATTGGAATAGAAATATCCTGGTGTTATGGCAGGTATCTAGAAGGATGGCCCAATGAAGTGATAACAAGGCATGACAAATCTTTCTTTATTGTGATACATTTTCATTACTCGGGTTAATCAGGAATTAGCCATTAGAACAAGAGCTTAAGATAAGTACATGACAATTATCTGTGGAGATCAGAATCTCCTGATTTTCCAATGAGTATCTAATTGTTATTGCTGTTGTGGGGGACAATTAATGCTTTGATTGAGCTGGTCTTAAAACATTAGGATATGTTTTAGGAGATATGTCAAGGAGAGAGGACAGTAGTTAGAAATAGTATATTCTGAAATTTCAAAGAGGACAAATTTGAATTCAACCAAAGAATATTCTAACCTCTATACCTGTCCAGTGACAGGGGCAAACTGTCTATGAAGTAAAGAGCTCATTTCAGCAGAAGCATTCAAGCAGAGTCTGGCTGACTCCCTGGCAGGCTTACTGAGAAAGAAATGTGGGCTGCAGAGGGAGATCGGATAAGAGGCCCTCTGAGGTCCCTCCGCAGATACACTCCAGTGCATCATGAATACTTAGCTTGGTAGAAGTGTTGCTCCAAATGGCATTACTGCCTACAGTCATTGTGTGTCACCATGGGGTGGGGAGGGGGCGGATAATAACAACTGTGTTTTTTCCTCCCTAAGACTGTTCTTCCCCCAAAAAAGACAAAGTTCCAGAATCTTTCCCTCTCTAATCATCCCCACATTCCTCTTGATTTCTTCTGCAATCCTTTCTCTCCTCCCCGCCACCCCCTTTCTTGGTATAATGGGATTCATCTTCAAGTAACTTAAAGAAAACCTTAAAGAAAGGGCTTTCTTCATCCTTTAGTTTCCTGCCTCTAAGAGGCAGGCTGGCAACGGGTGGGGGCGGAGGAGGAAACAAGCATTTGTGGAGGTTATATTTAGTGCAGATGTTGTGATTTCTGCATGTGATTAAGAGAAATGTGTATCTGCTTTCCTGCAGGTAAATGAGCATGTGTATATTGTTTTGTAAATGTGGATGTAAATGTAATGGGTCTGCAGGAATTCTCTGCTGTTCGGTTCCCTCTGAGAGATTTTGCTGTCCAGCTGCCTGTGAGGGAAATCTGTGTGCAGCTCCTCTGAGGATTGCAGTGCCTTCCATGTGCACATAGATTAGCCAGGAGTTATTCTTCCAGCTTCAGGATCCTTGTACACGACCCCAGGTCAGTCTGTCCCCATCCTAGGTACAGAGGGTGCTATCACATCAGGACTGGTCTGCCTTCCATGTGCGCATCACTATATTTCCCATCTGTCAGCGGGCGTGTAGGTCCCTGTGCCCAACCTGCCCCACATGAAGCTATGTGTCCCACAGCCCCTCCCCCACCTCTGTAAAGAGTCCTTGGCACCCTCCCCTCCTAGCCACCCCCACTCCCCACTTTCCATGCCAGGAGAGATCTAATTACACAGAAATTAGTACAGAGAAGGATCGTTTGCTTTTATGGCATCAGCGCCAGGGCAGCTGTAAATCTGGGGCTGCTGCTGCAGCAGCCTCTGGGCATGTGCAGGCTGTAGGGGGGCTCTCACCTCCACACCCCGCTTTGCTCCATCTCTTCCCAACTGCAGAGCCCTATTAGGTACCCATCTTAATAGAGGGGGGAGCCTGGGAAAAGGGAGGGTATGGTCAAACAAAAGATGACATGTAATAGGTGCTCAATAAATGTCCTCTGAATGATTAGAGCAGTTAATCCCAGCAATGCTAGCTACTACCCAACTCCCAGACCAGTGGCCAAGGGATGAATATTCCTAGTAAGCACTTACCAGATAGTCTCCACTTTCTCACAAATCCAGATGAAGTATGCAGGGCAATCAGTCATTCTGACTTCCACTTTAGAGACCTCGAACTCCTTCGCAGGCAGCACAGATAACGAAGACAGCCCAGGGTTCAGATCGTGATTCTTCCTACTGGCTAAATGACCCTGGGCACACCACACATCCTCACCTGACCCTTGGTTTCCTCATCTGTGAAATGGTGGTCATGAAGCCGAGTTTTCAGGTTGTTGTGAGGCATCAATGAGAAAGCACTGGACCAAGAGGAAAGTGGTCCACTAACTGTTGTTATCACTGTTCCTGTCTTGCTAGCGGACACTTCCATTTTCCCATTACCCCTTTATCCCAATCAACTCCCATTCAAGTGCCACCATACAATTTGTGGCAATGGGCTATGCAGGCAAGTTATGCCCAACCTAAAATGAATGTTTATTTATGTTAAGAGTCTCATCAGGCCCTGACTGGTGTGTCTCAGTTGGTTGGGTGTGGGCCCATGGACCAAAAGGTTATGGGTTTGATTCCAGTCAGGGCACATGCCCTGATTCCCAGTAGGGGGCATACAGGAGGCAGTCTGTGTTGGGCTTTCACATCGATGTTTCTCTCTGTGTGTCCCTCTCCCTTCCTCTCTCTCTAAAATCAATAAAAATATTTTGTGTGGGAGAAGAGTCTCATCAGAAGCCAGGGGTGAGGACAGGTGATTCCCACAATCCTTGGACACCTAAAGAAACTGTTTCACCCATAGCAAATTTTCTCCAAGAATCTACCTTGGCAGTGATTATTTTGATCTCCGTTATTTTCATAAATGTGTTCCTTTTGGTACTGAAGAGTCTTGTTGTATGTGATTGGGTAGAAAGAATCAAGGACTTAGGATGTCAGGAGGGAGCAGGAGCTGGGGAGCTGCAGTGGAGACAGACGACTTAAACCCATCCCAGAGCAAGGTTAGAGCCCTTTAGGGAATAGCAGAGACAGAAGCCCAAAGTCCAGTTTCCCAACTTCCTACCAACACAGTCTCCAAACCAAGGGAATGGGGTCTCCTCCTCCTCATCCTCTCCTGCTCTGATGGCTCCAGCCCAGGGCACTCAGCCAGGGATTCCTGACTTTACCCTTACGTGGATAACCCCGCAGTGCTCTAAGTGGAGCGCAGGCCAGGAAGGGGAGAGTCGGAGAAAGGAGGGAGTATTCCCCCTTCCCTAACGCCAGACTTCCCGGGTCCCCAAGCTCCGTTTGTGCAGAACCCCCAGCTCCCACCATTTAGGGGCAGGAGGAGCTGGCAGGAAGAAAGCTGAAGCACGTCCGTGTCCGACGTCTCACCCCCTGATCTGCGTCCCAGGGAGGGTGAGGATTTGGCGTGAAGGGCAGACCGACTGGGGGATCTCTGGCCCCCGCCTCCCCCCACCCCCAACCCAACTCGGGCTGCAGTCTCTCTTCGTTGTAGCAGAGGGAGAGCAAAGGGACGGGCAGTAAAGATGAGTGATGGCGTGGAGACAAGCAGAAATACACCATCATGAAAATGCTAATGACTCCTTGCTCTCTTTCTTTATGGTTGGAGTAATACAGACTTCAATCATAAAAACAATCTCCCAACATTTTAATGGGCTCCATCATGCCCGCACTTGTCGGTATATTTGAAGAATAAATCACCCTCCCCGCTCGGAATGAATTCGCTGTCAAACTCGGCTCCCTCGGAGAAAATGGATGGGGAACGAGAATGGGGGGTGTTTTGGGGGAGGGGTCCTCTCCCCCTCTAACTCCCTCCTAAATCGGGCTTTAGATTGTTGTGCGAGACGCCTGCCTCCTGAGCGGGAGGAGAGGGGCAACGAGAATTGGAGGTGAGCCCAAAGGCAGGGTTTGTGGCAACAAGGCGCAGGGACTGAGGGACTCTACAGGCCCCTTGGACGGATGTGGACCGGAGAAAGGGGTAGGAACCGTGGCGGCAACGAACCGAAGGGGCAAAATCTTGACACTGAACCGAGAGAATGCAAAAAGCACACAAATCCGCATTATTTCTGCGTTATTTGGTCGCGTTTCTTTCACACTAGGCCTCAGGCAGGGGCGCCAGGGAGAAGGGAAAAATTCGAGAGATCTCTTCAGGGGAAAAGGAGGCAGAAAGGGCAAGAAACCAGCCCCAGAATTCCTGCTCTGAGCGTGCAGGTTGCAGCGCACTAAGCCACAGGTCCACAGGGCGGAGAACCGGCTGAGTCTCGTGTAATTCTCATTTCCATACAGGTGGCCGTCAGCCAATGAACACTGGCGATGCACAGACTGCGAGCAGCCAATCCCAGTTAAGGATGAGCCCAGCAGCCTGGTCTAATTGCGTCTTGATTGGTTGTGATGTTGCTAGGCAGAAGTGGGGTCCTGGAGATTGATGCGGTCAAGATTGAAGAGACAGGTGGATGTGAAAATATCTGGAAACCTAGGCTCCGGGACTGACATTTTCCTTCCTTCCTGAGCTCCTTCATTCTTAAAGGATTAATGGAGTCGGTGAAAGACTCTCCCTTTTCTCCTCCACTTGAGTGGGATAGAGCCAAATAGGTTTCCCCCAAACACTTGAGAAATCTGGGTCTTCTAAACCGAAAAGTCCCTGGGGGAGGGGGGTCTTTACCTCACACTCGGTCTCCCCACCAAGGAAGTCCTTTCTGAGGCCTGTCTTCAAGCCCGCAGGCTGTGGTTGAGGGCCAATTCTCTCCGATACGCTCAAGAGATGGAGAAATCTTGCCTCACGTTCTTCCTTCAGAGCAAAACTCCAAGAGCAGGGTGTCCCTGCCTCCTGGCTACCCCACCGCGGCCCAAGGGTGGCGCGCAGACCCTGGGAGGGTCGAGGAGGCCATAATCTTCCCCCAAAGGGCAGTGGGTGGGGAAGGGGGGCATTCCCAAACTCGCGGCTTGTGCGCCCTCATCTGCATATCATTTGCATAAACCCTGTTCCCCTACCACTCCCCAAGCCAACCCCACCCCCTCGGCCCAGCCTGGGCCCAGCTCC
>NW_005361075.1:897112-897638 GCF_000412655.1 Myotis brandtii
GACGGTCCGCGGACAATATGGCACCATTTAAATCTGAACGCACGCCAGCCGCCGATTGTGATGTTAATTCGGCGATGATTTAAGGGGGCGGGACGGAGGGGGGCTGGCCGCCTCTCCGTCAAAATGCTGTCCGGGGGGCTTAATATTTGTAATTGAAGCTGATGAGGACTCCGTCTCTGTTTCTACTGATAAAAAAAAAAAAAGGCAGGGAGGGAAAAAGACCAACTAAATTATGGGGCTGGGAGAAAAACATGATTAATCAAAGGTTTGAACTGTCGCCGTGTTGGAGGCCCAGTAAATCTCGCCCGGCCGGGGCTGCTGAAGGCCGGAGGATAAATCTGAGCCGCCCGGTGTTTGCCGCCCCTTTCTGTTTGCCTCTCGGTTAGCACGTCAATTAATTCGATAATTGGATTTGAAAAGATGTCAGGAGATTATAGAGGGGGAGCCGGGAGGAGCGCGTGCGGAGGAAGCGGCCTGAGGATGGGAGGGGAGGCGAGAGCCGGAGGGTCAGGCGGCGGAGGAGCCG
>NW_005361075.1:897705-909304 GCF_000412655.1 Myotis brandtii
CCGGGAAGGGCGGCCGGGCTGGGCTTACCCTCAGCTACGGTCCCCACAAGAAGCTCTCCACGTTTTCTCTAAAGTCTGCCCTGATGCGGCAGCCGCCTTTCCCGGGCCTGCTCTCCATCGGAAGCTGATGGTCGTCCCTGCCTGGATTCATTGCAGTTGCTTGTGTATTGATTTGGAAACACAGTTGGACAGTTCCCCGTCCCCTCTTCGGGTTCACCCCATCCAACCCAGGGTCCCTGCACCCGACAGAGGCCCAGAGGCAGGACCCAGACTGCTTTTTGAATCCCTCCCCGCAGGGATCCTCACCACCATCCCCACTTCCTCTCCCACACACACGTTTAGAATTCTAACCTACAGTCAAAGCCACCTTCTGCTGAAGGAAAATACCTTTACAAATAGATGATATCCACACGGCGACTGACCCAAAACCTCAGATCACCAGGCCCTCGGCTGCAGCCTGACACACCAGTAGATGCTTCAGAAATTCAGCCCTTTGGTAAACCACAGGAGGATCCCCCCCAAGGGATGGACTCATTTTCCAGAGGGGAGTACTTTTTTTAAGGCCCCCCCCCCCTTTGGGAGTGATCTTGACTTGATATTTGGGAACAGGATAAAGTCAGAGGAGAGATGAAGTTTTCCTGCCACTGTGTGTGTGTGGTGTGTGTGTGTGTGTGTGTGTGTGTGTGTGTGTGTGTGTGTTCTCACTGCGCATGAGAGAGTTTCCTCTGCAGAGGGCCCCATTCCCCCCGCCCCATCTCTGCAGAATTTTATGCAGGGATGGAGAAGGCTGAAAAAAAAAAGGCATACAGGAGAACGATGCAAATTATTCTGGAAAATGAGCTTAAATTGGAGGCCCGAGAAGGTGATGAGGACGGGAATAAAAGTCATCCTGCTTGATCTTTAACATCAGGTTGCCTAGGAAAGGACACTAGCAGTCACCCCAGCCAGAGACTACCCTGGTGAGAACAGAACACACAGCTACTCCTGACAGAACACACAGCTACACTCTGAGGAGAGCTGAGCCAAATAACAACATGAGGGGTACAGCAAGCCAATTTGTATTTATGCATATCAATTTAAAACACTGAGGCCAGCCAACCATGCACACTTGTTCAAATAATCATCATCCTTTGTCTGTATACCTGGAGGTGGAGGCAAAATCCCATCTATGAAGGGACAAAATGGAGGATTTTGACAGTTTCAATTTCAGTGTGGAGGCTCCTCAGAGTAGTAGATTTGCTGCTCTTTCGTGTTACCTGGTCTCAATCTCTTGCCCATGTTGAGCAAGCTGCACTCTCAGAAATGAATTGGACCTACCACCTGCCTTTTGGTCAGAGCCTGGTTTGGGCTATGTGCTCTCTTAGTGGACCCTTTATAATAAACATCCTGTATACTGGGAATTTTTTTTTAACCTAGAAATTGAAGGATGGGAGTCACAGGAAGAAATCGGGTTGAGGGGTCTTCTGCAACTCTCTCTCTATAGTCCCCATCAGCCAAGCCTTTCACAAAGCCATCAAGGTCTTCATATATAAGCTCTCAAAAAAGAAAGAAAAAGAACACTCATTTTATGAATGACCATAGCACAGGCTGCTGCAGATGCCACAGGAAAATAAAAGATGAGATTTAGGGGAATCACCATCAGCTTTAGGCAGTTGAAACTGGTGGAAAGAGCACAGAACTTGAATTCAAACAAATAGGGTTTAAGCCCTGGCTGGGTGGTTCAGTTGGTTGTAGCATCGTTCCAGGCACCAAAAGGTTAAAGGTTGGATTCCCAGTTGGGGCCTGTACAGGAGGCAACCAATCTATGTTTCTCTTTCACATCAATCTTCTTCTTCTCCTTCTCCTTTTCCTTCTCCTTCTCCTTCTTCTCCTCTTTCTTCTCTCCCTTCCTCTTTCTCTAAAAATAAAACATGTCTTCCAGTGAGGATTAAAAAAAAAAATGAACAGGCTTTAATACTGGTACTGTCACCCTTAAATTATGTGGTCAGAAGGGACTAAAGACCAGAGAGGTGAAATGACTTCTGCAGTCACACAGCATGCCAATGGCAGGACCAAGTCAAGGACTCAGTTCTCCACTCTGCCAATTAATTGTGTAGGCAGTAGTGTGGAATCAGACTTTCTGGATTCAAGCCTGGTTTTTCTGCTTACTAGCTGTTTCCTCTTCTGTAAAATGGGGATAATAATTATACCTACTTCATAAGTTTGTTGTTAGGACTTAGATAACTTATGTAAAGAAATCAGCACAACATCTAGCACATAATAAGTATTCAATAATAGCTGTTTTTATTATGGTGATGAACATAGTTCTGTAACTCACCAACCTGAATGACACAAATTGGCCAATGCCTGTAAAATGCTTTGTAATTTAATCACTAGGCCTTAAGGGAAGGAGTGAACACTGCTTTGAAATTGCCTTGAAAAGACAGTAGGTTCTCTGTTTTGATGCTTCTAAAGACCACTTCTGCCCTCAAACCAGTCTTACACCTTAAAGTCAATTAGAACTAGGTTTATATAGGAGGGGTACACCTGGAACAGTGTTTAGTCGTTTCATTCACTCACTCATTGAATACCTAGTTGAAAAGCAGCATGGTTCATCAATCCATCAAACATATATTGAGGGCCCATTATGTGTGCAACACTTTTATAGGCAGTTATCAAACCATGAGTCCATAACATTATTAGCTTCTCTAGTAAAGAATGAATATATATATATATATAATGCATCTTTGAATCCCCAGCACAGTTCAGGCACACTCAATAAATGTACACTGAATAAATGCATAGACCCCCATAAGAAAGAGAAGATAAATAGAAACATAGGTCTCCCTTAATAAGCTTAAACTCTATTTGGGGAGAGAAGACTTGCACACATGAAAGAGTTAGAGAACAATACAAGACAGTAATCATATTAAGACCTTGAATAAGTTCTAGGTGATAAAAACTAGGAAGAGCTCAAGGGAAGTGGGGGATGGTGGTGGACAGGGATGCTTAACATGAAAGGAGTGGACCTGAAATAAAGAGTAGAATTTGGAATGGTAGAAAAGGAGGAAGAGAGTATTCCAGCTGTAGGAGTAGTGAGAGTGACAGCACGTGGTAAGAATCTATACATGCTGTCTCTGTATTTGAAACAGTCTCAGTGTTTGAAAAATGGAATATGCCACCTGGCCCGTGTTGCTCAATGGTTGAGCATCGACCCATGAACCAAGAGGTCACCAGTTTGCAGTTCGATTCCCAGGTCAGGGCTCAGCTGATCCCCAATGGGGGGGCATGCAGGAGGCAGCCAATTCATGTTTCTCTCTCAATGTTTCTGTCTCTCTATCCCTTTCCCTTTCTCTCTCTCTAAAATCAATAAAAGCATATATTTTTTAAAAAGAAAAGAAAAACAGAATCCATGTTTACAACCATGTGTTTCTCTGACCATGTTGCTGGTCATCAAGAAACGATGTTTGTATTTTATATTATTTTAGATTATTCACAACTTCCCCTACCGGAAAACCAAGAACCAAAACAGTAGCCAGCTGCTACTGTCAGCAAAACAAACAGATTGTAAAAGCAATTATGCCATTATTATTTCTCATTTATCTGCATCCAAGATAACTTACTCTTCCTCTTTCTCCCACATGGTCCCAGCCAGAGCTGGGATTATTACTGTCTCCCTTATAAACTTCTTTTTCCTAGACACACTCCTCCCAGACAGCCTTGCCTGAAAAAGACTTTATATGTTTTTTCTCCAGCTTCCGTGGTTACTGTGAAGGAAGTATGGTAGTGAGTGGAAAGAAAACAATGTAAATGAGTGGTGGTTACTAAACACCAGGTGCTCTGCACATATTAGCTTATTTAATTCTTACAATAACCCTATGAGGTAGATATTATTATTGTCATTTTACAAGTAAGAAAACAGGCTCAGAGAGTTTGGTCGGGTTCAAAGAAGAGTTAATAAATATCATATAGGAATTCAAATTCAGTCTATATGATTTCAGAGTCCACACCATTAGACCTGGCAAGAAGGACCTCTTCTACCCTAGATGCCTGTTTCAGACAGCATCTCCTCCTCCAGAGTGAGGATAACTTAAGGCCAAAGAGTGTGCCTACCCAGAGCTCATGCTTCCCCTCTCCTATGTCATGCTCCAGTTGCCAGATTCCCCTGCCAAGCAACCTCAAGCTCACTTCCAGGGCCTCTTCCTTGGGCCCCATCTCCTGAGAGTACAGAGGAGCTGCGGAGGTCACACCACTAGCCCTGGAGTGTGGGTGGAGTTTAAATGTGTGGCTGCACTGAGCACACACTTTTGTGTTAGGCCCCTCAGGTCGTGGGACAGAGCCAGGAATGCTGGCTGGAGGAGTCCCAGAATTCTAAATATAAATCTCTCAGTTGATATTGATATACTTGTCAAAATAAAAGGGTAGAACATTTTTTATTTAAGTTTGTTAGCTTTGATTTACAACTCTTACATATTTGGATATTTGGTATATAGGTTTATATATTTTTATCTTGCCCTAGGCTCCACAAATATGAGCAATAGGCCAACTCATCTCACTATAACATACTGACTCTTTGCCTCATGCTTTCTATCCTTTCTGCCTAGAAATCCCCAAACTTGCCCACTGGGAAATTCACCCCTCTTCATTCTCACAGCTTCCCAAATCCACCTTTCACCCGAAACTTTTCAGCTTATTGCAAAAGGAGGTGCTGATTTCCTCTCTCCTGCCCTTTCAGAGCTGCCTAGATTTTTCCTGCTATTCCCAGACTGAAGAGGATGTAACTAACTTACAGTGCATACCTGTAGTCGTTTTATTGTCTGTGCTGCCATTCTCCTGTTCTTTATTTCTAAAGAGGTTGCTATATGCAGCCAGACGTCCAGAAGATGTCTGGTCTAATTAGCATATTACCCTTTTATTATTATACATGTACATGTCTTTCTTACTGACTATAAATTTATGAGGGGACTACGCCTTCCTCTTTATTCTCAATATGTAGCACAACACCTTGCACATAGTAGATGCTCAATAAATATTGGTTGTTTAATTGAAGTCCATAGGAGACAGGGGCAAACCAGGAAGGACAAATCTATGCTATTTATATTTAAAACTGGAAGAGAACTTAACAGTCACCTAGTGTTTTCCTACATTTTGCAAGAGAAGGGGGTCTTCAAGCTGCATATAGCACACCTCAGAGCTCAGGCCACCACCATCAGTGGCTGGCATGCGCCACAACCCTGCCTTAGCCTCTGTGGAATGATACTTATTGTATAAGCTCTCCATCTAATATACAAGGCAGGGCCTAATGACTTAGGAAGAGTTAGAAAAGCAAGGACACAACCAGGGGATCTATGATAGTTTCAGTTTCATTTAGCAGGGAGAAAATGGAGGGAGTAGAGCCCAGAAAAAAGGTTAGATTCCTGTAGGCTCATCAGTACAGGACCAAGTTTAGAGGATGGTCAGCTAGGGGGTAGGGCTCTTATGTTGTGGAGCAAGCCCATCAGGGTGGTTCATAGGATGTGGACATGCAGAATAACGAGGCTTGGAAGAGAGTCAGGAAATGGCACCACTCAGTGACTCAGGCCAGCACCATCCTTATCTCTCCCTCAATCCTCCATCCCCCACAACAATCAATCACTGAGGCCTGATCACTTCTTTCTAAACCTCTTGAGCTCTGCCTACTTCTCTCCATCCCCACTAGCACCTCAGAGTGCAGGCTACCACCATCTCCCATCTGAATTATGACAACAGCCTCCTATTGCACTCTGTACCCCCAGTCCGACCCCCCACCCCTGCCGCCAAGCCATTCTTCACACTAGAGCTAGAATGATCTTTCTAAAATGCAAATCTGAGCTTCTCACTCTTCTGTTGAAATAATTTCTTGCTGCTTTCTAGATAAAATTCAAATGTCCTAGCTTGATTCCCCAAATCCTTTAGGATCAAGCTGCTAACAACCAGTCTCACCTCTCTGCACCCTGCCACACCCACAACTGTTCATTCTGGCCACACTGAATTACTTGCCCTTTGGGGAAGAGAACACGTAATCCCTCGCTTCAAAGCCTTTGTATTTACTGTTTCTTCTCTATGGGATAGCCTCCTATTCCCTCCTTATACAGGGGCTTCAACTGTCTCATAAATCTCACCTCCTCCTGGAAGCCTTCCTTGACTACCACTTCTCAGAACTGGATTCGTGTTCTTCCTATGTGCTCTGATAGCATCACGTACTTACCTCTCTTGTAACACTATTGTACAGTATTAAAATAATTTGCCTTTTAATTCTCTGTATTCCCTGCTAGACTATAAACATTTTAAAGTCAAGGACTCTCTTATTCACCATTCAATCATTCATGAAATTTTTGTTGAGAGCCTAGTATGTGCCAGGTACTGTTCTAAATGTTGAGGATATAGTGGTCAATAAGGTCCCTGCCCTGGTGAAGCTTATCTTCTAGTTGGGGGTGGGGGTGGGGGGAGGAGGAGAAGCAATAAAAATAAAAATACAATACATGCTAAAAAGAAAAACAAAGGAGGATAAGGAGATAAAGAAGGGAAGGTGATGGCTATTTAGATTGGGTGGTCAGGAAAGGCTTCTCTAAGGAGGTGATATTTGAGATGAGACCTAAATGAAATGAGAGAACGAGCACGATTGGAGGAAGAATGTTCCAGGCAGAGGAAACAGCAAAGGGCCTGAGTGGGAATAAGTTTGGTGTGTCTAAGGATCAGTAAGAGTCTAGTGTAGCTGAACCCTGAAATTTTTTCTGTGAGTACTGGAAAACTATTGGGAGGTTTTAAGTTGCATTTTCTGACCTACATTTTAAAATATTTCTTTAGCTACTTACTGTGTGGAAAGTAGACTGTGGCAAAGCCAGATTGGAATCAGGGAGGCCAGCTAAAAGGCTATTCTAGCGGTCCAGCAAGAGATGTCAGTGGCTTGGACCCAACTAGATATTGGAAGTGGTAAAGGGTGAATAAATGTGGGATTGTATTTTCAGTGTCTAGCATGATGTCTGGCTAGACATTCAATAAATATTTAATTAATGAATTAAGAATTAATTAATTCAACTAAATGAGGACTCTGAGCTGGAACTGAAACCATCCATCCTTTAAACCTTACTAATAGCTGCCACTAGCAAAGGATCAGTACTAGGCTATATATATACATTTCTATAAATCAATATGTAGATGACAAGTAACCCAATAGGAAAACAGGCAAAAGACATACATGAATAGGCATTTCACAGAAGAGGAAACATGATTGACCAATAAATATATAAAAAAGTGCTCAACCTCATTAATAACCAGGCAAATATAAATTGAAACCACCATGAAATACCATTTTATATTCAACAGATTGACTAAATACCAAAATTGGTAAGGATAGGTAGCAACTGAAATCTTATATACTTTGATGGGCATAAATATTGGAAAACAATTTGACATTATCTAGAAAACTTAAAGATTTTCATATCCTACAATCCAAGAAACTATTGCCCATGTACACCAGGAGACATGTACAGAAATGTTCTGAGAAGCATTGTTTGTAATGGCAAAAAGCTAGAAACAAACTTAACTACTCATCAACAGGGTAATTAATCAACAAGTTGGTGGATTATTATACATCAATGAAAATAAAGAAACTACAGCTGCCTACATCAACATGGATGAATATTAGAAACAAAATGTTAAATAAAAGAGCAAGCAAAGAAGTCTAAAAATAATTTATACCACTCTTAGAATGTTTTTTAAAGGGTGGAGCCCAAAATAAACAATATATGGCACTATATCAAGAAAAACCTTGAAATGGTAAACATAAAATTCAGGGGCTACTATAGGAGAGCAGCATATGGCCCCCCTCCCCCATGGTACTAGTATTTTTTTTTCTTTTCTTGAATTAGGGGTGGTTTAAGGGGTGTCCATTTTATTATTATGCTTCATCTTTCCTATATAATAAAAGCCTAATATGCCAAGTGTCTGGTTGACCAATCAAAGAATAATATGCTAATGATATGCTAAGGCTGCTCAACTACTTGCTATGATGTACACTGACCACCAGGGGGCAGATGCTCTGACCTATAGGTTAGCTTGCTGTTGGGGTCCGGCCGATCTGGACTGAGACAGGCTGGACACGCCCTGGAACCCTCCTGAGGTCCCTCCCTGGCCTCAATCATGCACCGGTGGGGTCACTCAGCCTGGCCTGCACCCTCTTGCAATCCGGGATCCCTCAGGGGATGTTGGAGAGCCTGTTTCAGCCTGATCCCACAGGCCAGGCCGAGGGACCCCACTGGTGCATGAATTTGTGCACCGGGCCTCTAGTGATTTATATAAAATGTCAGCTCTAGGAAGGCAAGGATTTTTGTCCTGTTTTGTTCAGAGCTGTGTTTCCAGAACCTAGGATAGTGCCTCACACATAGGATCTCAATAAATATCTGTTGAATAAATGATATTCGTTACTTGCAACTTTTATATAATTCAAATACTTCATGCTTTCTAAAAAGAAGAAAAATACCTACTTTACTCATGGTGCCCCTTGATTATTGTAACTGAAAGTCATACTACCTCCTCAACTCCTATTACCCTTTTAACCTATTAAATTTTGCCACATATTATATACTAGAGGCCCTATGCACAAAAATTCATGCAAGTGTAGGCCTTCCTTCCCCCGCTGCTGGCACTGGCTTCCCTCAGCACCAGGGACCTGGGCTGGCTTCCCTTGGTCCACCTGCAGGCACCAAGGACCTAGGCTGGCTTCACTTGGACCGCCTGCAGGCACCCAGGACCCGGGCTGGCTTCCCTCCAGCCCCAGCTTCGTCAGGAAGGATGTCCAGAATGACGTCCAGAAGATGTCTGGTCTAATTAGCATATTACCCTTTTATTATTATACATGTACATGTCTTTCTTACTGACTATAAATTTATGAGGGGATTATGCCTTCCTCTTTATTCTCAATATGTAGCACAATACCTTGCACATAGTAGATGCTCAATAAATATTGGTTGTTTAATTGAAGTCATAGGAGACAAGGGCAAACCAGGAAGGACAAATCTATGCTATTTATATTTAAAACTGAAAGAGAACTTAACAGTCACCTAGTGTTTTCCTACATTTTGCAAGAGAAAACAACTGAATTCTATAAAGGGGAAGTGATTTTCCTAAAGTCACATGATTAATTAGTAGGTTTCTAAAATCTAGATTCAGATCTCTAGTTTCCTGCCCTTAGCTCTTCACAATATATCACAATGACTTTTATTTTCTGTTTTGTCTGTGTGTGTTCCTTGGCTTGGGAGCCTCTAAATGGCAGGGACCAAATCTGTTCACATAGATACTTAACATGGCTTCTAGATAAATATGCAGGACCTGTACAAATTCACCTTACCAATTCAGAAGAACTTAGATTCTTCCCCAGCAAAAATTTGTTTGGTCATCCTTTTGCCACCAATTCTCCCTCAGAAGCCTGGACACTAAGGATCGTTTTCCTTCCTTCATTTACTGTTTTCTTTCTCCCAGAATAGGTTGGTTTGCTAATTAATGGCTTCACGGTTCTGCTGTCCTGAGGAACTGATTTAGTATGAGAAAGTGTCAAATCCACCCAGCCTCAGGAGCTTGAAATTAGCAATCATAAACAGAGGAGTTTAAGGCCTAAGAATAGTCCATATTGGCAGTGCAAAGGTACCACTTTAACTTGTACAAAATTCCTTGTTGAGCAGAAAGAAAGGGACTCCTAGAAGGTTAACTCTGGATGGAACCTTAGAAACCACCTACTTCTCTCTCCAACTGAGGAAACTGGAGCTTTGACAGGTGAAGAAACGTGCAGTTACTCAGGTAGTTAGTAGCAAGGCTGGGACTAGACTCCCAGTCTCCTGCCTCCAAGCCAGCTATTCTTTCCGTGCCGTGTGCTGGCCACATGTGCATCTAGCAAAATGCATCATAGAGTAGCTTCACCTTAAACCATCAGGAGTGAAAAACAAATTATTCAAACCCTTCCTCTCCTCTCTGGCAATTATTTTTCTTTGTGTTTCCATGTGTCCTAGTCTCTCTCTCTCTCTTTTTATCCCTTTTATGTTTCTCCCTGTGAATTCCTCCCTCTGTTTGAGGTTTCAAATTGAGCTGTAGCATGCCTGCATGATTCTCTTGATTCTTCTTCACTAAACTACTGTGTCTTTCTAAAAGCAAACATGCATAAACCTATCAAGGCTCTTTCTTGGTGACCTTTGTGGAAAAGAACACGGAATTTCTGTATGAGAGGTGCTGGACCTCCCTCCTCGCCTATCCAGTCAATTAAAAGGAGTCTCTGGCCCTGATTTGTTAACCAATCCTGAGAAAGAAAAAAATCAATCTCCTTTCTTCGTCACTACTGAGCAGGGAAGCTGCTAACCAGTCAGAATCTGCCACCAAGAGTCATTAGAAAAGCCGGCCAATCAGGCCAACCTTGTTACATGGTCTGGTAGGAAAAGGAAGGGATTGATTGGAAAGGATGGTTCTGGCTCCACACCCTTTCCTTCCTGGACCGTTTTCCCCTCACTGAAGTGAGAGAAGGATTCTTTCCCAAGTCCTCAGTAAAGAAAATCCCTAGGCCCTTCGCTAATGTTCTCTTGAATAATCTTTCACCACTCACTCACATACCTCTGTCCACTTTTTGTAATCTCATTGTTCCCTTATTGATTTAATTTCTGGCTACAGACCTAGTAGCAATAACCCCCAGGATTCTCAGCCTTCCCCACAGACCTCCAACCACCAACCATGTCAAATAACTTGTTTTGGATGATGGATGTAGATGAAAAAAAATTACAGTTGAGTATTTTCAGCCATCATTGAAAGGACCTTGTAATAATGCCTCTGAGGAGCAGTGCAGAATTGAATGGCAATGCTAATAATAATAGCAATAATAATAATAATAACAATAATAATGCTGTTACTACTCTTACTAGCATTAAACTCTTACTGAGTTCCAAGCACCTTGTTAAAAACTTCACGTTTATTACCCCAATGTTCGCTGTGGTGTACGCACTAGTATTATTCCCAATTTACATAGAAGGTAATCCATCTAGAGGGGCTAACCAGCTTGCCCAAGGTCACACAGGGATTTGGGAAACGAGGTTTGTCTGAATCAGAGCCCGGTGAAGGGGAGTAGGGGGAGTAGACAGGGCAAGCTGTCACAACTTTTGAGAGGAGCCAGCTCTAGCTCCTCGGAGCCCCTTCTGCAAACCTCCCTGGGGACTGTTATCGGCACCCGAGAGGGGTCAGTGTGGTCCCAACAGCCGCAGAAACCGTTTGCCGGTAGCGGCCCTGAGAACCGTGAACTTTTTGCCTCGGAGGACAGGAAGCTGCGAGCTAAAGGGAACTCAGGGCGGACGGAGCGGGGGTGTCTGGGGACTGGAGGGGACACCCTTGCTCGCCTGCCTTCCCTTGTTCCTCGGCACCTGGCAGCGCCCGGCCCTGCTTGGTACTTGGAACCAGTAAATACCTGTTGATTGATTCGCAAGGCTTCCAGCTTCGTTCCTCACTCACCCTCGTCCCCCAAGACACCCGCTGGCCCTGGAGGGAGATTGGGGGTTTTCAGGGGAACCCGTGAGAATCCTCATCTAGCCGGAGCCGCGGCTTTCGGACGGGAGGGGCGTCCCCCCCCCCC
>NW_005361075.1:909315-934269 GCF_000412655.1 Myotis brandtii
TTCTCCCCGCGCCTTCCCCCCGTTTCAGGAGCTCGGGGCCATAAAAATGCAGATGGAGGATCGGTGTGAAATAACGGGCCCATATAAATCCCTCTGCCGCCCGCCTGCAAGATGGATTGGCCACATTGAAATTCCTCCGCGAGGATAATTAAACTCGGGGCCTCATCCGGGCAAAATTACATTCCTGTAATGGCGTCGCTCGGGGTCCCGGGAAATTGCTCCGTGGGCTTTCAGCGGCGGTTTTTATCGCCGGCCGGGGTGTGCCTGGCTGCGGCTCGCCTCTCCTCCGGGACCGTAAAGCTGCTGCCGTGATTTATCCTCCCCTTCTCCCAAATCCGATTAAATGGAGGAGCTCGGGGCCGGGGCGCCGCGGGGCCCGGGAACCGGGAGGGGGCGGCGGGAAGGACGAGGCCAAGGAGGGGAGGACAAACGGCCCCTCCGAGGCCGGTGGATTTGGCTTTATTTACAGCCGCAGCATTCTTTTTATTTTTTATTTTTTTATGGGGGTTTGGTGAGCTTTCCCCGTCTTTCTCCTGCTGCGTGCAAGCCCGACGCCTGGACGCCGGGGTCTGGCCAGGAGGGGACTAGGTAGGCCTTGCACCGCCTCTTGCAGGGGCTGTCAGACCCCGCGGAGACAGGGGCCGGAGGAAGCAATGAGGGCCGTGGCGCCCCCACTTCCTTACGTGGCCCAGGGAAGGACAGGACGAGGGGAAAGCTGAGGGGTCTTCATAAGAGCACCTCTTTGGGGGTCTGCTGGTCTCAGAAGCCTGGGCAGAGAATGGGCATGCCTGGCGTGACCTCGCAACCTCACTGCAGGTCAGTTTCAAGATTGAGAGTCAGGTGCTTGAGTCCCATCATCTTTAGCCCCTATCTTCTGGTTCGCTGATGCTAGTTTCCTCGTGGCTGATCACTGGAATTAAGAAAGAGAGAGAGAAAAAAATAAAGGCAAAGCCACCCGTGGTCGCTGGGGCGTGTTGCTGACTATTCCCCCACTGAACAGGTTTCCCATCCATAAAGCCAGAGTTCCAGGGGCAACAACGCAAGAATCCCGCTACATTTTGGGCACTGAACCCCAATCCCGATTGTATGCTATTTAACATTGAATTACTAGGTAGATTTTTATTTTCAATGTGAATACGCATGCTCGGGAAGGAAACGCGAGTCCAAGATCCCAAATGCTGTGCAGACCATACCGCAGGCCACATAACGGATTGGTTTACACTGCGGAGTTATCCTTATTTCTGCAGCCGCTCCGCCTGCAGTTTCTCCTCTACAACGCCAGGTGGAGCGACTGGCCGGATGCCACCACCGAGGTGGCAGGCGGCGCTGTGGCGCCTGAGCCGCCTCCACATTGCAGTCACTCTATCCTTGGCGGAGCGACTCGTTGGTCCGGGCCGCGCATGCGCGAAGCCTTTCTTTCGCTATTCCAGCCCCCCCGCCCCTCTCTGTCTTCTCTGCACTGGGAGCAGGTAAGGCTTGGGCCCTCGTGCCCGCTTGCGCCGCGCACGCGCGCGGGATACCCTCCCTCGCGCGGTTGCTTTGAGGCCGGTACCTTGCATGCTCCCACCCGGGTCCTCACGCCCTTCCTCGCTCCCGGTATCCCCGCGTCTTAAGATCTGCCCCTTCCGTGTGCCGTTGACCTCCAACCGCGCGGGCCTGGCGCCATCTTGGATGACTCGCTGTGGGAGGGCGCGTTGGAGCTGGCGAAAGTCAAATGCCAGAGTGCTCACTTCACCTGTCCTAACTCAGCCCTTACAAACGCTCTTTTCTTACCCTCTTGCCCTCTCAGAGTTATCACAACCCCTAGACTCTCCCCTCCAATCTCTGCTTTATCCTCTCATCCTTACCCCGTGCCTGCCTTATCCTGAAACCTCCAGACTTCAGGACCTCAGGTGCCGAGCAATGGAGCTAGTGGATCATCCAAAGCCACCAACCCCTCTAGTCAGCACCCCTCCATTTAAAAAAGTAAGCCGTGAACGTGGTAGAAGTGAACAAAACAGTCAAAACATTCCCTTCAGGCGGTGATCTGGGAGAGCTATTGCAGGAAAGAGGCCGGTTTCTTTGGAACCTTGGGTTGTCTTCCAATGCCGTTCTCTTCCTTTCACCGCGGTGAAGTTGGGGGGAGACACAGTGGACTGATAGTGAGGTTTGCTGTGAGGGGCAGCAGGCCCAGAAGCGTAGGGTGGGACCTGCATGGGATCATGTGCACCTGCCCGCTTCCGTCAAGGGCTTAATGAGAGTCCCTGACTCTGCCCTCCAGAGGAAAAATAAAGTGTAAGGAGGGGGATGGTTAAGTCAGCAGTCCAGTAACTCAGTGACTGGTCTACAGGAGGAGGAGACCTGTGGTGACTTAGGTCCTGGGTTCCGGATGGTACCGTTGCCTGGGGTGTGGCAGGCGCAGCTGCAGACTGGCCAGGTTGGGTGGCCAAGGAGCAATCAGCACTTCTCGCAGCTCCTTAATTGCCACCCTTGGGTGTGGTCTTACCGTGGGCCAGCACCACATTAAGCTCTTTACATCAGTCATTTCATTTAATCTCCCCAAGAACTGCATTTTACAAATGATGATATTGAGGTTTAATCCTTGGGAAAAACCAGTCCTCTCTTTTTTTAAGCTTTAAAGAGATTTTGGATTTGACCCAAGAAAACCTGAATAGTTCAGCACAAAGTTAGGTTAGAGTTAAAGATGGGCAGAAATCAGAGTTCTTGACAGGATGAGAGTTGAAGACATCCATTAATCTAAAAGTAACTTAAAAGATTCTGGATTCAGAAGAGTAACCTAGGGAAATAGGAGTCCAACTCCTTTAAGGAAGTGTCACTTAACAGACCTAAGAAATCAGTGAGTATTTTAACCTTTAGCATGCTATAAAGCTTTCATTTATTAGTAAGAGTTAAAGTCCTGACTTTACCACTGTCATAATTTAAGATTGGTTTTTAGATGGTGCCTTTAGTATGGATAAGAATCACGTGGGAAGCTTGTTCGAAATACAGGTGCTGGACTTAACCCCGGAGATCTTGGCCAGGAAGGTCTAAGGCAGCGGTTCTCAACCTGTGGGTCGCAACCCCTTTGGCGGTCGAACGACCCTTTCACAGGGGTCGCCTAAGACCATCCTGCATATCAGATATTTACATTATGATTCATAACAGTAGCAACATTACAGTTATGATGTAACAACGAAAATAATTTTATGGATGGGTCACAACATGAGGAACTGTATTTAAAGGGCCAGAAGGTTGAGAACCACTGGGGTGAGACCCAAGAATATGCATTTTTAATACATACACCATCCTTACACCTAGATAATTAGTTCAGGTGGGCCTCTCACTTCACTTGGAAAAACCCTGCCTTTAGATGTTTAACTCACCGGTACCTCTCAGATAAGTTCAGTTCTACCAACATAGGCACCTACAGAGTGTCAGCATTGTTTTAGATCTTGTGTATTGAATGCCCCTTCAAGGAGTGATGGTGAAAATGAATACTTTAACAGTGGTTGCTAATTAGAGTAATGGCAAAGTTCCTAATTGATCTTCCTCACCCTGTTAATTGATATAGGAAATGGAGAATCAAATGCTTAAAGTAATTAGAAGATCACTGGCGACCCTTCCAGTGTTTTGGTCTTCTACAAATAACTCCCCAAAGTCTTTACAGGGCAACTTTGTTAGGCCCAGATAATGAGGTCTTGAAAAGGGTTCCTTTTGAATAGAAACTGAGGAAAACTTAGGCAAAGGACACTGAGCAAATTTCCTCTTGACAACCCCAACTCACGAGGCTATGGAAGTAAATAATGGGTCTTAAAACGGACCAGGTGGCTACTTGCTCAGACCAGGGAAGTCACTTGGTTATAAGGAAATCTTGACTTCAGAGTTCTGATTCCATCTCTTTTAAGATGAGGTCAGTCACTCTGCTCTCGGGGCCATTTAAATTTTCCAGAGCCCCTTTTCTGCTAATAAAAATGTCATTTGGTGAGCAAGGACAGTGTTCACAATGTGCTTCTGTAATTCCAGCTCCCCTCATCCCCTGAAAATGTATGCCTGCACCAAGTTTGTGTCCACCCCCTCCTTGGTGAGTACCTGCCTTTTCTAGGAGACTTTTCAAGAGGGGCATCTTGTCTCTTCCTTGCAACACCTTGTTCTTTACAGTTGGGCCGGGGGAAGATCCTTTGCTATGCTAGCCTGACAGGAGAGAGAATGTTTACCTGCCCCATATCCTTTGGAGGCCAGTTAATTCTTCTCGTCCACCAATCTTAGAAGAGGAAAATGAGAATCTAGACTGAGATCAGGTTATTTCTACCCTAAAACTTTCTGTAAACTGGAACCCAGCCAGAAATGGTAAACATGAAGTAGATTGCCTAACTTGCATTAAGTATGCACTGTGTACAGGATTTTGTCCTGTCGAAGAGCCATAGCTAAGAGACCCTCTGGGAGCTTAAATTTGGGTGGGAAGCTAACATACATGTAAATACACACTGGAAAAATATTTTACTCAAAAGCACTAGCATGGAAGAAATTACAAATTATTAAATGGTGGAAGTGGTGCTATTGGTGGGTACTATTTATTGAGCACTTACTATGCCTGGCTCTGAATTTACCAGTTTGTATACACAGTCTTTTTTTGTTGTTAATTCTCACCCGAGGATATTTTTCCATTGATTTTTAGGGAGACTGGAAGAGAGAGGGAAAGACAGAGAAACAAAACACCAGTGTGAGAAAAACACATCGATTGGTTGCCTCCTGCATGTGATCTGACCAGGGCCCAGCCAGGGAGCAGCCTGCCCTTGACCGGAATTGAACCCAGGACCCTTGAGTCCGCAGGCCAACGCTCTATCCACTGAGCCAAACCAGCTAGGGCTACACAACCTTATTTACTTTTCAAGTCAACCCTGAAATAGATTATTCCCATTTGAAGAGGAGAAAACAGGCTTAGATATGACTATCCTAAGGTCACACAGCTGATTACAGAGCTAAGATGAATCTAGGTATATCTCATTTAAGCCCTGGCTGTTAACCACCATGTTGTCTGCCTTGGAGATACTGGCTTGAGGTTAGAAAGGCTAACAGAAGGTGGTGAATTTACAGCATGGGCCTTCGTGCCTATCTTTAGAAGGATGTGTTTAAGGAAAGATACTCTAGTCGTTGGGTTCCTTCTTATGGGCTAGCCAGTACCAACATATATCTCTTATTGAGTGAAGCAAATCCTTCTGAGGCTTATATCTTTTCCCATTCTCAAGGCCTGTGAAAGGATACAGTGAGGGTAGCCCCTCAAAAAGTAGACTTCCTTTTCTTAAAGCAAAGGTGAAACCTGGGAAGCAAGAGAGAAATGGTGAGGTTCTTCAATCTAGAATTAGCTAAAAGTAAAAGAATACCCAACATTCTGATTTAAGTTTGAAAGAATGAAAGGGGCATTGAATAACAACTTAGGATGGTTCTAAAACTCCTCTCCAGAGCCTTCCTTGACTTTCTTGCCCTTGTGTCATTCCTGCTAGGTCCGGAGCACCTCTCAGCTGAGCCGGTCAATGTCTGCAGTGGTGCTGAAACGACCAGAGACACTGACAGATGAGGTACCTTATCGGTGGAATTGGGCCTGTGGTTTGGGAGTAAGGAGTGGCGAGGGTTTACCTAGAAGAACCAGTAGGGGGAGTCATCACAGGAAAATTAGTGAAGAATCGAGGCCATTGGTTTTAGGTGGAGATGCAGAGCAGTTGATAGCATATATGCTCTAGCGTTCCAGCTCTGGCACTGGTAACACATGCTTATGTGTGCTACTGATGACTGCCATTACTTGGCCTAATTTACAGACTTCATTTGGAACATTTAGTCCCAGAAAGATGATCTCTTCGAGGCACCAAGCACAGGCTAGGATTTTGATCTTAGAAAGCATACTTGAATTTTAAAGGTATTTGAAGTTCACCTCTTGCATTAAAAAGTTTTTCTTGGCAGCATTTTAGGAAGTTTTCTAGAAAGTAAAAAGATTTTCTGTTTTTTGGGGGGGGGGGGCATGGGATTTAACAGCATAAAGCTTTCTTTAAGTGTTACAAAAGTTTGCAAAGCAAAAGGGGATTCCTAAAAATTTTATCTCCTATATTTTTCCTCTTCACAGAGCAGCTTGGCAGCCCCACGTCCCCTGACCTCGCTTATTTCTAGCCGTAGCTTCCAAACCAGTGCCATTTCAAGGGACATCGACACAGCAGCCAAGTTCATTGGGGCTGGGGCTGCCACAGTAGGGGTGGCAGGCTCTGGGGCTGGAATTGGGACTGTGTTTGGGAGCCTCATCATTGGTTATGCCAGGTAAGATGGGCCCTCCATTTGTCTCTGATGTGTTTCCCAAAGGTTCGAACAGAAATATTTGGGGATCTAGAGCTACATTATCCTATATAGTAGCCACTAACCTATATGTGGCTATTTGAATTTCAATTTCAATTAATTAAAAGTACACCAAGTTTAAGTTTTTTGTTTTTCAGTCACACTGGCTGTATTTCAAGTGGTCAGTAGCCACATGTGACTAGCGACTACTGTACTAGACAGTGCAAATATACATTATTGAACAGCTTTGGTTTAGAGCAGGAGTAGGCAAACTAAGGTAGGTGGGCCATAACTCGGTTTTTATAGCTGAGCTAGGAATGGGTTTTACATTTTTTTAAAGGGTCATGAAAAAAAGGCAACAGAGACCATATGTGACCTGCAAAAATTAAAATATTTACTGTCCGGCCCTTTACAGAAAAAGTTTGCAACCCCTTGTCTACAGCCCCTCTAGAGTCAGTAGGGTGTTTCACTGCTATTTTCCCCCATCTCTGAGAATTCCCCTCTGTCACTCCTGGGAAAACTGCCTCTGCAGCCAGGCCCACTGCTCCCTGACACTTGGGACTATTTGGTCCCCACCTATTCTGGGCACCTTGCTGTTAAAACTAAATTAATTCTCTAGAGGCCCTCAAGTTCTCTTAATGTCTTTGGAAAAATGAGTTTGTTTTAGGGTTTGTGTGAAACAAGAAGCCTAACTGCTTCTGTGTCCAGAATTCTGTTAAAAGCTGGGTGTTGCTTTACTTTACCATGAAGGCTTCCAGAGATGACAGAGTAAGGGAAATAGAAATTATATATTGGCTTTCAGAGTTGGGAGTTCCTTATACCATTTTGATTAATATCATCTAAACCCCATAGGCCAGTGGTCGGCAAACTCACTAGTCAACAGAGCCAAATATCAACAGTACAACGATTGAAATTTCTTTTGAGAGCCAAATTTTTTAAACTTAAACTATATAGGTAGGTACATTGTTATTAACTTAATTAGGGTACTCCTAAGGCTTAGGAAGAGCCACACTCAAGGGGCCAAAGAGCCGCATGTGGCTCGCGAGCCGCAGTTTGCCGACCACGGCCATAGGCTATCTGTAACTTCTTAAAGTCCAAAATCTTTTGACTATTTTGAAATGAGAGAAGGTAGTGTTTTCCTCAGACTCCCTTGTCCTCTAGAACACTGTTTTTCTAATTGTGTTCTTAAAGCCCTAAAGTTCTGAGGGTATACCCCAGAGACTGACTTAGAAGAATGAAGGGGAGACCAGTCAAACAAACTTTTACAATCCCCCACTTTTTTTACCTTTGCATTTTGGCTTTTATATGTTTCGTATTTGGGGGTTCTGCTGTTTAAAGTTTGAAAATACTATGATAGGCCCTGCCACTCCAGATACCTCTTCCATCCTGGTTGGGCCCTGGATAGGTAAGTGTCCAGGCCCAGAGGTCTTAAGTTATGACAATGATATGGGTGACCCAGTAGAGGTGGTAATGTTCATGCCTGGGCCATGTTACACGATTTTGGATTGTCCACTCCCCTCATTTTGTCTCTGTAGAGCCCTTGATGTGTCAGGTCAAGAATTTGGGAATGATAGTATCACCCTGAGAGAATTGTTTCATAAGATGAGCTTGAGGAGATGAATTCTCCCTGAGCCCACCTTTGATGTTTATACTTTTCTTTATGTGGACTAGAAATTCAGTCTTTTTTCTTCCCCTTCTCCCAGGAACCCTTCTCTGAAGCAACAGCTCTTCTCCTACGCCATTCTGGGCTTTGCCCTCTCAGAGGCCATGGGGCTCTTTTGCCTGATGGTGGCCTTTCTCATCCTCTTCGCCATGTGAAGGAGCTGTCTCCACCTCCCATAGTTCTTTTTCCCGTGTCTTGTCTGCCCTGTATGTTCCTTTTCCTATACCTCCCTAGGCAGCCTGGGGAAAGTGGTTGGCTCAGGGTTTGACAGAAGGAAGACAAATAAATACTGTATTAATAAGATGTTTCTTGAGTCTCCTGTGTATATTTCTTTTCCACAGTTGGCTGAGTGCCTTGGTGAGAGTATAAGGCCTCAAGGGTGGTGATGATTCTAAACTCAACATGGGTCTTGCCTCCCTTGTTCTTCAAGCTGTGTCAAGGACAGCTTTATTCAAATTAGGTAACAATTTGATAATAATTTTCACCTGCCATGGCCTGTTACTTGATTGGGTCAGTGGCAGCTTAAGTGCTTGCTTAAAATTATGACTAATGGGCTCTCTGTTCCCACTGTGGCTATCCTGGCTCAGTCCCTCATTGCCACCAACCTGGTCTGTTGCAGTAACCTCATAACTGGCCTGCCTCTAGTCTCTTCCCTTTAGCATTTACTTCTACCCACCACTGCCAAGTCAATCCTCCTTAAGCATAGGACTGGTTTTGCCATTTACCAATTCAAAAACAGTCTGACCTCAATTTTCTCAGCTTCATGTTTTATTCCATACACTACCAAAAGTGAACTAATTGTCATTTTCTAAATATTTCACCTGTGTTCCTGTCTTTCTATCTTCAGGCCTTGCCCTTTGGCCATCTCTGCTTTCTTTCTCTGAATCTTTGCTCACTTTTCTCTTTATCAAACTCTCCCTATTATCCTGAAAGATGTAGCTTAAATGCTACCTCTTCCTCCATGAAGCTCTTACCTGGTTTCCATTCACCATCAGTCAAATGAACATTAACTCATAAAGGACTGTAGAACACATACATATCCTTTATAATGCTTATATGGTCTATGATAAATTATGGATTTGTATGTGCCTTATCTTCCGTATTAGATTGTCAAGTTTCTTGGAAAAAGACTATGTCTTGTTCATCTTTGTATTTCTAGAAATATCTCACATGGTGCATCTCAGCAGTATCTAGTCACATTTTTTTATTTAATTATCTAAACCAACCACCTCACTTCATAAGTGAAACAGGCTTTGAGAGGTCAAGGACTCTCAGGAACATTGACTAGCAAAGCTAGAACTAGAACAAGGATTATGTCTTGTAGCCCAGAATGTAAGACTGCCATACTGTTGGTTTCGTGGGACTCTCCCAAGCCTAGTGTTGCTGGTGACTTATTTTTCCAAGAAAGAAAGGGCAAAATAAGCAAACAAATCTTTTCCCTTAAAAACGCATCAATAGGGCCCTAGTGGGTTTGGCTCAGTGGAGAGAGTATTGGCCTGTGGACTGAAGGACCGCAGGTTCAATTCCGGTCAAGGGCACATGCCCAGATTACGGTCTCAATCCTCAGTAGGGGGTGTGCAGGAGGCAGCCAATTAATGATTCTCTGACTGATGTTTCTATCCCTCTCCCTTCCTCTCTGAAATCAATAAAAAAATATTTTTTAAATCAATGGGAAAAATAATCCTTGGATAAGGATTTAAAAAACAAAACTAAAATGCCATCAATAGGGACTTGGACAGTGGAGTTAGTATCAGGTTGGTAAAGAATTATATTTTCTAAAGGCTAGGTCAACCTTAAATAAGCTTTATCTTATATCTGAAATAACTGAGTAAATAAAATCCTTTCAGAAATGATAATGTATATGACCACAATGTATTTTATTTTGGTTCAATTGATGACTATAAAATTAAAGCCCAGAGCAGAGACTTGGTCCCAGGGTAGACAGATACTCAGGAAACAGGTCACCCCAATTCATTCACCCTTGCCCTTTTGCTATTGTGATCAGGGGTTGATAGGAATCCTATCTAGAGTTGGCTTTCAGATTGCTATACTATCCCCAAATAACTATTCTGGGCTGTGGGGCTCAAAGTGGACCTCACAAAAACTTCTCCAGTCAAGAGTATGTGGAAGGTATCTATATATTTGGAAATGAGGAATACCCCTCCTTTTGTTTGAGTCCCCTGAGTTTGAACCTCTGGTAGGAGCCTTAGTTGCCCATCCCTTTCCCGAGTCATCAGATCAGAGTAATCTATTTTCTTTCCTTGACCCTCTCTTTGGGATTGAATCTCACTAACCCCCTAACCACTTAGGTGCTTAGAGACAGCACAGCTTGGTGGCCCACGTGTTTTTGTTCTCTCTTGAGGTGAATGATGAGATAGTGCTGCAAGAAGCTTGGAAGCAAATTTCTTCAAGAGGAGTCAGGCAACCTGGATCCTCTTTCAGGCCCCAAGAGAGATGGCAACACAAGTTGCCAACAAAAAGGGGTGGAGGAGTGCTGTGTTTTAGTAGAGGGGGCCCAAGAGCAAATTTGCTGAAAATTTTTCCAATTTTGATAACATGGAGTGAAAGCTTTCTACCTGTCCTTGTAGTTAGAAAGTGCACATGATTTGAAATTAGGAGATATTAGTTCTAATCTCTCTTATACCACTGTCCATGTGACAATGAGCAGATCACTAACCAATAACTTTTTCTAGGACCTCAGTTTCTCCCAATATACTAAATAGGGATAATAATTCTCATCCTAGGAATTATTTGTGTGCAACAGAGTTACACTGAATATTTGGAAAGGATGGTGCCATCAAAGTCTAATGTATATTGATTTTAATTTGCTTTCTCATTTTTCATGGGAGTTCAGAGTATATTATGGGCATTTTCTAGACAGCTTATCCTATTAAGGTTATCATAGACCACCTAAAATTTAAAGTCTGGCTGTAAAGCATATGGAGAGAGAATTCTGGGATTCTGAAGGCAGCAAGGCTTACTTCCTTCTTATTCCTCAGTTTCAAGAGTCAGTTGTGTTTCTTCAGTACCAGGGGAGAAGTGTCTAGGTTTGTGCCATCCTAATCAGAAATCATCTAAATGCTGAAAAGCGGTAATGAACCCTGTTCCAGCCTCCCTTTCAGGATGGATTTATTAGTTGGAAGCCTTTTCAGATCATCATGAGGAGAGAGCTCTTAAGGAAACAACTCTCTTGACTTAGCTTAAGTTGGTGTCCAGGAACCTAAAGGCTACTCTGCCTTCTTAATTCCATTCAAGAGAGATGACATGAAGGAATATGTGAGTTGAATTCTGAAATAGACAAAGAAGAGTAGCATCACACTGGTGAGTACAGAATATTGTCCTAGTCCTCCAAGTTTTGAGCAATGAAACTTTGTCTTTATTGAGCCATATCTAAAGATATGCATTTTCCAACATGTATTAGAACACACTTATGTTCTGACAGTTTGATGAGGAAAAACTAAGACATGGGAAAATTTTTTTAGTCCCCAGGCATTCCTTAAAATGTCTTTATCTCGAGGCACTGTGAGTACTAGTACATTGTGATTAAAGCAGTCACTTTATAAATGGCAGAGTACATGATGGATAGAATACCAGGGATAAGGTCAGGCCTCTTCTCAAATACTTGGCTTCTCTTAGTAGTGTAAATGGTTAGATAGTTTATTCCCACTTCTTCCTCTCTCCCTAAACCCCAAAAGAGATCATTTTCTCTCATCTTTTAAATAAATGCTATGGTAGGCAGAATTTTTTAAATGACCTAAAATGTCCTGCTCTAATCCCCAGAACCTGTGAATTTGATTGGATATTACGCCTATGGTTATGTTGCATTACATGGCACAGTTGACTAAGGGTAAGATTGTCCCTGTGGACCTGTTCTAATCACATGAGCCCTTAAAAGCAAAGAGCTTTCTCAGGTGCCAGGAGAAATCAGAGAGAATATGAAGGAAGATGTGCCATTTCTGACTTTAAAGATGGAGGGGACCATATGCAAGGACTGGAAAGTGGTCTCTAAGAGCTAAAATTGAACCCTAACCAACAGCCAGCAAGGAAATGGGGACCTCAGTCCTATAACTTTAAGAAACTGAATCTGCCTGGCTGGTGTGGCTCTGTGGTTGAGTGTTGACCTTTGAACCAGGAGGTCATGGTTCAATTCCTGGTCAGGGCACATTCCTGGGTTTCGGATTCGATATCCAGTAGGGGGTGTGTAGGAGGCAGCCAATCAATGAGTCTCTTTCATCATTGATGTTTCTATCTCCCTTCCTCTCTGAAATCAATTATATATATTTTTTTTTTTTAAAGAAAGAAACTGAATTCTGCCAACAGCCTGAGTGAGCTTGGATTCACTCAGAACCTCTAGATAAGAGCTTAATCCAGTCAGTACCTTGACTTAGACTTTGTGAGACCCTAAGCAGAGAACCCAGTCAAGCCTGCCTTGATAGATGTGTTTTATTATTTTTCAATTACAGTTGACATTAAATATTTAAGTGGCTGTTGTTTTAAACCACTAAGCTTGTGGTCATTTGTTATGTAGCAATAAAAAGCAAATATAAGTGTAGTCTTCTAATCTGCAAAAGAAATGAAGTTTCATCTGAATCTTGCATTGAAAGGAAACTCTAAAATTTGACTTCTTTGACCCTTCTAACTTAATTTAATCTAGCTCAGAAGGGTTCAACATAAAAAGACCTTTAAGCAAAAATTGTATGTCATGTTCTTTTACTATAGCTATTTCATTTGTGTGAAGTAGATATTTTTTTCTTGTTTTAACAGATGACAAAACTAAGACTCAGGTTCTAGAACAGTGATGGCGAACCTATGACACGCGTGTCAGAGGTGACACGCAAACTCATTTTTTTGGTTGATTTTTCTTTGTTAAATGGCATTTAAATATATAAAATAAATATCAAAAATATAAATCTTTGTTTTACTATGGTTGCAAATATCAAAAAATTTCTATGTGTGACATGGCACCAGAGTTAAGTTAGGGTTTTTCAAAATGCTGACATGCCGAGCTCAAAAGGTTCACCATCACTGTTCTAGAACCATGATTTAGTCTTCGAGGTTATCTAGGTAGAAAGTGATAAAACAGAATAGAAACCCATTACCAAAACTTGTATAATGCCACATCACAAGGTAGGACCGCGATATCATTGGAGGAAAGGGAAAGACAAATCTGGACAGTTTTTTAGATTTTGTAGTGAAGGCAATTGACTTGCTTTTCTTTCTTTTTTTTTTTGTTTTGTTTTGTTTTGTTAATCCTCACCCAAGGACATTTTTCCATTGATTTTTAGGGAGAATGGAAGAAAGAGGGAAAGACAGAAACACATCAATTGGTTGCCTCCTGCACAAGCCCCCACCAGGACCCTGGCCCTGGAGGAGCCTGCAACCAAGGTACGTGCCCTTCACCAGAATCAAACCCCGGTCCCTTTGGTCCACAGGCCGATGCTCTATCCACTGAGTCAAACCGGCTAGGGCTTCTTTCTTCTTTTTTAATAATGTTAAAATATATTTTTATTAATTTCTGAAAGGAAGGGAGAGGGAGAGAGAGAAAGAGATAGAAACATCAATGATGAGAGAGAATCATCAATCAGCTGTCTCCTGCATGCCCCACACTGGGGTTCAAGCCTGCAACCTAGCCATGTGCCCTGGCCAGGAATCAAGCTGTGACCTCCTGGCTCACAGGTTGATGATCAACCACTGAGCCATGCCAGCTGGGCTCTTTCTTCTTTTTTTAAAGAAGTACTGGTAGGCCCTAACCGGTTTGGCTCAGCGGATAGAGCATGAGCCTGTGGTCTCAAGGGTCCCTCCCAGGTTCGATTCTGGTCAAGGGCATGTACCTTGGTTTTGGGCACATCCCCAGTAGGGGGCGTGCAAGAGGCAGCTGATCGATGTTTCTAACCATCCCTCTCCCCTCCTCTCTGTAAAAAATCAATAAAATATATTAAAAAAAAAAAAAAAGAAGTACTGCTAGAAGCACTACCCTTTATTTGGCAATTACCATCAGCCTGGCGCTGACCTTTTTTTTTTCTTTCTTTTTTTTGAAGATATTTTATTGATTTTTAGAGGGAGAGGAAGGGAGAGGGAGAGAGAGAAACATTGATGCAATGGGCTGCCTCCTGCATGCCCCCTACAGGGGATCAAGCCCAGAACCTGGGCATATGCCTTGACTGGAATCGAACTGGAAACCTTTTAGTGCACAGGAAGATGCCCAAAAAACTGAGTCACACCTGCCAGGGTGACCTTTTTTTCTTATAATTACCATCCCTGTTGTTATCTTGCAGATAGGTAGCATTTTGTCTACTCCTGATTTCATTTTAGCCCTCTGCTCATTTCCTGGGTTCCTGAGCAGGCTCAGCTTAGTTGGCTCATCTGTCTCCAAGATAGATATTTTTAACTATTGTGGATTAGAGCCTTCCAGGAACTGTGTAGCTCCTTTTACAGAAAGGAACTATGCAGATCTTGCTGACAGCAGGGGCATGGGGTTGTGTATATGTGTAGGTATGGTATCTGAGCCTAAATAGACTTGTATCTCCTTTGTACTTCTAAGGCATTTCCATCCACATCTCCTAACAGCTGGAACAGTTACTTTTAAGTTTCCAAAACATAGCTGCAAAGGGTAACAAACAGCTAGCCCATAACTCCCTTAGCAACAAGAGAATAGTCAGTGGGGATTTTGCTCAGGGAAAATTTGTGCAGTGCAAAAGACCCATAAAATTTTCAGAAAGTAGCTTGGCCCTGTGGAGTTGACCAGATTGAAAGTCCCAGAATCCTAGGTTCAAGTCACTTTGGGTTAACTCTTTGTACTTTAAGTTCCTTCCCTTGTGTGAAATTGGCACATTTCTTTGAGATGTGCCTCCTGGAGATTTCATAGAAGTAAGTAAAATTAGATTTTTAAAACTTCTTATTGGAGACCTAGGTCTTGTAAATTATCTCCATCTCTGCTGTTTCTTAGTCACCCATTTTATCAGGAGTAACTTAACACTAGAATTCTCTGCCAGTACTAAAATTAGACTCTACCACTCTGGGGCTTCCTTTTCTCCTTCTTTTGTTTTTAGAGCTTGAGAGAAACATGTGCTGCTGGAGTTAGTAAACTAAAGACTGAAAAAAACTTTTCCCACTAGAAAACACTATTTTCATCCTACCCACCTTATCATCCTTTCAAAGAAGGAACTCAAGTCTGCCCTGGATTTTATTATTTGATTCACTCATAGAAATGGATCCGGGAAAGCCTAGGAATCTCTTGGGAATGAGAGGGAGGAATAAACAAAATTGGAATGGAGACAAGCTAGGCTCCTGATCTCTCCAATCAGTCTCCCTTTCCCAGCCAGACTTTCTGCCACTAAAACTTTGAAGTTCTCTGTTACATCAAAAAAGAGCCTGGAGTTACTCCTAAGTATGCTGACAAATCTGGACAGTTTTTTAGATTCAGGTATTGGGGTCTGGAGAAAAGGAACAGGCAAGGAGGGAGTCAATCTTTCCCAACTGCAACATAGAGAGAAAAGGAACAAATTCTTCACCAGGAAGATTGTGTAAACAGTGCCTTTGGCTGGAGCCATAGAGTTGGGGAAGGAAAGAAAGGGATCTTTGTTCTCCCCTAACCCAGCCAAAGCACAATCGTAGAGCTGGGATTGTTTGCTTTGGCGAGGAACTCCCTGCCTGAAAGGACTAGGCATTCCAGAGACTGGTGAGGCCTCTGTTGGGTTTCCCTTATGAAGCTGAGGAGAGGACAACCCCCAGCCTAAATCTTTTACCTAAGGAAGTGAGCTGGGAAGCCTGGAGGGCCTAAGGCATCTGGCCCATTCTTCTCTAGCTTTGTTCACCTCCTTCCCTTCCTACCTTTATCCCACTACAGGATGTTGGTTAGCCTCAATCTTCCTGCCTTTTAGGGTACTTTTGGTTCTTGTATTAGTGTTCTATCCCACAAGAAGCTATATTTTCACAGGGAGCAAGGCAACCCTGGGGCTCTTCTCTAAGGAATCCAACAGGAAAAAGTGATCATCTCCATCCTGTTACTTTTAGGTTGTATATTGCACATGACCCTGATAGCTGCTGTCAGCCTTTCCAAAAGTCTCCAGAAGTATCCCATTTTCCTTGGGTAGCATTAGTGTTTCACAAATGCAAAATAATATTTATGTAGTGCCTGCTTATGCCAGGTGTTGTGCAAATGCCACTTCATTTTAATCCTTGTGACCACCCTATTAGGTAAGTACAATTACCCTCATTTTACAAATTAGGACACTAGACATTAGCAAGATAAAATAATTTGTCCAAGGTCACACAGATGATGTATTAGTTTGTTAGGACTGCCATAACGAAGTATCAGAGACTGAGTGGCTTAGAAATTTATTATCTCACAGTTCTGGAGGCTAAAAGTCCAGATCATTGTGTTGGCAGAGTTGGTTCTTTCTGAGGCCTGTGAGGCAGAATCTGTTTCATGTCTTGCCCCTAGCTTCTAGTGGTTTGCTGCTCATCTTTGGCATTCCTTGACTTGTAGATTTATGCCTTCATATTCAAATGGCATTGTTCCTGTGTGCCATCTGTGACCAAATTTCCATTTTTATAAGGATACCAGTCATGGATTAGGAACCTACCCTGCCCTAGTATGACCTTACCTATATATTTTTAAACATTTTTGTTTAATCCTCACCCAAGGACATGCTTTTTATTGATTTTAGAGAAAGAAGAAGGGGGAGGGGGAGAGAGAGAAACATTGTTGTGTGAAAGAAACATTGATCAGTTGCTTCTCAGACATACCCTGACCGGGGATGAAACCCACAAATCAGGTATGTGCCCCGTTTGGGAATCAAACCCAAGACCTTTTGGTAGATGGATGGTGCTCCAACAAACCCAGCCACACCAACTAGGACATGGCTTTATCTTAACTAATTTCATCTGCAATGACTGTAATCCTAAATAAGATTGCATTTGAGGTAATGGGGGTTAGAACTTCCACATGAATTTAGGGAGGAACACAATTAAACCCATAATAAATGGTAATTTGCTATGCCAAGATTTGAACTTGGGTCCATCGGACTCCAGAGCCATTTATGTTCTTTCTACTTACTATATAGACAGTTCTCAACATAGGATGGGTTGACTTACAATTTTTCGACTTTATGATGGTGTGAAAGTGATGCACATTCAGTAGAAATGGTATTTGAATTTTTATCTTTTCCTTGGCTGAAAATATGTAGTATGATACTTTCTTGTGATATTGGGCAGTGGCTGCCGCAGATCCCAGTCAGCCATGTGATCATGAGGTAAACAGCAGATACTCTATTGTGTCCTGTGCTGTCAGTGTTTTTGGATATTGTATTTTGTTTTTTAAATCCCATCATACTTACAAAACACCCATCTGTGTCTCCTGTTTCTTGTGAGAAGAAGGCAATTACTCTTGAGATGAAATTCATGACAATTGCCCAGCATTTGGCAAGTCATAATTACAGAAATTACATGAGATAGCACTTTATTTTAAAATAGGCTTTGTGTTAGATGATTTTGCACAACTGTAGGCTAATGTAAGTGTTTTGAGCCCATTTAAGGTCGCGTAGGCTTAGCTACAATGTTCAGTAGACTAGGTGCATTAAATGCATTTTTGACTTAACATATTTTCAACTTATGCCCTAGTCAGTTTGGCTCAGTGAATAGAGCATCAGCCTACAGACTGAAGGGTCCTGAGTTCAATTCTGGTCAAGGGCACATGCCCGAGTAGGGGGCATGCAGGAGGCAGCCAATCAATGATTCTCTCTCATTGATGTTTCTATCTCTCCCTCTCCCTTCCTCTCTGAAATAAATAAAAAAATATTTTTAAAAAAAGATATTTTCAACTTATGATAAGTTCATTGGGACATAACCCCATCATAAATCTGGAAGCATCTATATTATGCTGCCTCCTAAAAATCAGAAAGTTATTCAGAATATCTAGTTTTCAGTATCTTCCCATCTTCAATCCAAACTCTATATTGCTGCTGCTAGGAGTCTTTCTAAAATGTGAATTTGATCAATTATTCTCCTACTTAAAATCTTTCAGTGGTTTCCAGTGGCTAACTGGATAAAGTCCAGAGACTTTATGGTGGCTAACAGTGGCTTTCTTTCATGGCTCTTTTCAGCCTACTTTCTCAAAACTCTCCTTCCATTAATCACCATAAACTCTAACCATACTGACCTATTTGCAATTTCTCAAACACATTATTCTCATACACTTTTTCAGGCCTTGACTTTATCCATTTCTCCCAATATGTACCTTTTATAGTTTATCCTCATAACAACTGTTCAAACAAACAAACAAAAACCTAGGATCATTACTGATTCTTCTACTTCCTTCACTCTACACATCCATCTCCACTGTCACCACCCTAGTCTAAGCCACCATCATCTTTTACCTGTGCTATTAAAATAGCCTCTGGTCTGGTCTCCCTGCATCCATTCTTGTCCACTCCATAGTGAAATTATTACTTAAAGCAAAATTTTGGTTGTTATTCTTCTGAATAAAACCACCAGCCTGGCTTAGACCCATGAAACCAGGAGGTCACAGTTCAATTTTCCAGTCAGGGCACATGCCTATGTTGTGGGCTCAATCCCCAGTGATTATTTCTCATCATTGATGTTTCTCTCTTTCTCTCCCTTTCCCTTCCTCTCTCTGAAATCAATAAAAACATATTAACACACACACACACACACACACACACACACCAATGGCCTACCATTGGACTTAAAGTTAAATCTGAAGCCCTCACAAGGCTAATAATTCTAAAAAATCTGGTCCCTATCTACCTCTTCAACTTCACCTCAAATTACACCCCCATCTCTCAGTATATTAGCTATCCATAATTGTGTAACAAATTACTCCAGACTTAGTGGCTTAACACAACAAATATTTATTATCTCTCAGTTTCTGTGGGACAGGAATTTGGGACTGGCTTAGCTAGTTAATTTTGGCTCAGGATTTCTCATGAGATTGCAGACAACATGTCAGTCAAGGATGCAGCCCCAGATGACTCGAGGATTGGGGCTCAAAGGTTCAGTTCCAGGATGTTTCACTCACATGGTTGTCGGCAAGAGGTACCAGTTCCTTATCATCTGGGCCTCTACATAAGGCTGATGAGTGTTCTCACAATATGGTTCCTGGCTTCCCGTAAATCTCAGGGAGAACAAAGAGAAAGCAGCAGTGCCTTTTATGGCATATTCTCAGAAGTCACACACCATCACTTCTGCCATAGTCTCTATTAGAAGTGTGTAACTAAGTCAATCCTGCCCACTCAAGTGGGATGGGATTAGGCTCCATCTTTTTGGAGTGAGGAGTGCCAAAGAATTTATGAACACATTTTAAAACCACACTCATTACCAGTGGTGGCTCCTTTTAACTCCAGTTGATTGAGGAATAATCTATATACAGTAAAATTCACCATTTTAAAATATACAATGTGTTGATTTGGGCAGATGTGTACAATAATGTAGCCATCACAATTGAGATATAGGACATTTCTATTATCCCAGCAAATTCTCTTGTGCCCCTTTGTAGTCAGTCCTCTCCACCACCACCACCACAGCCCCTAGCCATCACTGATTTGATGTTCCTGTCTCTATAGTTTTGTCCTTTCCCAGAAAGTCAGTAATTGGTATCATACAGTATATATGGCTTTGTTTCTGGCTTCTTTCACTTCTCCTAATGTTTTTGAGATTCATTCATGTTATTGCATGTATTATTCTTTTCTATTGCTGAGTAGTATTTCATTGTACTGATGTACTATAATTTGTATATCCACCTCTTGATAGGGAATTTCCAGTTTGGAGTTATTACAATAAAGTTGCTATGAACATTCATATACAGGTATTTGTGTGGGCATGTTTTCTTTTTTTAAACATATATTTTTATTGATTTCAGAGAGGAAGGGAGAGGTAGAGAGATTGAAACATCAGTGATGACAGAGAATCATTGATCAATTGCCTCCTGTACCGCCCTCCACTGGGGATTGAGCCCGCAACCCAGGCATGTGCCCTTGACCAGAATCAAACCCAGGACCCTTCAGTCCACAGGCCAATGCTCTATCCACTGAGCCAAATCAGCCAGGGCTATTTCTTGATAAATATTTATTCAATGAAAGGAATTAAGGCCTTAAATATATTGCTTCTTCAAACTGAATAATCCTTTACCTTCCAAATTTATCCATTAAAACAGCTCAGTCAAAAGCCTAAATTTGTCAACTCCCTCTAGAGTCTGTTGTTTCTTCCTCTATGTGGCTGTACATACATTTATTATAGCACTTACTACATCATATTGTAATTATTCATGTATATGTCTTAGCCACAAGATTGTGAGCACCTATGACATAGTAACCACTCGATAAATATTTTTTAAACAGATGAATGAATGAAAGAAATGTCCTACATTATTGCTTATGTTACAGTTTATCATTTTCTAAGATGGGGCAACTTAAAAACAAAAAAGAAAACATGCACACATAAAATAAAAAGCAGGACCACTGTTAATATCAAATGTAAATAATAAAAATGAAATAGACCCTGGCTTGGTAGCTCAGTTAGTTAGAGCATCATCCCCATACTCTAAGGTCATAGGTTGGATCCCAGTCAGGGCACAGACAAGAAAACAACCAATGAATGCATAGAGTGGATAAATGGTGATACAAATAATAAAAATTTTAAAAATGCATAAATGAGTGGAACAATAAATCAGTGTTTCCCTCTGCCCCCCCTTCCTCCCTCTCTCAAATCAAGTAATAAGTAAAAAATTTAAATATATAAAAATAAATATTTTTTTAAAAAGTAAATAGAGCCCAGTCGGCGTGGCTCAGTGGTTGAGGGTTGAATCAGGAGGTCATGGTTCAATTCCCAGTCAATGCACATGCCCAGGTTGCAGGCTCATTCCCCAGTGTGGGGGGTGCAGGAGTCAGCTGATCAATGATTCTCGCTCATCATTGATGTTTCTATCTCTCTCTTCCTTCCTCTCTGAAATCAATAAAAATATTTTTTTTTAATAAAGGACCACTGTTAATACCAGATATCAATAATAAAAACTAACATTTACCAAGCACTTGTGTGTGCTAGATGGGTAGACCCAGGTTGGGTAGGGTCTGAGTTTTATACAATTTGGGGGTTCTCTTTAAGAAAAAGAATGAAAAATTACTAATACAAAATTAAATACAGGCCCTTGGGGGTAACCTGTACAAATAAGAGCCCTGAAACTTAAGTGTCTAGTTTCAAGGCAAAGCCACTCTGGTGCTAGACAGTTCTAAGGGTATTATTTAATCTGCTTACATAATCCTATGAAATATAATCTTCATTTTAAAGATGAAGATGTTGAAGCCCAAAGAGGCTGAACAATTTAGTAAGTGTAACAGGAAGGGTTGGAACCCAGGATGTCTGGCTTCAGAGTTCATGCTCTTATGCTCTGCTGCCTCCCTGAATTGGTGTGAAATATCTATCCACTGTAGGTTCAGATCTGGCATTCCCCATGTAAGATAATTATTAAATTTTAAACCTGACAATATAACAAAAGCTGCAGGGCATGGCTTTCTACAAGTACTTGGGTCATATTCTCTAGCTAGAAGCTTGTACTTCTTTAGAGCTTGCTTAGTCAAAGATGAAAGAGTAATTGAGTCTGAGTCTCAATAGCTCTCTTGGACACAGCAATTCAATTTGTCTCCTAAATATGTAAAGCTAATAATCTCAAACATTGTTCCTTTTGGTGTAGCTTTGTTAGCCATTAAAAATATTATCATGGACACAGATTAACCAAACCTAATCTAATAATGAAACCTGATTTTTCTGCCACCAATAAGAGAAACTAATAATACTCATGTGAATGATAATCAGAAATCAAAATGATTTGAGGATTTTTTTTCTTAATTAAAAAATAATTATGAGCCTACCTGTGTTCTTCCTCCATCCTTCCTGAATAATTCAGTCTAAAAACCCTTCTGTGTGTAATGTAGGAGTCCAGTTAGATGAGCAGCAACAATGGCCCATTGTGGGGTGTTGGAACCTGAGAAGAGTAATGATATTTCTGATTCCATGGGGTGGTATCACTGTGGGAGCCTGGCATGGGGTGTTGGAGCTCAAACAGGCATTCATGGTTGTGGGGAGGGACAGGGAGCAACAGAAGATTGGTTATATATAAGGGAGATTGATTAAATAAATAAATAGATTGTAAAGGGACCCGGGTTTCTTATGCCAGACAAGGGTCTCAAGTTGGAAAAGGAGAATATCAGAATGAATCATGTAACATGAGGTTAGAATTAAAGGTATCAGGGTAAAATATATAAATATATATCATATATAAAATATATATCATGTGTTATGTCATATATATATATATACATATATATGTGTATACACACACACATACACATATATTTTTCCCCCTAATTCTGTTCACTGAGAGGGTCTGGGAATAGCGGCACCCCATAGCAGATTACACCTGGTATTGGTTTCTAAATACCATTTTCCACTAAAAAACATCATTGCTCCTTGGAGAAAGGACTGATTCAAGGGCTTGGGAAGGAAAGTACAAGGTGAGCCTGAAATATCTAGTTGTGCCAGGAAAGTATGGAATGCTCAAATAATAATGGGGACATGTCAAAAGGATACTAGAGTCAGCTTGAGGGGACTCCCACTGGCCAAATCTGGGACAATTTGAACATCAAACTAAATAATAATAACAAAATATTAGAATCCACTGAATAAAACAGGAATCTATGAGTCATTCTGATGGTAATAAATTAATTAAATGGGGGAAAAAAAGACTTTCTCAGAAAATGACCACTGATAAGTGTAGAAGGAATGATGGAATTAGAAAATGCCATTAAGTGACCATCATAGAAATAATTAAGCCACAAAACATCAATGAGCACTAAACACAGTGGGTGAAAATTTGATGAGGTGTAGGATATTTTCAGTCTCAAAGTACTTTCCCAGAAAATACTCTTTAATTACAAAAAGAAAAAGAATAATTTTACAGTGGAGAAACCTGACAGACATCACCAAAATCAAAGGATCAAAGTTAACATTATCATTAATGGGACAAATCAATATAATCTTTAAACTGATAGAATGCAATTAAAACATCACTTCTGTTATAATTCCTGACAAAAATATATAACCCAAATCTATCTAATCATGTGGAGTTATCAGACATACCCAATTGAGGAACATTCTACAAAGTATCTGGCCTATAATCTTTTAAGTGTTAAGATCATGAAAGTCAAGGAAAGACCAAGAAATTTTCATACTGAAGGAGAGTAAAGCAACATGACAACTAAATGTAACATGTGACTCTGGGCTGGATTCTTTTGCTCTAAAGGATATTTTTGGGACAACTGGCAAAACTTGAACAGGGTCTGTGGATTACATGGTAATGATGTATCAAATTCTAATTTTCTGATTCCAGTGTCTCTATTTGGTTATCCAGGAGAATGCCCTACTTGGTAGGAATCATACACTAAAGTATTCAGAGCTGATGAGACATTGTGTCATCAACTTACTCTCAAATGGTTGGTGGGGTTTAGAGGTAGTTATTTGTACTGTTCTCCATCTTTAAGTTTGACATGAATTAAAAAAATTTTATATGAATCATTTGGCCCTGGCTGGTGTAGCTCAATCGGGTGAATGTCATCCCATTCACTGAAAGGTTGCCAGTTGGATGCCTGGTCAGAGCACATGCCCAGGTTGTGGTCGAGATCCCCAGTAGGGGTACGTGCAGGAGGCAACTGATCTATGTTTCTCTCTCACATTTATGTTTCTCTTTCTCTCTCCCTCTCCCCTCCTCTCTCTCTAAAAAAAGTTTTTTCCCAATAAAAACATTTTTAAAAAATGAATCATTTTAAGGATATAGAAATGCATTGAGGATTATAGAGATGTCTGTTCTCACAACTTATATTCAACACTAGAGGCCCGCTGCACAAAATGTGTGCACAGGGGTGGTCCCCCAGCCTGGCCTGTGCCCTCTCACAGTGTGGGAGCCCTGTGATCAATTGCCCCAAAGGGTTAGGCCCAGCCCACCCATCCAGGGCTCCTTGATGGATTGCCCCAAAGAGGTAGGCTGGAGCCGGGTCTCCCGCCTTTGCTATGGGCGCGGGGCCGCGGGGAGCCACGCAGAGCAGCTGCCAGGACCCATGTCCTCTGCACAAGGCGGTGGGGACTCTCTGTCTTGACCCGCCTCCTCTGTGCATGCATGCGAGGCATTGAAGTCGCCAGATTGGCCTCCTCCACGCCATTCAGAGCGGTGGAACCCCCAGGCCTCACCGCACAGAGCAGCTGCCGGGCCCTGCCTCCGCTGTGTGCGCAGCCATCTTGTGAAGGCGTGAAGGCATCACGGAATCAGGGCGTGACGACCAACTAGGCCAGTGGTTGGCAAACTCATTAGTCAACAGAGCCAAATATCAACAGTACAACGATTGAAATTTCTTTTGAGAGCCAAATTTTTTAAACTTAAACTATATAGGTAGGTACATTGTTATTAACTTAATTAGGGTACTCCTAAGGCTTAGGAAGAGCCACACTAAAGGGGCCAAAGAGCCGCATGTGGCTCAGGAGCCGCAGTTTGCCGACCACGGTACTCAACTAAAAGTTGAGACTGCTTCCTTCTGGTTACTTTGTAAACCAACAGGCAAAGAAGGGGAATTATTGGTAGATTGAATCTGACTATGGGGGAGATTGAGTTGGTAACAACGTGGGTAATGAGGAGTACACTTGGAATACTGTGCTCCCATGTCTGGAGGCGGGAGGGAAACCAGCCAGGCCGCGGGGCGAGAGAGAAACCAGCCAGGCGGCGGAACAGGAGGGAAACCAGCCGGGTGGCGGGCGGGAGCGAAGCCCGCCATAGCGGGTTTCACTCCCTTCTCTGCTTCGCTCCAGCCGCAGGAAGCCCTATTCTTGCAGGAATCTTCCTGCAACGGGCCTCTAGTTTTATAATAATAAAGCCACCAACACAAAATAATTACAATTCTTAAATTGATGACAAAAATACCTGTAGGATTTGCAGC
>NW_005361075.1:934561-937470 GCF_000412655.1 Myotis brandtii
GCGCCCGCACATGGTATTTTGTGGAAGAGCCACACTCAAGGGGCCAAAGAGCCGCATGTGGCTCGCGAGCCGCAGTTTGCCGACCACTGAACTAGGCTATTCTTAGTATAGATTATACTCAAGATTCTAGTTGGTACAGTAAAGAAAAAAAGAAATAAAAAGCATACACTTTAGAAAGTAAGAAGTAAAACTGCTTTTTTCATAGATAACATGAGGGTTTATATAGAAAATCCTATGAAATCTACAAAAAAAATCTCTAGAACTAACCAGTAAGTTTAGCAAGGTTACAGGATACAAGATTAACATGCAAAAATCAATTGTATTTATACATATTAGCAAGAACAATTGGGTATTGCCACCGAGCAGATTCTGTAACTGAGTCTTCAAAAAGCCATTCTACTGTTCTACTAAACTAGCCACTTCAGCATGGTGGGGAACGTGGTAACACCAGTGAGTTTGATGAGCATGGGCCCACTGTTGCAATTCTTTTGCTATGAAGTGAGTTCCTTGATCAGAAGCAATGCTGTGTGGAATACCATAATAGCATTCTTTAAGTCCATTGATCATAGTTTTGGCAGAAGCATTTCCTGAAGAAAAGGAAAATTCACATCCAGGGTGTCTATTCCAGTAGGACCAATATGCTACCTTTTCCATGCTGGAAGTGGTCAATGTAATGGCGGATTACCCTGGGGAATGGAGCCATATTCGGCACTTGGCAGTGGCCATAGCCACATTAGCTTTGATGAATAGAAGTCCAAGTTGTGAACTCATGCATAACCTCCATCCCTACCACTCTGGTCACTTTGTTCATGAGCCCATTGGGTGATGACAGGAGTGGCTGGGAAAAGAGGCTGACTGGTATCCACAGAATGGGTTATTCTATCCACTTGGTTATTAACATCCTCTGCTGAGGTCATCCTTTATTGGGCATTCACAAGTTACACAAATATCTTTATGTTTTTTGCCCATTCACAAATGTCTATATACATCTTCCCCAAGTTTCTTTGTCACCAATTTTCCACTCATGTTCGTGCCCATCCAGCCAAACTGTTGATCGTAAACAAATGGAAAACCAGATATTTCTCCAGCAAAATGAGTGTATTTGGGAACAACAAAGAATTGCAATTCAGGTCATGAGGTGTAATGGCAAATCATGTGCAAGTCCAGAGAACCAAAGAAGAGGAAAGCTTTTTTATGGACTTGGGAGGAGCTGTTGTAAACAAAGAGTCTACTAGAGGAAACTTAAACTCATCCAGAAACACCCTTATAGACATGATTAACTAAATATCTGGGTACTCTATGTCCCAGGCAAGTTAACACATAAAATAAACCACAACAAAATTCAACACAGGGGATTGTCAAGGGCGGGGGGAAAAAAGGAGACATATGTAATACTCTTTGTAATACTTTAAGCACTAAAACAATAAAATAAAATTTAAAAAATCAACAAATTGTGTTTCATCAAAATAAAAACCTGTTGTTTTTCAAAAGACACTTAAGAAAGTAAAAAGGCAAGCCACCAAATGAGGGAAAATACCAGATATCTGAAAGTATGTAAACTATTGTAAATAACTCCTAAAACTCAATAAAAAGACAACCCAATTTTAAAAAATCAGTAAAAGGTTTGAGCAAACAATTCATGGAGAAGATATGTGGATGGCAAATAAACTCTTTTTTAAAAAAAATAAATAAATAATGTGCTGTGTAATTAGCATACCTTTTTTAAAAATTCTTTATTGTTTAAAGTATTACATATGTCTCTTTTTTCCCCCATTGACCTCTCCCCGTTTTAAGCATATAGAAATGCATTGAGAATTATAGAGATGTCTGTTCTCACGACTTATATTCAACACTAGAGGCCCGGTGCACGAAATGTGTGCACAGGGGTGGTCTCCCAGCCTGGCCTGTGCCCTCTCACAGTGTGGGAGCCCCGTGATCAATTGCCCCAAAGAGTTAGGCCCCACCCACCCATCTGGGGCTCCTTGATGGATTGCCCCAAAGAGGTAGGCTGGAGCCAGGTCTCCCGCCTTTGCTATGGGCGCGGGGCCGTGGGGAGCCACGCAGAGCAGCCGCCAGGACCCATGTCCTCCGCACGAGGCGGTGTGGACTCTCTGTCTTGACCCACCTCCTCTGTGCGTGCATGCGAGGCGTTGAAGTCGCCAAATTAGCCTCCTCCATGCCATTCGGAGCGGTGGAACCCCCAGGCTTCACCGCACGGAGCGGCTGCCGGGCCCTGCCTCCGCTGTGTGCGCAGCCATCTGATATAGAAATGCATTGAGGATTATAGAGATGTCTGTTCTCACAACTTATATTCAACACTAGAGGCCCGCTGCACAAAATGTGTGCACAGGGGTGGTCCCCCAGCCTGGCCTGTGCCCTCTCACAGTGTGGGAGCCCTGTGATCAATTGCCCCAAAGGGTTAGGCCCAGCCCACCCATCCAGGGCTCCTTGATGGATTGCCCCAAAGAGGTAGGCCGGAGCCGGGGGCCACAGGAGCCCCGGCAGAAGCTGCGCGGAATGCGCAGCCATCTTGTGACAGCATGAGGGCATCACGGTGTGACGGCGTGAGGACCACCTAGGCTTTTATTAGTAAGATTCAATATAGTAAAGAAAACATAGAAAAGCATAAGCATGAGAGAAATGGAAGGTATTTAAAAATTAACTTCTAGACATGAAAAGTATATAGCTGAGATAAAAAAAAATACATTGGATGGTCCTAGCCAGGGTTGCTCAGTGGTTGAGCGTCGACCTATGAACCAGGAGGTCACGGTTCGATTCCCAGGCAGAGCACATGCCCGGGTTGTGGGCTTGATCCCCAGTGTGGGGGGTGCAGGAGGCAGCCGATCCATGATTCTCTCTCATCATTGATGTTTATCTCTCTCTCTCCCTCTCCCTTCCTCTCTGAAGTT
>NW_005361075.1:938312-942251 GCF_000412655.1 Myotis brandtii
CTAGAACTAACCAGTAAGTTTAGCAAGGTTACAGGATACAAGATTAACATGCAAAAATCAATTGTATTTATACATATTAGCAAGAACAATTGGGTATTGCCACCGAGCAGATTCTGTAACTGAGTCTTCAAAAAGCCATTCTACTGTTCTACTAAACTAGCCACTTCAGCATGGTGGGGAACGTGGTAACACCAGTGAGTTTGATGAGCATGGGCCCACTGTTGCAATTCTTTTGCTATGAAGTGAGTTCCTTGATCAGAAGCAATGCTGTGTGGAATACCATAATAGCATTCTTTAAGTCCATTGATCATAGTTTTGGCAGAAGCATTTCCTGAAGAAAAGGAAAATTCACATCCAGGGTGTCTATTCCAGTAGGACCAATATGCTACCTTTTCCATGCTGGAAGTGGTCAATGTAATGGCTGATTACCCTGGGGAATGGAGCCATATTCGGCACTTGGCAGTGGCCATAGCCACATTAGCTTTGATGAATAGAAGTCCAAGTTGTGAACTCATGCATAACCTCCATCCCTACCACTCTGGTCACTTTGTTCATGAGCCCATTGGGTGATGACAGGAGTGGCTGGGAAAAGAGGCTGACTGGTATCCACAGAATGGGTTATTCTATCCACTTGGTTATTAACATCCTCTGCTGAGGTCATCCTTTATTGGGCATTCACAAGTTACACAAATATCTTTATGTTTTTTGCCCATTCACAAATGTCTATATACATCTTCCCCAAGTTTCTTTGTCACCAATTTTCCACTCATGTTCGTGCCCATCCAGCCAAACTGTTGATCGTAAACAAATGGAAAACCAGATATTTCTCCAGCAAAATGAGTGTATTTGGGAACAACAAAGAATTGCAATTCAGGTCATGAGGTGTAATGGCAAATCATGTGCAAGTCCAGAGAACCAAAGAAGAGGAAAGCTTTTTTATGGACTTGGGAGGAACTGTTGTAAACAAAGAGTCTACTAGAGGAAACTTAAACTCATCCAGAAACACCCTTATAGACATGATTAACTAAATATCTGGGTACTCTATGTCCCAGGCAAGTTAACACATAAAATAAACCACAACAAAATTCAACACAGGGGATTGTCAAGGGCGGGGGGAAAAAAGGAGACATATGTAATACTCTTTGTAATACTTTAAGCACTAAAACAATAAAATAAAATTTAAAAAATCAACAAATTGTGTTTCATCAAAATAAAAACCTGTTGTTTTTCAAAAAAAACTTAAGAAAATAAAAAGGCAAGCCACCAAATGAGGGAAAATACCAGATATCTGAAAGTATGTAAACTATTGTAAATAACTCCTAAAACTCAATAAAAAGACAACCCAATTTTAAAAAATCAGTAAAAGGTTTGAGCAAACAATTCATGGAGAAGATATGTGGATGGCAAATAAACTCTTTTTTAAAAAAAATAAATAAATAATGTGCTGTGTAATTAGCATACCTTTTTTAAAAATTCTTTATTGTTTAAAGTATTACATATGTCTCTTTTTTCCCCCATTGACCTCTCCCCGGCCCCACCCCGGCAAATAAACTCTTGAACAGATGATGAACATCATTAGTCTTTAGAGAAATGCAAATTAAAACTGCATACCTATCAGAGCCAGTGGAACTTTCATACACTCCTGGTGGAAATGCAAAATGATATATTCACTTTGGGAAACAGTTTGGAAGTTGATTTCAGAGAGGAAGGGAGAGAGAGAGGGAGAGAGAGAGAAACATCAATGATGAGAGAATCATTGATCAGCTGCCTCCTGCACACCCCCTACTGGGGATTGAGCCTGCAACCCCCGCAAACCAAGACCTCCTGGTTCATAGGTCAAAGCTCAACCACTGAGCCACACCAGCTAGGCTAGAAGTTTCTTTTTAAAAAAACATTTTTAAAATATATCTTTATTGATTTTAGAGAAGGGAGAGGGACAGGGAGAGAGATATAGAAACATCTATGATGAGAAAGAATCTGATTGGTTGCCTCCTGCACGTCCCGCAATGAGGATCAAGCACACAACCTGGGCATGTGCCCTGACCAGGAATTGAACTGTGACCTCCTGGTTCATAGGTCAGCGTTCAACCACTGAGCTATGCTGGTTGGGCTATAAGTTTCTTAATATAATAAATATAGTAGTTCTTTCCTTATCCATAGGGAAAATGTGTTCCAAGACCACCAGTGGATACTGAAACTATGAATAGTATCAAACCCTATATTTGGTACTAAGTGACTAATGGTCAGGCAGCATATACAACAAGGATATGCTGGATATATCCTCATGAGTGAATGGAGTGGGACCCCTCAAGATTTCATCATGCTACTCAGGACAGCACATAATTTAAAACTTATGAATTGTTTATTTCTGGAATTTTCCATTTAATATTTTTGGGCTGCCAGTAAATGAAACCACAGAAAGCAAAACTGTGGATCATGGGGGACTACTATACACATGTAATATATTCAGCAAGTCCATTCCTAGGTATTTCCCAAATGAAAGCATATGTATATAGAAAGATTTGTATATAATCTGTGGTATACCCAAACAATGGAGATCCACTCAGCAATAAAAAGAAATGGACTACTGATAAACGCACTAATATGAATGAATCTCAAAATAATTATGCTGAGTGAAAGAAGACAGATTAAAAATAGATGCAAGCCATGGCCTGCTTTCAGCTAGAAGGTTTTAATTTCAGCCCATCCTATGTGGTTGCTTTAGGTGTCTGAGTTTGTAAGGCCACTGTGCAGGCCTCCCCTGAACTTGTCAGGTTTAGTACGTGGCCCCTTTTCCCTCCACAATCAGTTTTGAGCAAAACTGACAATTGCCAGGAAGCAAAATCTCAATGAATCGAGAAAATGCTCTCGAGAAGGAGATGTTAGGAGGGTTACATGAAATCCATTGGTGATAGATTAAGGGGGCGGGAGAAAGCAAAGTGAGGAAATCTCTGGGATTGGATAAAAAGGCAAAATAGAGAAGCACATCCTTCTTTTACATTGGTGGGAATAGGATAGTTAATAATTAACACACAGAGAGGATATTTGGGGAAGAAGATAAGAATGAGGGATTCTATCATGTGCAGTTGTATCCTGAAGGGTCTGGAAAAGATTACTCTGATATTTCAAAAGTATGTTACCTTATATGCAAAAAGACAATAGACAGGTCCTGGCCAGGTAGTTCAGTTGGTTAGAACCTTATATGAAAGACAATAGACAGGTCCTGGCCAGGTAGTTCAGTTGGTTAGAGCATCATCCCAATGCACCAAGGTTGCGGGTTTGATCCCCGGTCAGGGCACATACAAGAGTCAACCAATGAGTCCATAAACAAGTGGAACAATAATAAATTGACATGTTTTGTTTTGTTTTTCTCTCTCTCAAATCGATTTTTAAAAAAAGACAATAAACAGACTTGCTTAGGTAAAGATTGACTTTGTCAAGGAAGCTATAGGCCTAGAATGTGACTACCCACCATGACCTGCTTTTAGTTAGGAATTTTTATGTTCAGACCATCCTATGGGGTTACTTTCAGTACGAGTTTGTATAAGGCCACCATGCAGGCCTCCCTTGGGCTTGTCAGGTTAGCATGTGGCCCCTTTTTCACCCACACTTGTCAATACGTGATATTGTGGGTCTGTTATTACAGCCATTCTAGTGGTGGGTAATAGTAGTTCATTGTAGTTTTAATTTGTATTTCCTCATGTCTAATGATGTTAGCATCTTTTGATATGCTTATTGATCATGAACATCTACTTTAGTGAAATGCTTATTAAAATCTTTTGCTGATTAAAAATAATTTATTTATATTCTTAAAAAAAAAATAGATGCAAGCCCTAGACGGTTTGGCTCAGTGGATAGAGTGTTAGCCTGCGGACTGAAGGGTCCCAGGTTCAATTCCAGCCAAGGGCACATGCCCGGGTTGTGGGCTTGATCCCTAGT
>NW_005361075.1:942782-951392 GCF_000412655.1 Myotis brandtii
TGGGGGGCGGGGACGTGTAGGAGGCAGCCGATCAATGATTCTCTCTCATCATTGATGTTTCTATCTATCTCTCCCTTTCTCTTTCTCTCTGAAATCAATAAAAAATATTTTTAAAACATTATCAAATTTTCTCCTTTAAAAAAAGTAAACTGCTAAGTAAAAATATTAATAAATATAAAATTTTAGATACAAACACAACTCCATTTACCAGTCCTTTCCCCTCCTTACACAGATAATGACCACATTACTGAAGTTGTTATGTATAATTTCTGTGTTTTTGTACTTTTATAACAAATATTTATAAACTACATATACTATAAATTATACATATTGTTTAGCATATTTTATAGTTATAAATAGCACCATATTATATGTATTCTTTTTTTAATTAATTTGAGAGAGAGAGAGAAGCATTGATGTGAGAGAGAAACATTAACCAGTTGCTTCCTGCGGACGCCACAACCAGGGATTGAACCCGCAACCTGAGTATGTGCCATGACCAGGAATCGAACCTGGCACCTTTTGGTGTATGGGACGACACTCCAACCAACTGAGCCACACCAGCCAGAGCAAACCGTATATAACCTGCTTTTTTTTTGCTCAAAATTACTTTTTTGAGATTTGTTCATGTTTTTGAGACTTTTCCATAAATGTAAATGTAATTCATTCCTTTTAACTGTGTATGGTAGTCCATTTTTGCACTGAAGGAGAGTTTTCAACAGTGTTGCAATGAACATTGTATACATGCCTCCTTAAGTGTAAATACTTCTCTAGAAAGACTTCTGCAAGTGAAATTACTAGGTAATGGAGCACAGTTGACCCTCCATATCCACGGGTTTCACATCCATGGATGGATTCAACCATCCATGGTTCAAAATTATTCAGGAAAGCCCTGGGCAGTGTGGCTCAGTTGGTTGAGCATTGTCCCATGCACCAAAGGATCGCCAATTTGATTCCCCATCAGTGCACATGCCCAGTTTGTGGGTTCTGTCCCTGGTTGTACTGCCTGCAGGAGGCAGCCTATCGATGTTTCTCTCTCTCTCTCTCTCTCTCCCCCCTTCTCTTCCTCTCTCTCTTTCAAAACTAACAAATAAATAAATAAATTTTAAAAAGTCAATTAAAAAAGAAAAATGTATTCAGAAAAAGTGTTCCAGAAAGTTCCAAAAGGCATTACACTGAATCGACATGAATGAAGTGATGTGTAGACATACCTTACTGTAACCTATATGCAAATACTATACCATTTTATATAAAGGACTTGAGCATCAGCAAGTCCTTTATATGTATAATTTATTTTGATATCTGCAGGGATCCTGGGACCAATCACCTCTAGAAAATGAGGAATGACTGTATATGTGTCTTTAGCTTTATGATGTATTGTCAAATTGTTCTCCAAAGTAGCTGTTCCAAACATTCCCACTAGCTTTATCCTTGCTAACACTTACTGCACTTACTAGTTTTCATCTGCCAAATGGTGTGAAATGGGATCTCATTATTTTAATTTCCACTTCCTTAATTACTAAAGAGATTGAGCATCTTTTATATGCTTATTATCTGTCTGAGTTTCTTCCTCTATGAATTCCCCTTCTTATCCTTTGCACAGCCTTTTTTTTTCTATTATGTTGTTTGTGCTTTATTACTGATTTCTATGAGTTTCTTATAAATTCTACACACTAATCTTTTATGTAGATTGCATATATTTTCTAGTCAGTGGCTTGTCTCTTCACTTTGTTTATAGTTCATTTTCGATATATAGGCTTTCAGTATTCTCAGTCTTTTCCTTTAGAAGTATGCTTTCTTAGTTTTGTTTAGCAATTCTTCCGTATCCTGTTGTCATAAAAATATTCTCCCACATTTTTTTGTAAAGTAAATTCTGGCTCTGTTACTATCTAGCTATGTAATCTTAGGCAAGTTTCTTAATCTTTCTGGGCCTCAGAGTTCTCATCTGTAAAACGGGGGTGGTAATGTCTACTTCATAGAGTTGTTCTTAGAATTATTCATCTGTATCAGGCAGGAACCAAAGGAAATAGATGTCACTCTTAGGATAATCTGAGATGGTTTATTTACAAAGATATAATTGGGTAGAGGGAAAGCACAAGGAATAGTATAATATCCTGAGGGTAATAATAGCAAAGAAGCTATGGCCAAAGGGAGGAGGAGGGTAGGCAGTAGTTATTGGACAGACTCCACATACAGAGGATCACCTTGGAGAGATAGTAATCTTAAATCCAGGGACAGGGTAAACCTGAGGCAATTTGGCAGGGAGGAACAAATGCTCCGACTTCACTGTCCTTTTTTCCTCCAAACTTCTACTGGGGTTCTGGATAGGCTGAAGCCAGAGGGCAAAGAATTCCACTGATGTTGTCCATACTGGATACTGGGAAGAAGGGGAAGAGTGGATCTGGAGGAGCAAATGAAAGTTATTAGCCATACATTCAACCGGAATTTATTGAGTGCCAACGTGATCCAGGTACTGTTCTAGGCACTGAAGATGCAACAATGAACACAGTGGACTAAGTCCTTGACTTTATGAGCTTACATTCTAATGGGAAGAAACAGACAATAATACTAGTAAATATAACATATTAGGTAGTGATGAGTGCTAGTAAAAAAAATAAAGCAAGCCCTAACCGGTTTGGATCAATGGTTAGAGCATCCACCCTTAGACTGAAGGGTCCTGGGTTCTATTCTAGTCAAGGACATGTAGTACTTCTGTTGCAGGCTCAACCAATCAATGTGTCTCACATCGATGTTTCTCTCTCTCTGTCTCTCCCCTAACTTCAACTCCCTCTAAAAAGAAAATTAATGGAAAAAATATCCTCGGGTGAGGATTAAGAAAAACAAAAAACAAAAAACAAAAAAAGGAAGCAAGCCGTAGCCGGTTTGGCTCAGTGGATAGAGCGTCGGCCTCCGGACTGAAGGGTCCCGGGTTCAATTCCTGTCAAGGGCATGTACCTTGGTTGCGGGCACATCCCCAGTGGGAGGTGTGCAGGAGGCGGCTGATCGATGTTTCTCTCTCATCGATGTTTCTAACTCTCTATCTCTCTCCCTTCCTCTCTGTAATAAATCAATAAAATATATATTTTAAAAAAAAAGGAAGCAAGATGAGGATAGAGTGATGGGACATGAGGTGTAGAGTGGTCAAGGGAGCATGTCAGAGGAGGTGTCCGTTGAGCAATGATTTGAAGGAAATAAGAGAATAAGCCATGTGTATACCTGATAGAAAAATGCAAAGGTTCTGAAGTAGGACCATGCTTGGCAGTCTGAGAAAAGGAGGTATTAGAAAATAATAAGTGAGGGGAGAGGAGTGGCTTACATCAAGGTGGTAGTAACGAAGGCGGTGATGAGTGGTGGGATCCTGGATATATTTTGAAGGTAGAGGATTTGCTGCCTCTATAGGATTTGCTGATGTGGGATGTTTCAGAAAGACAGACATCAAGGATGACTCTAAAGGATTTGGCTGAAAAACAATTAGAAAGAGTGAAATAAGCAAAAATGATGTAGTAAGAACCCCTCAAAATCCACTTCCATAAAAGAAAGGAGAACATTGGCAAAATTGTCAGAATCAACCTTTTAAAATTTTTGGAACTTAACCAAAGGTTTGCAATAATGAAGAGAGTATGTATGCAAGAAAAAGGACTGAGCCAGGCGGGTATGGCTCAGTGGTTGAGTGTCAACCTATGAACCAGGAGGTCACAGGGGGGGCACATGCTCACATTGTAGGCTCGATCCCCAATAGGGGGCATGGAGGAGGCAGCCAATCAATGATTTTCATCATTGATGTTTCTATCTCTTCCTCTCCCTTCCTCTCTCCGAAATAAATAAAAAACATTTTTTAAAAAGAAAGAAAAAGGACTGAATCTCAGTAAGAACAATGAATCATGTGGCATTTTAATTTTCTCCATTCCCATCTTTCCCTCTCCTCAGCTCTATGGTAATCTTGAAAACCAAAACCCTTTAATCATGATGAAAACCAGCAACGTGACAGCCACTAGAGGGAATAGATTCAGGTTGGAGCTCCTCCAAAGCCCCATTCTCAGAAAATTATCATTATTTGACCTGTCTGGTGGTTCCCCGGAAGATCCCACTTGTGGCTATCTTTATTTGACCAGACACAGAGCTTGCCTCATGCAAACAGCCTTTTCCCTGAGGGCATTTGTTTAAAACCATCAGAGGCATTTTTTTCAACATTGTAGCTGGTAGATAACAGTTGGGGTGAAAAACAGGTTAATAAAAGAAATTTTAAAGGAAAATCTGGGGATTGTGATGTCCATAAGGAGCTTTGGAATGTTCTGACATTCCTGAGAACCTAGAAGGACATGCACATTCATAAAGACCTAAGAAACCCTCTCACCATTGACGAAACTTGAAGCTCTGTACAAGCAGGAAGTTAAGCCTAAAGAAGAGTTATAAACTGTCAGGCTGAGTGTTTAAGGCATGTCCCAATATGTATTCAGAGTCCCTTGACAAAGACTTATTGGTTTCAGGCATTTAAGGAAATATCTGTCCAATAATTAGCCAACCACGAGGCTAATTGAGCAGAGAGTTCAGTGGACACACATGACAATACAGAATTATTTCAGAAAAGCCATTAAATAAGCAACCCTTACCAACAATAAACAGCACCAAAATTAAGCCTTAGAGAGGAAGGAGAATCTGATTTTATTCTTGCCACATTATATTATTTTAAATGTCCAGTTTTCAATAACAATTTATGAGATATTCAATGAAACAAGAAAATATGGATCATATCCAGGAAAAAAATAGTCAATAGAAACTGTCCCTGAAAAAGGCCAGATAATGTATTTTTTAGACAAAGAGTTTGAATTAACTACTTAAAATATATTCAAAGGACTAAAAGAAACCAGGTCTAGCCCTAGCCGGTTTGGCTCAGTGAATAGAGCGTCGGCCTGCAGACTGAAGGGTTTCGGGTTTGATTCCTGTCAAGGGCACATGCCCAGGTTTTGGGCTTAATCCCCAGTGGGGGGCATGCAGGAGGCAGCTGATTAAATGATTCTCTCTCATTATTGATGTTTCTATCTCTCTCTCTTTCTCCCTTCCTCTCTGAAATTAATAAAAATAAAATATTAAAAAAGGAAACCATGTCTAGAAAACTACATGAAAGAGAATAATGTCTGATCAATCAATGATTTTCATCATTGATGTTTCTATCTCTTCCTCTCCCTTCCTCTCTCCGAAATAAATAAAAAACATTTTTTAAAAAGAAAGAAAAAGGACTGAATCTCAGTAAGAACAATGAATCATGTGGCATTTTAATTTTCTCCATTCCCATCTTTCCCTCTCCTCAGCTCTATGGTAATCTTGAAAACCAAAACCCTTTAATCATGATGAAAACCAGCAACGTGACAGCCACTAGAGGGAATAGATTCAGGTTGGAGCTCCTCCAAAGCCCCATTCTCAGAAAATTATCATTATTTGACCTGTCTGGTGGTTCCCCGGAAGATCCCACTTGTGGCTATCTTTATTTGACCAGACACAGAGCTTGCCTCATGCAAACAGCCTTTTCCCTGAGGGCATTTGTTTAAAACCATCAGAGGCATTTTTTTCAACATTGTAGCTGGTAGATAACAGTTGGGGTGAAAAACAGGTTAATAAAAGAAATTTTAAAGGAAAATCTGGGGATTGTGATGTCCATAAGGAGCTTTGGAATGTTCTGACATTCCTGAGAACCTAGAAGGACATGCACATTCATAAAGACCTAAGAAACCCTCTCACCATTGACGAAACTTGAAGCTCTGTACAAGCAGGAAGTTAAGCCTAAAGAAGAGTTATAAACTGTCAGGCTGAGTGTTTAAGGCATGTCCCAATATGTATTCAGAGTCCCTTGACAAAGACTTATTGGTTTCAGGCATTTAAGGAAATATCTGTCCAATAATTAGCCAACCACGAGGCTAATTGAGCAGAGAGTTCAGTGGACACACATGACAATACAGAATTATTTCAGAAAAGCCATTAAATAAGCAACCCTTACCAACAATAAACAGCACCAAAATTAAGCCTTAGAGAGGAAGGAGAATCTGATTTTATTCTTGCCACATTATATTATTTTAAATGTCCAGTTTTCAATAACAATTTATGAGATATTCAATGAAACAAGAAAATATGGATCATATCCAGGAAAAAAATAGTCAATAGAAACTGTCCCTGAAAAAGGCCAGATAATGTATTTTTTAGACAAAGAGTTTGAATTAACTACTTAAAATATATTCAAAGGACTAAAAGAAACCAGGTCTAGCCCTAGCCGGTTTGGCTCAGTGAATAGAGCGTCGGCCTGCAGACTGAAGGGTTTCGGGTTTGATTCCTGTCAAGGGCACATGCCCAGGTTTTGGGCTTAATCCCCAGTGGGGGGCATGCATGAGGCAGCCAATCAATGATTCTCTCTCATCATTGATGTTTCTCTCTCTCCCTCTCCCTTCCTCTCTGAAATTAATAAAAATAAAATATTAAAAAAGGAAACCATGTCTAGAAAACTACATGAAAGAGAATAATGTCTGATCAAATAGAGAAATATTTCTCCCTCACATTTATGTTTCTCACTCTCTCTCCTCCTTCCTCTCTCTCTAAAAAAAAAAAAAAATCAATAACAAAAAATGAACGGAGCCTCAGAGACCTGTGATATGCCCTCAAGTGTACCACAAAAAGAGAGGAAAAAGATAAAGAAAGAATATTTGAAGAAATATGGCTAAAAATCTCCAAATTTGATGAAAAATATGAATCTACATATTCAAGAAGAAATTCAAACAGATCCACACTTGCACACATCATAACTTCACTGCCACATGACAGTGAATCTTGAAAGCAATGAAAGAGAAGTGATTTATCATGGGTGAGGTATCCTCAATGATTTCTCATTAGAAACCATGGAGGCCAAGAGCAGTATGGTAACACATTCAAAGTACTGGAAGAAAGAGATTGTCAACCAAAAATTCTATGTCCAGCAAAGCTATTCTTCAAAAATGAAGGCAAGCCCAGCCAGTATTGCTCAGTGGTTGAGCATTGGCCCATGAACCAGGAGGTTATGGTTCAATTCCTGGTCAGGGCACATGCCTGGGGTATGGACACAATCCCCAGTGGGGGGGCATGCAGGAGGCAGCTGATCCATGTTTCTCTCTCATCGTTGTTTCTCTCTATCCTTCTACCTTCCTCTCTCTAAAATCAATAAAAATATGTGTTTTTTAAAAATGAAGGCAAAATAAAGACATTCCCAGATAAACAAAATTGAAAAGAATTCATCACTAACTAACCTGCCCTACAAGAAATACTAAAAAGAGTCCTTCAGGCTGCTATAAAAGGACACCATACAGTAACTATAATCCACATAAGCAAATAAAGAACACCAAAAAAGGTACCTACATAGGTAAATATAAAAGAGAATACAAATGTAATTTTGGTTTGTAACTCTCTTTTTCTCCTAATGTATGTATAAGGACAATTGTATAAAAAAAAATTACAAATTTATGTTGATGGGCGTGCAGTGTAGAAAGATGTAATATGAATGACAATAACAGCATAAAAGATGAAGGAAATAAAGCTGTATAGGAATAAAGCTTTTTTATGCTATTGAAATTAAGTTGGTATTAATGCAAAATAGATTAACAAAACAAAAAAAGAAAAGAAAAAAATTATCTCACAAACAGGTGTTGCCAATGATGTGCACTCTTGGTGGGGTTGCAAATTGATGCAGCAAAAACAGTATGGAGATTCCTCAGAAAATTAAAATTAAAAATAAAACTACAATATGACCCAGCAATCCCACTTCTGGTTATTTATCCAAAAGAAATCCAGAATTAAAAGACGGAACGGACATCATCCAGAACCACAGGAAGGCTGGCTGAGTGGAAATTCTACAACTAGAAGGAAAGAGAAAAACATACCAAGACTCAGAGGAGGCGCAGTACAGAAGTAAAATAGTAAGGTGCGGAGGTGCATGCAGAGCGGGCTGGTTGTCATTTTTAATCGGGAGGGAGTCTCAGGCTCTGAGCTCCAGTTCCGGGCGAGTCTCTAGGAACCCAGACTCATACGGGAGAAGCGGGACTGTCTGGCATCGGTCGGAACTCGAGGGCAGCTTTCTCTCCGAGGAGCTTGCATCGATTATCAGGACACTGAGAAGCAGAGCCTCTGAGGGCAAGACTGAGAGCAGCCATAACTGCTAGCCCCGCCCTGTTGATCCCGTGGGACCTGCCCCACCCAAGCCCTGCAGGGAGGCTTTTGCTGGATAGCCTCAGGCAAAGGCTAGATTAGCACCTCCCTAGAGATCCAGGAGCCAGGAAGCCCAGAGAGGTCAGAGGACCATCCAGTTGGCAGCTCCGTGGAACCATAAAGGACACACTCAGGGGGCAGACTCAGTGAGCACCAAAGCCCCATTGATGAAAGTCTTGCCCCAGAGGGGTGTCTCCAGCACAGAAGTTCTCCCACCGCAGACACAGCTGATTCTCACAGCCAATTGGCCTGGAGGTCAATTCCTCCCAGTGATAACTACAACAATCAAGGCTTAACTACAACAAGACTGTGCACAAAGACCACAAGGGGGTGCACCAAGAGTGTCTACCTCAGGTAATTGGGACACTTAGCACAGAAAGCCACTCTATC
>NW_005361075.1:952373-973893 GCF_000412655.1 Myotis brandtii
GGGGGGGGGAAGGGGTGTGGGGGGTGCGGGAAGAGATTGGACAATAATCGTGCACCTATGGATGAGGACAGTGGGTGGTGAGTGAGGGCGGAGGGTGGGGTGGGAACTGGGTGGAGGGGAGTTATGGTGGGAAAAAAGAGGAACCAATGTAATAATCTGAACAATAAAGATTTAATTTTTAAAAAAAAGAAAGAAATCCAAAACACTAATGTTCATTGAAGCATTCTTTACAATAGCAAAGATATGGAAGCAGCCTAAGTGTCCATCAATAGATTATTGGATAAAGATTTGATACAGCCCTAACCATTTGGCTCAATAGTTAGAGCCTCGTCCCAAGGACTGACAGGTCGAAGGTTTGATTCCAATCAAAGGCACATACCTTGATTGCAGGCTCAATCCTCTCTCTCACATCCATGTTTTCTCTCTGTCTCTCCCCCTCCCTTTCACTCTCTCTAAAAATCAATTTAAAAAAATCCTTGGGTGAGGATTAAAAAAAAAAAAAAGATGTGGCACATATATGCAACAGAACATTACTCGGCCATGAAAAAAGAATGAAATCTTACCATTTGCAACAGTATAGATGGAGCTAGAGGGTATTGTGCTAAGTGAAATAAGCCAGTGAGAGAAAAACAAATACCACATGATTTCACTTACATGTGGAATCTAAAAAACAGTAAATGAACAAACAAAACAGAAACAAACTCATAGAAACAGAGAATAAACTGATGGTTGCCAGATGGGAGGAGGGTTGTGGGACTGGGTGAAAAAAAGAGGAGGGATTAAAAAGTACAAATTGGCAGTTACAAAATAGTCATGGGGATGTAAAGTACAGCATAGCTGATACTGTCAAAAATCTATATATATAAAAGCGTAAGCATCCATTCAACCGGTAGCTATGACACACACTGACCACCAGGGGTCAGACTCTCTGACCGATAGGTTAGGTTGCTGGCCGTGGGTTAGCTTGCTGCTGGGGCCCTGTTGCCCCGAATCTGGTTCACCCGCACGCTGGACCCAGAGAGGAGGGAGGAAGGAGCCCGATTCCTCGCGGAATCGGCCATGGGCTAGCTTGCTGCGATATTAAAATATTTCTTCTAATTAATTTCCTTTAGATGTGCATGAATCCATGCACTGGGCCACTAGTATTTTAATAATTATGTATGGTGTCAGGTGGGTATTAGACGAATGGGGGGATCACTTTGTAAGTTACATAAATGTCTAACCACTATGCTGAAACTAATATATTGAATGTCAACTGCAATTGAAAAGATATTTAAGTATTTCATGAGGATCAAAGACCTAATTATAGGAGCTAAAACTATACAAATCTTAGAAAAAATCATACCGGTAGGTGTAGATCTTTGTGACCTTGAATTAGACTGTGGTTTCTTAGATACAACACCAACAATACAAAGGAGAAAAGATAAATTGGATCTTACCAAAATTAAAAATGTTTGTGTTTGGAAATACACTACCAGAAAGTAAAAGGACAACAAACAGAATAGGAGAAAACAGATACAAATCATATATCTGTTAAGAGTCTAGTATCTAGACTATATAAAGGACTCTCACAACTCAATAATAGAAATATAAGTAACCCAGTTACAAAATGAGCAAAGTAATCGAAAGATATATAAATGACCAATAAGCACATGAAGTGATGTGCAACATTATTAGTCATTAGGGAAATGTAAATTAAAACCACTGCCCTAGCTGGTTTGCTTAGTAAATAGAGTGTCAAACCTTGATCATCGATTCCGGTCAAGGGCGTGTACCTCCGTTGTAGGCTCCATCCCTAGCACTGGCCTTGGTCGGGGCACTGCTTCTCTCTCTCTCTCTCTCTGTGTCTCTCACCCTCCCTTCCACTCTCTCTAAAAATCAATCGGAAAATGTCCTCGGGTGAGGATTAACAAATATAAATAAATAAATAAATAAATAAATAAAGACATTAAATGCCAGGCTAGCCCTGGTAGAGGGGTGAGGAGTCTTCCAAACTGGCTCAAATAAAGAACTAAAAATTCAACAAAACAAGCAACTCAATAAAAAATGGGGGAAATTAAAAAGAAAAAAACACACTAAGATACCATTTCACATCCACTTGAATGGCTAAAATCAGAAAGATGGACAATAAAGTGTTGGTGTGAGGATGTAGAGAAATTGGAACCTTCTAACATTGCTAGTAGTATCGTAAAATGATGCAGATACTTTGAGAAGCAGTTTGGCAGTTTCTCAAAAAGTTAAACATAAACTTACCATATGACTCAGCAATTCCATTCTTCAGTATATACCATGAGAATTGAAAACAATGTTTATATAAGAACTTATACATGGACGTTCAAAGCAACATTATTCAGAACAGCCCAAAAGTGGGAACAATCCAAATGTCCATCAACTGAGACCCAAAATTCATGCACTTGGAGGAGGGGGGGGTACCTCAGCCAGACCTGTGCCCCCTTACAGTCTGGGACCCCTTGGCGGACATCCCTCTCGAAATCAGGGATCCCTCACTCCTTACAGCTCAGCTCGCTGCTCCTTAGCACTGCTGCAGGCTGTGCCATCCCTGAGGCCGGTTCTGGCTGAGAGGCTGCTCCCCCTGTGGGAGTGCACTGACCATCAGGGGGCAGCTCCTGCGTTGAGCGTCTGCCCCTGGTGGTCAGTGCGCATCATAGTGACCAGTTGTTCCGCCATAAAGGTCGCTTAGGCTTTTATTATATAGATATCTATAACAGACAAATCCACAGAAATAGAAAGTAGACTTGTGGTTGTTAGGAATTGGTGGGGAGTAAATGGAGAGTGACTACTTGTGAGTATCTTCTTTTGGGAGAGATATTCTGGAATTAGATATTGATTATAGTTTCATAACTTTGTGAATATACTAAAAATCAATGAATGATCCACTTTTAAAAGGTGCATTTTATGTTATGTAAATTATATCTCAATTTAAAAAATATAGCTGGAACAATGGAGGTACCTTTTACTAAGATAGGGAAGACTAGGGAACTGTCACATATGGAAGAGAGAGGAAGAATTTGTTTGGAAATAGTAAGTTGGAAATACTGACTAGACATCCAAGCGGATTTATTAAGTAGGCAGTTGGAGATATTAGTCTGAAGTTTAGGGGACAGATATGGATTGGAGATATAAATTTGGAAAGAAATAATTAATACCTATAAAACAGAATGCTGCCTGGAGCAAAGTAGGACCTATGAACATTAGCTATTATATTTATTTTGTATGTGTAATAGCTATTATTCTAACACAACTGTAGAATTCCTTCCTCTATGATTTGTAATGCTACCTCTGTTATATACAAATCTCTCATTTAGACTGAGGGTCTTTTTCTATAATTGCATTCTTTTTAGGAGTAATTGTTTTATGGGAGAGTAGATTGGAAGCTAAGAGTCCTCTCAACTATTCTCAGTTCACTTTAAAAGAACATAAATGATTCTATGCTTCTGTGTCACCTTTGCTACCTAGAGAGAAATCACCTGGATTCTTTCTACCTTTCAGAGGGTGCTATGAGGATAGTTGAGAGGACTTCCTAGGCAGGAAGTTCAGAAAGCTGAATACTACAAAGCTGCAGAAAGGAAAAGAGATTCAATCCAGTGGTTCTCAACCTCCTGGCCCTTTAAATACAGTTCCTCATGTTGTGACCCAACCATAAAATTATTTTCGTTGCTACTTCATAACTGTAATGTTGCTACTGTTATGAATCGTAATGTAAATATCTGATATGCAGGATGGTCTTAGGCGACCCCTGTGAAAGGGTTGTTTGACTGTCAAAGGGGTCGCGACCCACAGGTTGAGAACCGCTGCATAGGCAATATTTTGAGTCAACTCTCCTTATAATTATAAATATTTAAAAAGTTTTATTTTAAGTTGTGGAAAAAAATACACAACAACATAAAAATTATCATCTTGGTAACCATATGAGAAAATTTTAATACAGTCTTTGCCTTTGATGTCTCACCCAAAATCTCCCCAAGGCTGTCTCCTCATGGTTCAATTCCAACTCCTGGTTCAAACATTACTTCAAAGAGGCCTTCTCTCAACACCAGGAGTAAAGTTGTTTCCCCACTCCTGGTCTCTTTCTGTCTCATTACCCTGAATCACTCTCCACTAACTAAAATATTTGTATTCTTTTAATATATGTTTTTATTGATTTTTTTTTTGAGAGAGAGGGAGGGGGGTAGAGAGAAACATTGATTGGTTGCTTCCATGCATCCCAACAGGGGATCGATCGAACCTGTGTGTATGTGACCCTTCAGTCCACAAGAGGATGCTCCAACCAACTGAGCCACACCAGGGAGGGCTTACCTCTTTGTGTTTATTGGCTTATTAACTGTCTCCTCCTCCCACTAAAATATAAAACATACCAGAGCAGGAACCTGGTCTGTCAGGCTCTTCTCCCCATGCCTAGAACATACGTCCTGTTATGTATTTGTTATACTTGCTGAGTAATAAACATAGTGCTTTTCAATTCTCAAACAGTTTCAAATATATTATCTCATTTGATCATTACAACTCTGAGTAAAATGGGATTGCTAACTCAATTGTAAAGGAACTCAGAGATGCACCTCAGCCGAAGGCAGAGGGCTAAATGAGATCGGATCGCTGTGCCGGGGCTTGCTTTTTTCAATATCTTCACTCCAGTTCTAGGGCTAAGGGTATTTTAAACTTCCTTGCCAGTAAGGAAATGAGGACCCTGGAGGATAGTGGGAACAACATGCACATGTTTTAAAAGTTGCCAGTTCCTGCAGTTGAACCCTTCCCAGAATGCAATCCCCCCCCCCCCCCCCACACACACACACAGCAGATTATGGCCACAGCGACGCTACTCTACGTGCAAAGAAGAAAATGCAACTACTCGGCTGTTTGGAACCCCGAATCTCTTGTGTACCTGCCTCAGGTTTTTCCCCCACCTTTTTCTTTTTAACAGCTTTATTCAGGTATAATCTTGTCTCGGTTTTTAAAATGCGTTCCTTTGGAATAATCTCATCCCCTAGAAAAATTCACTTCACTTTTTGGGTCTCCACTACTCCAGGCACCTGTAAGGATTCCTTTTTCTTTTCCTTTCCCCCAACGTTTCGCAACGGGACACGTGTGATCTGTGTGTCCCGAACTCGTTCAGCCTCGCTCCCCAGACCTGCCCACTAAAAGCCTGGCCCCTACATCTTCCCGGAGCCCCGCCCCTCGGCCCCTTTCCAATTCAGGCCCTTCGGATCTCGCCCTTCCTCCACCCCCCCACCCCCCCCATATCTCGCGAGAGATGAGCGCGCCTGGCCGGACGAGAGGAAAGTATCAGCTCCGCTGAGGGGGGGAAGAAGGAGCTGGAGACAGATTGTGGGACCGAGCACGGGCGGGCGGGAGGCGACGGAGCTGCCAGCGGGTGAGTCCTGTTAACATTAACTAGCCCATGATGGGACGAGAGTCTCTCCTTCAACCCTGACCAGTCCCAGTCTCCCAGGCCGGGGTCTCCCCTCCTAGGTGTGTTGGACGGGGGCGCTGAGGCGGTGGCCGGGCCCTGTCTGAGGAAGAGGGTGGGGCATGGGCTAACGCTGGCCAATAAGAGAGAAGGAAGTAAGATTGGCGGCGATAAGCACTAATGGGAGATCGTCTTTACCTTGCGGAGTGCCGCCCCTCTTTCCCTCCTCCCGCCTCCTTCCTTTGGGGGGGAAGGCGGGGCCAGAGGCCTGAAGTGTGGGGAGAACTTGGGGGTAAGTAGCCCCGGGGGGCACAGGGCGTGGCAAGAAGAGGGGAGTTGAATCCTGAGGGATTGGAAGTGTAGTAGTGTAGCCTACGGGAAGGATCCTGGGATTGGGGTGGAATGGGAGAAAGGGGAGGGGTGCTAAGCTGGCTTCTGAAAGAGTGGGGTTAGGGACTTGGCATTGGAAGAAGCTGGAGGTAATAGGCAGAAGGTAGGGATGAGTAGGTGAAAACATGGCAGTAAGTGAGCCTGGAAAGATAGGTAGGGTTTAGTCATTGGAAATGAGAAGCATGGCATTTCGATTGAATTATAAAGAAGAATATCAGGGACATGGTATCAGGAAAAGTATAGATTTGGAAAAAATTAAGTGAATGAGTTTAGGACGACTTACATAGTGGTGGGCTTGGTAGCCAAAAGACTGCACTTTGAGAAGGGTATGGGGGACTCCAGAGGTGAAAGGGAGGTGTTTGGAAAGGAGACGGCTGATGAATGTAGGTATCAGAATAGACTTGGGTACTGTGTTAGGGCTTTTGGTGGGTATGACATCCAGTCTGGTGATCAGCCTGCAAGAATGCTGGATAGGGGTTGAGAAGGATAAGAAAAAAAGAACACTTTCATCACTTCTACTCTGATTTCCTTTTCCCCTCTCTAACTGTTCCCACATTTAATCTCTTCCTAACTCGGGGGTAGGGGCCTGGGACGGAAGCAGTCCTAGTCGGAGTCCCAGAAGGAGTTATCTGTTGCTCGAATTGCTTGTTTATGTTCTCGGACGAGGGTGTTTACTACCCAGAGCACCTCCTACCCCAATTCCCATGTTGCTACTTTCCTAACTTTAAAAGTTTGTTTTCTGCTTAGTGGGTGTTTTAGTATTTCTGAAGGTTGTGTCATAAGTGAAGGTTTGTGGGAGTGTGCACAGTTTTCTCCGCAAGCCCACTTGATCCCTATGTTTAAAAACTTTGCAATAGTGTAAGTAATTTCTGTAGAGACATCAGTCTTTATAGGTTTTCTAAGCACAGAGAAATATACTAAACTGAAGTTTGTTTTGTTAAATACGTCTCACCTACTCATATTCTTTAAGAGTTGTTAAATGGATGGTTGCAGTTTTAATTAGCTTATGTGATATATTTTTAAATGGTGTAAATAAAATGGACACATATTTCAGGAAAGTGAAAAATTTCAGTTTCTTCCTTTGTGTCCAGACTCAGAAGCTAAATATATGTCACTATATCTTAGGGCAAGGGTTAGGGAAATCAAACACAATTTGTACTTAAACATGGAGGATGTAAGGTAAGTGGAGACTATTACGAAATGTAACATGTCTGTAAGGAAAGAAACTGAAAAGTTTGGCAGCTATACTAAGTAGTCTTACCAGTTCTTAATTCTGTACAGAATAATGACAAGCCTTTGCTCTTTGTTTGATAGTTGTGTATTATTTAATGATGAATTGGACTAATATAGCCAATTGGACTAATAACTACTTTATTAATACATATATTTATCTTTTACATTCCTTCTCTTCTCCTTTTACTTTTTTAAAAAAATATTTTTATTGATTTCAGCGAGGAGGGGAGAGGGAGAGAGAATTAGAAACATCAGTGATGAGAAAATCATTGATCGGCTGCCTCCTACTAGGGATTGAGCCCACAACCTGGGCATGTGCCCTTGACTGGAATCGAACCTGAGACTCTTCAGTCCCCAGGCCTACGCTCTATCCACTGAGCTAAACCAGCTAAGCCGTCATCTTTTACTTTTGAGAAGCAAATTAATAGCTGAAATACTGTTAAAGCTGTTATGTGAAGAGAAATCAGAGTATGTTGTTTTGTATTAACCTTTGGTTTTCAGCTACCATTTGAAGCTTTTTCTCTTGGCCAGGAAGTCGCCCATACAGCACACTGAGACCAATTGATTACTGATCCTTCAGCATTACTTAACTGAATTTGGTTCCAGTATTTCGCATTCAGAACATTACTATTAGAGATTCAGACACTTTCACAGTTTGCCTGGCGATAGCACACAAAAATATCCAACAAAATAGCAAAGCCCCTTGTTTTAGTCTTCCATCCTAGAATTTGTGATGGCTTTGACTTGGGCACTGTTAAATGCAAGATTTGTTTTTCCCATTTCCCACCAGTGTTAGCAGAAAGTTAGAGAGTGCTCATCCTTAAATTTGTGAATCAAGGGTACCATCCCATGATAGTTCCAGTGTTGTAATTAGTAAGCATTTTTCTTTATTATGGATTTTAAATATTAATGGATATCATTACTGTATCTCCTTTCTTTTTCCTCTCCCTGCTTTCAACCCAAAATGGAAATCGTGTTTTTTTTTAAACAAATTCTTAAGCTACTACTTTGCCTCAACTTTCAACCCAAAATGGAAATTGTTTTTTTAAACAAATTCTTAAGCTACTACTTTGCCTCAAGTAAAGTCCCTGGCTCTGTCTGAACACAGCTGCTCTGAAGTTCTCACAAGTTATTGTTTTGTACATGTCAAGACTGAGTTTTTCCTAGGCTGCAGTAGGAGGGAGTCAATGTTACAGCAGCCTCCTATCCACGTCTGATAAGGAGGAGCCTTCTCCTTGTGAGGAAGTTTTGGGTGGAGCAAATAGCATTGCCATATAAATATCTAATAAAGACAACTCTCTTTGTGGGACTAGTTGGCAGGCTGGAGTATAATTGTCCCTTATTTCTTGATAAACTAAAGTTAAGGTGCAGATGTTTCTTTAAGAAAAACAAATGCAGTATTCATTTAAAAAGAAGCAGCATTAATTTCTTTTGTTGTTGGTTTCTCTGAAAATGGTACTGATTTTAGAGTTCATGAAAAGTTTTCCATTTCTTTAGAAACATGTGAAAGAAAGCAGTTTTAAGTTTCTCATTTTTCAACGGTGCCTTCCTTCCTCTTAACAGACTTATTTTGGGATTAAGTATATTCATGAAATGTGAAAAGGCATCATATTTGGAATCCCTGCAGCATAGTCTTTTACCTTCCGAATGCTATAAGACAAAGATCCCCACTTCACAGATTCCCTGTTCCATTTTGGAACTCTACTTTTAGAACATTCTTTACATTGTGCTGAAGCTCTTTAATTCTGCCATCTCAAGCTACAATAAATAAACCTAATTGTCAGCATGGCAGTCCTTCAAATATTTGATGACAGTTATGTCTTGTTAGGCTTCTGTTACTGGGATAAATATCCCAAGGTCTTTCAGCTATTCCTTAAATGACATTTTTAATCAAGTTCAGGCTCCTCATGAACTTAGTTGCCTAAGTTTTTAGGGCTTCTTGTCTAGGTCTGAATATAACATCTAAGATATCTGATCAGTAAAAGTACAGGGGAGAGTGGCCTCTTTTTAAAATTGAACTCTATACCTCTATTTTTAAAGCCTAAGATCACATTAATTTGTATAATTGATTTTAAAAATATATATATTTTTATTGATTTCAGAGAGGAAGGGAGAGGGAGAAAGAAATAGAAACATCAATGATGAGAGAGAATCATTGATTGGCTGCCTCCTGCATGCTCCCTACTGGGGATTGAGCCAGCAACCTGGGCATATGCTCTGATCTGGAATCAAACCGTGACCTCCTGGTTCATAGGTCGATGCTCAACCACTGAGTCATGCCACCTGGGTGTGTAATTGATTTTTTAAATGTAATTGAAGACTTTACATTGATCCCAGTAACTGTCATCTTGTTAGTTTTGGTTTATTGTTTTAGCTTGATAATGTTATTTAGCCTCTTGGGCATTCCTCATATTTTTGTATCAATAGATAAATGTGATAAACATGACTCCTATGGTATATGTTTTCTTAATTTATTTTTTATTGTTGACAGTATTACAGGTGTCCTAACACCTAAGGTTTTGTTTTAGGGCACTGGTAAAATATATAAGGGTGAAGCAATGCTTTAACATCAGCATACTATCAATAGGTTGATATTAATCCATTAATCAGTCTTTTGGATAAAATTCATTTATGAATCCACCTACTGTTTATCACCTAACCTGTATTTCTTATGAAGTAGTAAGAGTTGTCCTGTTGTAATCTAAATATATTCTATTTCTGGGCATATACCTGAGCTCCTTGGCTAGAGACCCTGTTAAAAAAAGAAAATGAAGTTAGACATGAGTTACTATTTTGCCATCTTATGCTAATGTTTATAGATCACTGCATTACTTGCCAGTTGTTTAAAGCCATCTACTGAATAATTCATTTTATAATATTCTTGGTAAACAATATTTCATCAGTCTATAATTTCTGGACTCTACCTTCCCTGCCCCCTATTTTTTTCAAGTATGTTTTCCCCCAATTTCCAAGACTTCTGGTTCTGCTTCCTTTTTTTGTTTAAATTAATATAGAATAATTAGCAGTGTTTCTTTATAATTGTATGCTTTTTGTCATCAGGTGAAATTCTGTTTTAGAAACTATTTTAGGACAAAATGCTATTCCCTGAACATTTTAAGTTACATATTAAAGAATTAAACTATTGTCCACATAACAGTTGTATTATGGTTTTCCATAATGTTGACATCTCCAATTTAGACCTAACTTTTCATTTTCTGTTTGGAATAAAAACTTGTACCACCTGTAAAAAATACACATATATACACATACATGTAATTGCCATTTATAATTATATAATTTATTGGTGTGGTGGTCTGTATTTGTCACAGTATGTGCTGTAGGTGAAATGGTACTACAAATAAAATAGAACATCAGAAGACATCTCTAGGGACTAAGACTTTATGTTGGCAGCCATCAACTTTTCTATGTGTTAATTTTAGACCTGATAGTTGAATTTATGTTTGAGTAATTTAGCTGATAAATGCATTGCTAAAGCACCTTCCTCTTTGGGAGTTTTAATTTTTACTTTCGTTTTTAGAAAATTGCAAATTGTGAGTGTAAGTGTTCATGTGGAATAAAGTAACATGCTGTTAGGGAATGCTTTACATTTTCTTTTGATACCTTCTCATCCATCTGAGATTGTTCAGTTATGAATTCTCCTGGAAAGTAGAGGGATGGACATGATGACCTCTCAAGGTCCTTTCCAGTCCACACATTCATAAATAGAAGCTCATCTCAGGGAACTTACTATTGAAGAATCAGGAAGAAAAATGGACTGTAAAGAAAATAAAATTAAAATGGTTCTACTGACCCAGTGGGAATGGATAAACAAAAAGTAAGGAACATAAACAGCAATAAATAATAACTCTTAAGCCAAAAAACAGAACAAAAAGTCAACACCAACAACAAATATTTTTGCATTGGATCGTTTCATGTCTTAAAATATTTTATTATGACATTTTCTCTTTAGAATTTCCCTGGTGGACACTTTCTGTTGAAAGAATGTTGTTTTTCTGTTAAATCATAGTATTTGGCTTCCTTTCCTTCACTTGTTTGTCATTTTGTTTAGAAACTTTTAAAATCTGAATATACTCACTGTCTGTATGTAATGAAAGAAAATTCAGTTCAGTTTGAAAGTAAACATACTGTATGGCTTCTTTGGAAAGGAAGGATGAAGTGTTACAATTCAGGAAAGGTTTTATGAAAATATAAATTTATCTAATTTCTAAAACCTTGTAGGCAGACATCTAGGAAAGAGTCCCAACTAAACCAAAGGTGAGTTACTGCATTAGTCTTATGAGGAATATAAGGACACTTATTAGGAAACAAAACTCATTATAAACACATGAATTTAACTTTGTTAGTTTTTTTTCATCTTTGGGTAATTTTAATCCTAAGTATTCTCATGCATTTGAAACCCAACTGTGCAAAAAGTTTCTCTTTTCTATTCAATACTGCACGTATCCTTAATAAATATCAATTTATGAAAGTCTAACAGGAACCAAGATTTAGCTTAAAAAGTCACTTTTGAGCTTGTGGCTTGGGCCTCTGTGGGAACAGTACTGTTTTATCGTAGTCCTACCTTCCCAAAAAATCTAACTTGCTTTCTTTGAGTAGAATTACTTACTAATACCTTATTATATGGTATAGTGCTTCTTTCTGACATAGTGGACAAAGGAATCTTATATGCTAAATTAGCCAAATTTTATTTGGGGCTTAAAATTCATGCAGTAGAAAATTACTTTTTTTTCAGATAAAAATAGAGCATAACCATTCTTTTTGAAATAGGAATAAGCCTGACTATATTATAAAAAGAGGATGATTTATTGAATATAACATATAATTGCTGTAAATGATTTGTGTTGGCATCAAATTTCTTGCCAGTAATGTTTATTTAAGCTTTATCAAACTTGGGTAACACCATGTTGGTTTTCTTTAGCATGGTATTTCTGGTACTAACATGTCTCTTTGAGCGCCATTTCCTCTTATTTTTTATATGTTTTAATTTATTTTAAAGAGAGAGGAAGGGAGAGAGAGAGAGAGGGAAAAGAACATTGATGTGAGAAACATTGATCTGCTGCCTCCTGTATCCCTCCCCTATTGGGGATCAAACCCACAACTCAGGCATGTGCTCTGACCAGGAATGGAACTGGGAACCTTTTGGTACATGGGACGATGTTCAACCAAATGAGCCACATCAGCCAGGGCTAGCACCATTTTCTTTTCTTTTTTTAAGTTTTTTTTTGTTGTTTCTGTTAATACTCAACCAAGGATATATTTTCCATTTATTTTTAGAGAGAGTGGGAGGGAGGGTAGGGTGGAGAGAAAGTGCGAGAGAGAGAAATATTATTGTGAGAGAGAGACACATTGATTGGTTGCCTCCTACATGTGCCCTGACTGGGCCAGGGATTGAACTTGCAAACCAGGTACATGACCTTGACTGGGAATTGAACCCACGACCCTTTGGTGTGTGGGCCCATGCTCTAACCAGAGAGCCACACCGGCCAGGGCTTTTTTTTTTTTTTTTTTTTTTTTTTTTTCTCAAGCAGTAGTTTGCTAATATTTATGCATCTGTGTTTGGGACTGTTGAAAGTTAATCAGTGAGCATAGGAATACCCCAAATAGATCACGGTGTTGCCAGTATGTGGGCAGTCTTAGAAAAGATTTTGTTAAATTGATTTTAGAGAGAGAGGAAGGGAAAGGGAGAGAAACATTGATATGAGAGAGAAGCATCAATCAGCTGCCTCCTGCACACTCCTTACTGGGGATCCAGCCCACAACCTGGGCATGTGCCCTGACCAGGAATTGAATCAGCAATCTTTTGGTGCACGGATGACGCCCAACCAACTGAGCCACACTGGCCAGCGCAAGTCCATGAAGATTTCTAACCTATCTTTAAAGATTGGTATTTTAAGGTTGATTAGTATTGGTTTATTGCTTTAGGGATCCTACTTTATCTGAAAATGAATAGGAAAAAAACTGAAACACAACATTAGATTTTGACAGCTTACCAATTTCCAGGAATTTTTCTGTTTTTAAAATGCATATTGAGGCCAAACATAGGTATGATGTTCTCTATTTCTAGCTCTGCTTTCTGCTGTCACTTTAGCAAGTGGTAGCTTCTTTGTTTTTGCTTTATTAACTTTTCTGAGGATAGTTCAAAAATAGTTCCTTGAATCCTCCAAAAGCCTAGAGAGATAAAAACTTCTACTCAAGTAGTTGGCTGTATGAAGCTGCTTCCAGATAGGTTCTAAACTTTGGCCATGTGTTGCCTAAGTTATGACTCAGCCTAATTCTCACTTCCATCTGTTTTTTGTCATTTGCTACAAAACTATTTGGTCTAGTTAATCTGGGTCCTTTCTTTGAAACCTTTTCCTGCATGTCTGAGCCTGAAATTCAAAATTAATTTCAACCTGCTCTTTGATTGATCAATCCAGGGTACTCTACTGTTTATGTATTTCTTAAAGCAGTGGGTTTCCAACTTCTTTTGGTCCTAGAATCCACCCCTTTTTCTTCTTAAAAATTAATTGAAGACTCCAAAGAATTTTTGTTTATCTTGGTTATATCTATTGATATTTAGTATATCAGAAGTTAAAGTGGACAAATTTTAAAAATAGAAATTTATTTTAAAATAACATAAATAACAATAGTTTCCAAAAGATTTAAGGGAAGAGCTTTAAATCTCTTTAATGTCTGACTTAATAGAAAACAGCAGGATTCTCATATCTGCTTCTGCATTCAGTTTGTTATGATATGTTGTTTTGGTTGAAGTATATAAAGAAACCATGGCCTCAGACAGATATGTAATAGGAAAAGAAAAGGTTCTTTTACAGATAATTATAGATAGTCTTTATTTTTTGATACTACACCAAAACTTGAAAAGTGATAGTTTGTTAAAGGTTAGATGTGTAAAATCAAAAACTGTATCTGTGAACTTTTGATACTCTGTTATAGTAAAATGCATTGGACATGCCTGGGTTGCAGATCAATCCCCAGTAGGGGATGTGCAGGAGGTAGCCAATCAGTGATTCTCTCTCATCATTGATGTTTCTATCTCTTTCCTCTCTGAGATCAATAAAAATATATAAAATGTATTGGGCCCGGCAGATGTGGCTCAGTTGATTGAGCATGGACCCATGCACCAAGAGGTCCCAGGTTTGATTCTCAGTCAGGGCACATGCCTGGGTTGCAGATTTGATCCCCAGTAGAGGGATTGGCTGTGCAGGAGGCGGCTGATCTATGTTTTTATCTCTCCCTTCCTCTCTTTCTAAAATCAACAACAGCAATAATAAAACATATTTAAAATGCATTGGCCTGCCTTGCCCTTTAAGTAGATCTTTAGCCATGTATGATTTCAACACCCATGAACGTTCTGAAAGGGATCAATAGGGATCCCTGGAGCTCACTTTGAGAATTATCTTATAGTACCAAACTTGAAAAATACAGCTTCTTACCATACAGAAGGAATATAAGCTCTCTATTTTAGTGCTTCTCAAAGGGTGTCAGAATTACCCAAGGCGATAATTCTTGGAAGCCAAAGCCCAATGAATATAGGAGGCCTAGGAATCTGTTTTTTAATGAGGTGCTAGGTGAATATGCTAAATATTCAGAACTAGGGTTAATTTTTTAAAAACATCTTTATTTTTTAAAATATATTTTTATTGATTTCAGAGAGGAAGAGAGAGTTAGAAACATCAGTGATGAAAGAGAATCATTGATTGGGCCTCCTGCACTCTCCTCAGTGGGGATTGAGCTTGCAACCTGGGCATGTACCCTTGACTGGAATTGGACTGGGGACTCTTCAGTCTACAGACCGATGCTCTAGCCACTGAGCCAAACTGGCCAGGGCTAGGGTTAATTTAAATTAACCACATTTTAAGAAAACATAATTTCTAAATTTTGAAAAATTAAATAATTTAGTAATTGTCACATTATCAAAGTTTTTATTGCCCAACCAGTGTGGCTCAGTGGTTGAGCGTTGACCTGTGAACCAGGAGGTAACTGTTCTATTCCCAGTCAGGGCTCATGCCTGGATGCTGGCTCCATCCCCAATAGGGGGTGTGCAGGAAGCAGCCAATCATATGATTTTCTCTCATCATTGATGTTCCTATCTCTCTCTTCCTCTCTGAAATAAAAAAAATATATTTTTAAAAAATAATTAAAAAGCCTTATTAACAAAATATACACTCTAACATTTGTCATAATTGGGATATCTTAATTAACCATGTATTTTAATTAATAACAGTATAAATACCAGTAGTTGGCAACTAAGGCCAGATAGTAAATATGTTAGGCTTTGTAGGCATGAGGTCCCTGTTTAAAACTACTAAACTCTGCCACTGTAGCACAAAAGTAGTCATAGACAGCATGCAAAGAATAAGTGTGGCTGTGTTCCCATAAAATTATATTTATGAACACTAAAATTTGAATTTCATGTAATTTTTACATGTCACAAAATATTCTTTTGATTTCTTTAATCATTTAAAAATGTAAAAACCATTCTTAGCTTGTGGGCCATACACAGATGGCCAACTAGATTTGGCCTATGGGCTAAAGTTTGCCATTCCTTTATTTATTTATTTATTTATTTATTTATTTAATTTTTAAAAAATTTTGTTTTATTTCTTAAAGTATTACAAAGAGTATTACATATGTCTCCTTTTTTCCCCCCCCTTGACATTCCCCAGGCTTCCCCTACCCCCCAGTGTCTTGTGTCCATTGGTTATTCTTATATGCATGCATACAAGTCCTTTGGTTAAAAGTATGGGGAAAAAAGAAGATAAAGGTGCTTCGAATGTAAAAATCTATATATTTTCCTGAGAATTTTAGATATCCATGAAGCTTTAAATTATTTACCCTTTGTTGCTTTTAAATTGCAATTTGAAAAATCAATATATTTTGGTAAGAAGTCAGTTTACAATGCCATCTTTTTCTTAAGTTCAATTTTAAGGAAATTATAGAAAATTACTAAATTGTACATATCAAAGTTTTCCCAAAGAACAATATATTTTCATTACAAGTACCTATGGTACTGTTATATTGGAATTCAGTGAGTTAGACAGAAGACGCCTAAAACAGAAGCCAAATTCGGTGCCCTTTATAAAAGGCGGCCATGAGAGGACTTGTGTCTCTCCAAAACCTTGCGGCCCCGAATGAACTTAGGGGTTAGCTTATAAAGGCAAAAACCCCCCACAAAAACCCATGTGCTGGGATGGGGGCAGTATGCTTAGCAGATATCTTGCAGAAAGCTTGCAGCCTTGAGCACAGCTCAGATAACCAGAAGACACCTGGCATGGGAGGAACCACAGACGGACCAGACCCCCACACGGGCAGAGCGGCTTGCAGGACCAGATAATTAAGAGGGGGCAGTGACTAGACTATAGGCTGATAAAAATGTACATTAGGTTACTGGCACAGATTCAGATTGCTAGCCCCTCCCCTAAATGTCTTATTTTCCCCATTATTCCAGCAAGTGGGCTTACAGAAGCTAGAAATAGCAGAGTTACTTTAATCAGGGAGGCTATCTGGTTTAGTTATTTCCTGGAATTAACAGAACAAAGCACCATCTGTGTTTAGTGGAAAATTTTAAATGGCAGTTCTTACAAAATGGAGGTTACGGGAACAAGATGGAGTGCCTATGGTTCAGATGGAGGGCAAGGAACAGGATGGAGCAGGTCTTTTCAAAGCCCATTGTTCAGTACAAAATAAATATTGCAGTATATAGTTATGTGTTAGTAAAAATAAATGGTGGCTATAGATTAATCTACATATAATGAGTGCCCTAAATATTTGTCAAATTCATTAAGATATAAAGATGGAAGAATTCATCCTAAAGTCAAGCACTGAAATTAAACACAAAATGAGAATAATATAATTTTCACTTACAGGAACCATGATCATATTATCATAAAATTAAATTTTCCCCAAGGTAATGTGATTTCTACTGAGAAAATGTTCAATAAGAGTATAGTTAGTAATATAAAAATTTCTCTACATTAAGGATTATAAATTGAAAAAAGATTATTGAATTTCTGTTTTAATAATGGAAATTCAGTTCCAAACATGAACAAAAAGGAAGTAGTTGATACTAGGTTTGCTTTTAAACTGTACAGTTTACAAAGCCTTTATTGAGTTTTATGGCTGAAAATGCCATTTCACATTTAACATTCCTGATAGAAATCCTTTACTATATTCATTCCACCATGGACACCCTCCGGTCAAATTTCTTCTGTCAAAATATATTTACTTTTATCATGAGCTTGTCATTCTACTATATTAAATTTGCGGACACAACTAGCACTAACCACTGCACAATGAGACTGCTGACTGACTGGCTCACTCAACTCGTGCATGAATCACGCGCGCCTCCCCCGCGCTGCGTATTCCGCAGCCCTCCTGCGCTGCGTCTCCCGTCGACCGACGGACCACACCCCCCACTTCTTCTAACGCCACTTCTTCAAAATAGACTCACCCAGGCCGAAAACCGACTTCTGTGCATGGGCCACGAAGTTTCAATCGCACTGTGCTGGGGTCCAACCCCAGCAGGTCCAGGGGTCCCCAAAGGTGTGGACGGAGTCGGCGAAGAAGGAATGACACGGAGACAGCCTTCAGTTGATCAGCAGCCTAGTCAGGACCTCTAGCCAGGATCTCCAGCCAAAGTTCTGGTCGGAGTTCTGGTTAGGAACTGATCAGGATCTGATGTTTATTGTCTTGTTACATCTATATTTATACCAGCCGATTTTAATCCTGTCAATTTCTATTACAAAGGTTAGGGCGTTTCTTATCTCCATTCCAGGGAGTAAAGATTATGTAGCTTAACTACCCGCCTGGCACTTAGTTAAGGGGTTGTATCCCCTCCCTAACCTCGGGGAAAAATCCCCACCTGGGGAAACAACCTTTCTCGGAGAGGTGACCTTGGTTAAAACACATGGCACTAAGGAGAGCAAACATATTAAGAACAATATGCTATATATGCCAGGTCCCTTGAAACATATGCTGTGCAGATGTTTCTTCCCTGCAGCGACTGTGTCAAGCAGCAAGGATGGACCGGCTTCCAGCAAATTCCCCCTTTTTTGTTTTTTAAATGATAGCGCGTGTAAATCAGTGGCCACCTCTCAGATTGGGCTGTTTAAGACTCGGAAGAAGACTGGCAAGCAATGACAATAAGCATAGCTATAAACATAGTGGACGGATTGCACAAAGAGCCTTGTTCCTGTAGAAGGTTGCTGGCCTCTTCAGTCAAGGGATTTCAGCTGTCCTCAAGTCAGTGGTTTGGTTGTCCTTGTCGCACTGTACGTGTGCGTCCGCACGTGGTATTTTGTGGAAGAGCCACACTCAAGGGGCCAAAGAGCCGCATGTGGCTCGCGAGCCGCGGTTTGCCGACCACTGTCCTAGACAAATGACACTCCAAGAACTTGTAGTCCTTCAAATTAATGTTTCTGGACATTCGTTTATATTATAAACATATAGGAGACACCTGTTGTACGTAAACTTTTGGAAATATACAATTCAGTTAGCAGTCAGTCTACAGTATGCAAATTGTCATCCAACTTTAAAGAGTTATGAAAAAATGTGGTGTCCATTTTTATATCTTACTTGGGGTATGTGAGAACAGGTAATTTAGGATTCAGGCCAACCTCAACTTCTTGACACATCTTTTGCCTGTTTTTTGTAGCTCTCTGCCTCAGTTTTCAAGTCTGTTAGTTAGCAAAGTGCTTTAGAAAAAACCGATATAAAACAATAAGGTTAATTAGAATAAGGTTATAGTAATATATATGCTTTCTATATAATATTTTTGGGGCCATTGATTTACCTACTAATGAAATAATATATGTAAACTGATGTTATGCTAAATAATACAGTGGAAAATGGACCCAGAATTTAGGAACAGAGATTTCAATTACTAAATAAACTACTCCTAGTAAAACATGAGCTTCCTTTGTTTTCTAGGAGTTCACATAACCTGCATTATGGTCTAACAGTTCTTATGTTTATTGGAATCTTCCTTAAGTCAGTTTTTTTTTTTAAATACATTGATTTCAGAGAGGAAGGGAGAGAGAGTTATAAACATCAATGATGAGACAGAAGCATTGATTGGCTGCCTTCTGCACGCCCCACACTGGGGATCGAGCCCACAACCTGAGCATGTGCCCTTGACCAGAATCAAACCCAGGATCCTTCAGTCCGCAGCCTGACGCTCTATCCACTGAGCCAAACTAGCTAGGGCAGTTTAAGTCAGTTTTCTAGCGGCACTGAGTATTCTATGGTGAATAAAATGTTGGGTCGGCTGAGGTATAGAGATAGTGTTTGTACTCTGCTTAGCAGCAGCTAAATTATCTTAGACTTTGAAACTTGGTATCCAAAGTTGTGTTCTTGGAAGAGATTTGTTTGTGTATCATTTCTTTTTAATATCATAAGGTAATGGAGCCCATAGAACTTTGATTGGGTGCCTGTCTAAATTTTTTAGGTTGTTTATAGCTGAGCTGAAAGGCATTCAGTACCTGGTAAGCTTGGTAATCAGCTCTCTTTATTCCCTTTGTGATAGATGGTTGAAGAAATTTCTGTGTTTATAAGTAATACTCGTTGTTAGGGAGCATTCATGGGATTCTGAAAATGGGTCCTTGAAGGCAACAAAGGAATTATCTTGAACTGCTTAATTTACCTTGTGTATCGATATGTTTACATTTCCACCATGTCTATTTCTATATGAAGCTATTCGCTTATAATTTTAGAAAGTTTTTTTTGTAGTCAATTTTGAACTTAATTTGTCATTTGGTTCTGTTACTTTGTAATAGAGAATGAACAACTTTGTATGATTTGTAAATATACTGTTTAGTGCTTTGAAATAATCTAGCAGAACCCTGGCTGTTGTGTCTACGTTGGTTGGAGTGTCCCCCTGTACACCAAGAGGTGGTGGTTCGATTGGGGCCAGGGCACATTCCCAGGTTGCAGGTGCCCTGGTGAGGAGCATGGTTGGGGTGCCTTCAGGGTACAAACGGGAGTCAACCTATCAGTGTTTTACTTTTTCATTATGTTTCTCTTTCTCTCCCTCTCAAAAAACAAATAACAAAAAAACAATTAAAAATGTTATTTAAAACAGTGTAGGAGATATGGGCCTTTTAATAAAACATATAAACATATGTTTTTAAGTCATGCAGATTGACATTCTTTTTTATTATTAGATTACATTATAATTTTAAAAATTTATTAAAAGCAACGTATGATCATTGTAGAGACTTTGGAAAATACTGAAGTACAAAGAAGAAAATAAAATAATCTGGAATACCATTACCCATTCATAACCATTATTAACATTTTGATATTAGTATTCTCTCTTTCTATGTTTATTATTTTGTTTGCTTTTTTATAGATTTGAAATTATGGTGCATATGTAATTTTATATCCTGCTTTCCCCTCACTTAGTATATAGCATTTTCTAATGTCATTAAATAGCTTTCAGAAACATTCTTAACTTAAATATAGTCTGTTGTAAGGGAGTATCTTAATTTATATTTATCCCTTCTTAAACATTTAATTTGCTTTATTTTTGTTACAAATATGACTATGATGAACATTTTAATATATAAATAGTCTATGTTTCTGGTTGTAGCTTCAGAATAAAGTCCTGAAAGAAGAATGATTTGTTCAAAGGATATGAGGCATTTTAATATAAATATTGTCAGATTGCTTTCTAGAATTACTGTCCCAATTTGTACTCCCAAAAGTTGTATATTAAGCTGCCCTTTCTGCTGCATCCTCAATTAGCATTTTTTTACTTGAAAATATAGTTTAGCCCTAGCCGGCTTGGCTCAGTGGATAGAGCGTCAGCCTGCGGACTGAAGGGTCCCAGGTTCGATTCCGGCCAAGGGCACATGCCTGGGTTGTGGGCTCTCTGAAATCAATAAAGAAATATTAAAAAAAAAAAAAAGAAAATATAGTTTAACAGCTCTGGACTAGGTTTTGTTTTCAAGGGGCAATTAAGGGTTAACTTTACAGATACCTCCTCCCCATTTTTAACATTCCAACCAAAATCTATAGAGCTTTCTCTATGGTATTTGGATTATAAGAAAAGCACAGAATTGGTTGAATATCTATATATAAAAAGCCAGCGACCGTAATGGCCATAACAACCGTAATGACCGGTCGCTATGACGCCCACTGTGGCCAGCGAACGAACCGCTGGATCAGGGGCTGGGGCCGGCTGGCCAACCTTGCAGCCCCTCCCTCTGCCGGCCTGCCCCTGATGGGACTCTCCCGATTGGGCTGCCAGCCAAACGCCCCTCCCTTCCCCCCAGCCAGCCCTGCCCCCAATCAGCCCACCCCACCACAATAGGCCCGCAGCCCCTCCCCATGGCCGGCCCACCCCTGATCGCACCCCCCCAATAGGGGGTGGGGCTGAGCAGTCAACCTCCTGCAGACCCTCCCCCCGGCTGGCCACACCCCCAATGGGACCCCACCACCCTGATTGGCCTG
>NW_005361075.1:974142-1007046 GCF_000412655.1 Myotis brandtii
GGCCTGCCGGCCAACCTCCCGCCAACTTCTCCTCCCGACAGGCCCAGCCCCATCTGCCCTGATTGGGGCCGGGCTGGCCGGACCCCACCCATGCATGAATTCGTGCACTGGGCCTCTAGTAGTCACATAAAATGCCTTAGGCACAAAGTAGTTGTAAATATATGTTTAAAATGTCTTCTCTATGAATAGCTTTAAATACATAAATACCTGCATAGCAGTTGTTTTGTGGTCCCAACAGCTTTCTGCAAAAACTCAAAGTATACTTGAGCAAAGTATACTTGAATATCACCGTTAGATTAAATAAATAAATATTTATTGAACATCAACTGTCTTGTAAGAGGAAATGCTTCCAGGAATTTTAACCTAGATTTCTGTATTCTATCCCATTCCCCTTTGGTCACAAATAATATAGCCATTTCCTTTTTATTCATGAAACAAAGTAGTCCACTTCTAGTCACTAACATACCACTATTTCATTTCTTTTATAGAATTATTTGTTATTAATCTAAAATTATTTTATTGGCTTAATATTTGTTTTTTCCTTTTAGACCATAAGCACTATGAGGGTAGAAACCTTGTCTGTCTCATTCACTGTTGAATTCTGGGGCCTAGAGCATATGGCAGGCACTGAAGAAAATATTTAGTGAATTACTGAATTTTAAGCTGAGTTAATTTACTTTTTGGCCTAAAAAGTAAATTGTGGTTATTAGTTTCAAACTTTTTCCTTGTCAGATTTTTTACCAAGACTGTTAACCCCTCTTTTTTGTGCTCTAGTCTATACTCTAGAATTGCTAGCAAAACAATTTGATGAATGACTACAAAGAATAGGTGAAATAGCAAGGGGTCTAATATGTGCACTGATCACCTCTGACTAATTGAACTTATAAATTAAGCCATCATTCTTACTACTTACCTGGCATCTTTCCTGTCAGATGACAACGATTCTTTGCCTGTCCAAATTTTAATGAGGCTCCTAAACCTTCTTTTAGGCCCATCTGTGTATGCACTTCCTTGTAAAATCCAGTGGTTTCCTTTGTTTGTTTGTTTTTTAAGTATATTTTTATTGATTTCAGAGAGGAAGGGAGAAGGAGAGAGAGATAGAAACATCAGTGATGAGCGAAAATCATTGATCGGCTGCCTCCTACACGCCCCCTACTGGGGATTGAGCTCACAACCTGGACATGTGCTCTTGACGGGAAGGGAACCTTCAGTCCGCAGGCCGAGGCTCTATCCACTGAGCAAAACCAGCTAGGGCATAAAATCCAGTTTCAGTAAAAACTGCTTCCTCCACCCTGATATCTGATCACCTTCATATCTGATCAGGTTCTTCATCCTCCACCATCCACCAGGTGATGTCTGATCACTCTGGCCTGTCTTCAGCAAGAATCCTGTTAGGTCATTTTAGCCAGAATCTCCCTTCTCTTCTTAGTAATTTTCTATCCATCGACCCCTCACCCTGGTGCTTGGCTATGCATTCCCACTTGCCCATGCTGTATTTGGAATTGAGCCCAGTTCTTATACTGAGATGTCTTTTCCCCTATTGCAATAATCCTGAATAAAATCTGTTTTACCACGTTACTATCCAGCTCTGGTTTTCTTTGACATAGATGAGTGATTTTTTTTTTTTTGCAGAGGTCTATTGTCTTTTTATTTTTATGTCCACTTTCCCTTGCACTTAGTAGTTCCTTAGTAATGTTTTCTGAATGAATGAGTGATAGCTAGTCTGAACCCCTTCTAGATTTTCATGAATCTTTGATATTATGGTACATGTGCCCTTCTCATTTTTTGTACCTAGCAACAGCTGCTTTTTGTTATTAGGAACCTAAGAACAGACCCTTGGGTGTGTTTGTATATGGCTTTTATTCCTTACTGAAAGTTGGGCCATCTTATTAACATTAGTTGGTTACTAAAGAAATAATCACATTTATAACCAGGTCCAGAGAACTGACTCTTTGGACCTCAGTGACAGATTCCATTTTTATTTTATTTTTTATTCATTTTATTATTATTTTTTAATCCTCACCCAAGGATATTTTCCCATTGATTTTTAGAGAGAATGGGAGAGAGAGGAAAAGACAGAAATATTGATGTGAGAGAAACACATCGATTGGTTGCCTCCTGTACGAGTCCTGACCAGGGCCCGAGCAGGGCCTGCGCGGGGAAGGAGCCTGCAACCCAGATACATGCCCTTGACTGGAATCGAACCCGGGACCCTTCAGTCCTCAGGCGGATGCTGTATCCACTGAGCCAAACCAGCTAGGGCTCCATATTTAATTATTTTATTTTAAAAATATAAAGGTAGAGAGAGAGAGATACACATATGCACAATAGAGAGATAATTTTTTAATTTGTACATTGACTATTTTAGGTTATACTTCTGGCTGTGACAAAACTATTTAACATAGATTTTACGAAATTACCCCAGTTATTAAAAATCATTTTCTAAATCTTGGAAATTCTTCAGTTCCCTCCCAGCATTCAGATAACTTTCTATCTTTTGAGCAAATACTAATTTTTATCATTTATGCATTCTGCTGATTCTTGAGTACTTGAGCCTTTTCCTTGGCAGACTTGGCCTCTAGGAGAGCCTTTTTATGCATCCTTTTTTTCCCTGTTCTAAGTTCTCCACTTCCCTTTGGAGATATCTCTAAATATAGGATGTTCCCCCAAAAATGAATGCACACACTTTGAATAATTATAAAGGCAGTGTTTATTAAAATATATTTCATTTTCAAAATTGAGCTATCAGCTGTTAAAGTGTATATACATTTTTGGGAGGGACACCCTATATATTTCCTTTACTTGCTATTTATTGCTTAGTTCTATAAAATGCTTGAGTTTCATCCTGAAGATCAAGAAGCATACTATGGATGTGAGTGCCATGGCCAGACACATGACCTACTTGTCAAACAGTGCAGTTACAAATGAACTGAGTTAAATTCTAGTGAATGGCAACATCATTATTGAATTCACCTTTTCTCTCAGTCGGTTTATACTACAGAAATGTGTTGCTTTTTGTTTTTGAGAGGGCATCAGTTTGACCTCATAGCTAGAGACTTTTTGAAAGTATGAAGTAGAAATAAGCAGTGGCATTCATTGTATATAGCAATTGATGCAACAGACTGGGAATGGAGGAGAAATTATTTTTGTTTTGTTATTTAAAAATTTTGTTTTTATTTATTCGTTTTATCACTAATTTTTAATCCTCACCTGAAGACATGCTTTTACTGATTTTGGAGAGAAAGGAAGGGGAGAGAGAGAGAGAGAGAAACATCAATCAGATGCCTCCTATTCACGCCCCGACTAGGAATGGAACCTACAGCCTAGGCATGTGCTCTGACTAGGAATCAAACCCTTGACCTTTTGGTGTACAGGGTGATGTTCCAACCGAGCCACACTAGCCAAGGCAAAAAAGTAATTCTTTGTTGATTTGAGAGAGAGAGGGAGAGAGAGAAACATTGATGTGAGAGTAATTTGAGAGAGAAACATCGATCGGTTGACCATACTGAACCTGCAACCTGGTCATGTGCCTTGACAGGGAATCGAACTGATCTACATGGGCCAGGAAAAAGATTTTTTAATGTTAGCTAGAAATTTCTTAAAGTGGTGAGACATCATTATTGTTGCTAAATATTTAATATTTTTAAAAGACAAATCATTTTAAAGTGAAAAGCAAGAATGATGAAAAAGAAAAGGGGCAAGAGATTGAGAGAATGATTTAAGAATAATTGTGGGTACTTAAGAAAGAGGGCCTCCTTCCTCCCATTGTGATCTCCCTTTGGTGAAAATGGCAAACAAAAGCCAGCAAATAGGGAAGGAAGCCGGAAATCCTAGTTAGTGACTGACAGATTAGAATATTTAAGTCATGAAAATGCATGCTTCTGTTACATTTTAATGCTTTCCCTCCCCCCAACTTGTTTTTGCTCCCCTTTAAATTGCTTTAAAAAGTTATGATTTTTCATCTCTATTTCCTAGTAAAGATTCAATTAAATAAAATTTGGAAGGCATATATTATAATGTGATTGTGCAAAACCAGGTAAATTTTTGAATTTTGTGATGTGGGGGAAACCATTCCAGAATTTATTTCATTACTTCCTATGCCAATATTGCCTCACTCCTCAGCCAGGACCCTTGTCCTCCTCTAGGTAGAAAACTGAAAAAAACTTAGCCTCAAATAACAAAACTAAGATAAAAATAAGGAATCTTGTCTGGTCCTTGTATCTCCTCTATTCCTTGTAGTTTTTTACTTCTTGGCTGAAAATATGTTAGAGAACCTTGTTGAAATAAAATCTCATTTTGTGATTATATTCAGAAAGCAGTTTCTGGGATTAGGAAGGGAAATTATCTCCAGCACAGCAGTTGTAGGATTTTTTCCGGAGATAAATTGCTTTTCATAAATACTCTAAATTTTCAGTCATAATGCCCTTGGTCTTTGCATTTATTTACTTTTATTTAGTTGTATTTATTTTTTGTACTATGTTGTAGTTCCAGAAAGTGCTAAAAAATCATCATGTATTTAAAACAAACAGATAAACCAGAAAAATCCCCTTGTCCTGAGGCTGTGTGAAGAAAAATAAAGCTCTCATTTTCCCAGTACCCAATCATCAGCTTGAGCTGGCCTCTCAGGAACACAATTTATTGAAGCAATTTATCCTGGCTAAATGCGATATAAATCTGTGTACACCTACGTACATGCAGGCTCTCTTCCATTACAGCAATAATGCCGCAGCACCAGTTTCTTCATAGTGAGACCCTGTTCCTGTCACACTGAAAGGTGACTAAGAAGCCCTCTCTATTTTACGGGCACCCCACAATTTTAAACACCGATTGGTTGTGGAATTACTGATCAGACTACCAGAAATACTGTTTCCCAACCCCAGAGTGAGTCTTCGAGAGTTGAAGAAGCATTGTTTGTTACCTAGCTACCCTCTGAGTTTTAAGCATGGTATTCTGATTACCAGATCTAGTCTAGCACTTTCATATTTTATTTTAACGCAGGCCTGACTGAGGTTAACCTGACATTTTGGTTTGTCTCCAAGATAAAAATGTGGAATTTGGTTATAATTCTGAAGGCATATTCAAATTTTAGTTCTTTCTCTTTCACCTTCTTTTGTTCATATTCCTTCATATATCTTTCTCTCTTATAGAAGGATGTTTGAAAATGTCCTTTAAGAGTTTATCCTATAAAGACTGTTTTTATATCCCCCCTCCTTTTTTCCCCACCCTTTCAAAGTACGTTTTATCTATTTTTTGTATTTCTAATTTTATTCCTAGGAGAGAGATGAAAAATTTCCCCAGCACATTCATATTGGAATTATTGTTCTTTGACGAAGAATTTCTATCAGCATTGCAAGAGTTAGCTTCAATAATTAAAAAACAACAACAATATAAACCCTGTTAAATTCTTTAGAGAAATAGAGAGGATGGATGGTGATGCCTTTTAGTGCCATTTCTTTATCCCCTGCAGCAGCACACATCTGTTGGCTGCAACCGATCAGCCCAAGAACTCTGACCGAGAGCAGCACAAACAGCCGGAACATATTCACCCAGTAAACCCCCAAAGAGTCGACATTTGTTTTATTGCTGCTTTTAAAAACCTAGCCATAAATAGAATCAGAGGGGGAAGGGCACCGATATTTCTCCATTTGCCACAGACTATTGGTGGGGGGAGAAGGAGGCTCCCAGTGGGGAAGAAGGTTTTTATTTTTATTTTTTATTAATGAAAATTATTTCCCATGTAGCCCAATAGGATGGGTGCTTTGTTTTCTTTGGCAATAATCTGGGATAAACGGCCCTTGCCAACAGTCTCCTAGTTTATCCACCAGGGAGCCAGATTATAGCCCTGTAAAATGGAGCACCCCTCCTATAATCCCTTAATTAATTAAATGACAAATTTTGGTCTTCTCTAGTTCAGAAATATGGCTTCCGCATCGAGCGTTCAGTGGATTTATTGACATAGGGAACTGCACTGGTTGTAATTCAGCATACTGGAGAAGTGTATTATATACTGTAGCAGAAAGAGGGAAAATCTAGCAAAAGGTTTGAAATTCCTTGACTATTTAGGTCTAAATTTTTCTAATTAAAAGTTTCAATTGAGGCACAGTAAGTAGATCATATGCCACCTGTCTAATGTGTCTCCCCAAAGTAGCCTGTGTTTACAGCTTTGATAGATGGCATTCTTGGAACACCTGTTTCTAGGGTTGATATTTTTGAAGCACTTTTTTTTAAAACTCCAGCATATTTAACATAACTTTTCCCCCTACCTCCTCCTCCTCAGCTCCGCTCTGCTACATGAAATATGGGAGACGACAGACCGTTTGTGTGCAATGCCCCGGGCTGTGGACAGGTACGTTTACAATATACTTTATTGTGAATGTCTCGTTGTGAATCAAAGTGGCTGTTTTATCACTAAGGCAAAGAGTTTAAAGCCGGTATTTTACGTGATCACTGGAGGTAATCAGATCAGAGGATTTGCAGTGTGTAAATCCAAGTTATGAGGAAGTGTAAGCACTCTACTGTAATGAAATCTGCCTTTCTCTCTTTCATATTGTTATTCTACTGGTGTTTGTTTTCCAACACGGTGTTGAGGAATACACGTTGCTCTCTCTCCTTTCTAAACCTATCTATCTATCTAAATACAAAACCAAGTTTTGAAATATCTTCTCCTCAACGTTCATGGATATGAAAGTCAGCTTAATATGTTTGGATAGGCAGCTGAGAACGCACCCATTCATTGTTAACCCCAATTTGCCAGAGTCTATTTGGATTTTTTAAATATGAAAAAAAGTTTCTTTTGACTGTTGATTCAGAAAATCATTGTTAGCTGCTATGGCAGATATCTAAGAAAGACAAATCCAACATAGAACCTGAGATCACATAGCAATATATAAGCTGCAAGACTTCTCAGCCATTTTCCCTGCTGCCATGTTATTGTTTGTGTATGTGTATATCATGTGTCAGATATTTTTCATCATATACTTTTTTAATAAAGTAATTTTTTGAAACTGCCTTTTCCCCCCATTTTGTACTTTCTTGGTTCTTCATCCTATACCTTCCCCTATTTCTGTGTTCCACAAAGGATGAATAAAGGAATACAAAGAAAGTTTTCTCTGTCTTCATGAATTGATTTTATGGATCCTGAAGGGTTGAATTTCTGTTCAGTTAGAAATATGTCATGTGACTGTCCAGTGACACTTACTGGTGGTGTGTGAGATTGCAGACTAGTTCTATTAAACATTGTAAATACTTAGACAAAAAGAAGAGAGAGTTAAGTTCCAGAGATTCCTAAGAATTGGAATTTGAGAGGTGGATGAGATGGGGATGGTGACAAGGAATAGGCAGAGGATGATTTCAAATTCCAGTAAATGCTGAAATTTTCAGAAAAGACTGAAAACGCATTGTATTCTGAAGTATTCAGCATTGTAGGGTGTATTTCCTTCCTTGTCAAAGTTTTCAACTTTATTGTTGACTGCATGTTTTCTCCATGTGGTTTATACTTTTTTTTTTTTTTTTTTTTTTACAATAGAAGCCACTTGGGAATATAGAGTAAATTTGTTTCACTTTTCAGACATCTGTATTGGAGTACATATCTGAACCACATTCCTCCAAAATTTTGTGTGAATTTATTGATAAAAGTATTTAATGTGATTCCCATAATTGATACCTGGTACCTTTTTCACTTTTCTTCTTTACTTTAAAAACCTGCATTTTTGGTGAAAATATATATTTTTCTCATACTTACATTTATTTTTCTTCACTTATTATTTAAGCCACTCTACGCCTATAATCTCTCTTATATGTAGTGTGCCAAAACCACCCAGACAAGGACTTAAAGAAATAAAAATGGATGATAAAATAAAGGAATACATGGGAAAAGCATCTCTTAAGCTCTCTGAGGATGAGAGATCTAAATAATGTTTCTTCAAGCTGTCTCATCAGAAAAGAGTAGTTTTCACTGAAATTTGAGAGCCGGGAGAAGGGGCTTTTGTTTGTTTTTTTGTGGGGTTGTGTTTTTTGTTGTTGTTGTTTTTCATTTTGGAATAGAGGTAGGAAATCAGTAGGTACTTTTCACTTTGGTTTCTTATATTGTGGAGTTGTTTACCATAAGCCTTTTTCTTCCCCTACTTCTCCTTCCCATTTCTGAATTGTTCGTTGGTATTTTGGTTGTTAGGATTAATGATAAACTCTGGCGTAGGTCTTGAAGACTTTTTCCCCTCAGTGGGTGCAGAACTTCGGGAGACTGCTGCCTTCTTTTGGAAGTTACTTGTTTCATAGAAAAAGGATAGAAAGCTGCAACTTAAGGCTTTGAAGGTAGCCAGATTTTTTTTACCTGCTTGCATGCTAAAACTTTATGGTCAGGTGAAATTGTAGATCTTTACTTATATTTTAGTCTTCTTCCAAGTTTTTCCCAATATCTGGTAACAAATACCAGTAACTCTAGAGTGGGATCCCTGCAAGATTTACTGTTATATGAAATAGTGAAAATCTAGCAGAGAAGATAAATTCGGTACAGTGAACTACCCTTGACCTGTCATCCAACTTCCTTATATACCTTGAAAATGGTTTCATTCTGGAGACACCTGGAGGCCTTTAAGCTATTTATAGACCTCTGTCATTGATTCAAATTCTTTATTCCAGAAATAGTAAAATAATAAAAAGGCTAAGTCCCAGGAAGGATAATAAGGACCATGATAATTTTTGTTAGGGATGGTTTAGAACTTAATGCTATAGAAGTCTCAAAAACCAGTGGCTTTTACCAGTTAGACTCTAACTGGTGGTTCTCAACCTTCTAGCCCTTTAAATACAGTTCCTCATGTTGTGACCCAACCATAAAATTATTTTCGTTGCTACTTCATAACTGTAATGTTGCTACTGTTATGAATCATGATGTAAATATCTGATATGCAGGATGGTCTTAGGCGACCCTTGTGAAAGGGTCGTTCCACCCCCAAAGGGGTCGCGACCCACAGGTTGAGAACCACTTAGAGGAAGACAGAATGAAAGCAAATTATAATTCAAGAGACTGATCCTTAAAAACCAACCAACAAACAAAAACTATAGGAATTTTTCATTATTTTAATATCTGTTGCCTGCCCAGGCTTTACCCCAGGTACCCCCAAACTCAGAAAACATCTTACACTTTAATATTAAGTTAGGAAGGTGAAAGGAAAATTCACCTAAAATAGACTAGTGGATTATACTCTCCACCATATAATCAAAACCACCAGGCTTTCAATGGATACATAAACATGTTTTGGTTGCTAGGTCTTTAATGGCTGTTATTTTTGGATTCTGTTCATGATCCACTTCCCAACAGTAAGTCTGATGTGACACAGCTGAGTTCTAAATATGCTGCCTGCACTTTTTTTTAGAGATGGCTGCTAAAGGTTGTGTTCTCTGCATTCTTATCTGAAAAGACAGGTGATATGGCTTTTCTCTGTTGAGACTCTCTTTCTCTTGAGCCTCATCACCTTCATGAAGAGGAATTCAGGGAAAGCAATATTCCTACTAATACCTCTCTGTGGAACGTGGCAGCAGAGGTAGTTAACAGAGCTGCCTCCAGAGAATGGGTTAGTGTTGTTAAGGCAATCGTGCCCCAGATTCCCTGTGACAAAGGGCTGGTTAAATTTGAGTTGTATGGGTTTTTGATGTGATGGTTAAAAGATAGCATATACAGGGTGGGGCAAAAGTAGATTTATAGTTGTTTGTATGGAAAATAATACAATAATAAATTATAATACAAGAATAACCTCTATGTTTTGCATATCACAACTATAAACCTACTTTTGCCAACCTTTTATTTTAAAAACATTGTGACTATAAAATGGCTTTGCCTGTATGTGAGTGTTAAATAATAGAAATATAGTTGGTGGCTGAATCCAGCAAATCTTGTGATTTTTTTTAATGCTTTAGGAGGCACTTTTACTTGAAGGTGGATTATAAAGTAGGAAAAATTACTATGTATTGGTCAGTAATCTTTAATTAGATATATTATTTCATGAGGATGCAGTTAGATAACATACCTTTTGGATGCTTTTTGTCCAGTTTTTATTTTCAATAGTCAACCAATTCCATATTTCTATACCTCCTCTCAAGCATAGATAGATACTGTATTACAGTACAAATTATTCATATTTAAGTAGTCTTTCTGGTTATCGTAATCAAGTCACTGAGCAGAAGCTGGTCATATAAGCTTATTACTTAAAATGTCTGTTTCCTTAAAAACAGGAACACATTTCCTATGAAGAGATACTACTTAACGTATAGTATCATCCTATTATTAGTCGTTGAGAAAGGTTTCTGTAATAACTACTCTGTATCAATGCTGTCCTTTTAAGGAAAAATCTTTTGATTGTTTCTCTGTCCAGTGTGACCTTAGGGGCTGTTACTCTTTTTTTTCCCCTCTGAGGATATCTACTATTAGAGCTTTTCTTCTCCCAGAGGACATTTAGGTACAAGTTGGGGTTCTGTTCATACCTTTCTGAGACATGAAATGTAATTTGCTCATGGAACTCCTGTTTTTCCTTTCTAAGGCCAAGAATAGCAATAGAGCCCTAGTTGTGGTGGGATTGAGGGCAGTTTCTTGTACCTCCTTATCTTGTCATATAGTAGGAATAATGTTTATGATGCTGTAGTCCTGGCTTTGTTTTTCCTTTCTAAGGCCAAGAATAGCAGTAGAGCCCTAGTTGTGGTGGGATTGAGGGCAGTTTTCTTGTACCTCCTTATCTTGTCAGATAGTAGGAATAATGTTTATGATGCTGTAGTCCTGGCTTCACTTGGCATTTAACCAACCTCCAATGCTGTTTATTGCTTCGTATCCTCTGCCTCCATGAACATTATCCCTTAAATCTCTATTGCCTTGTAATATATGAGGCAACAAATAGTTTCTGTGATTGGTTAAATGCTGGCATGCTACAAAGGTATATGTTTTACTGCCTGTTTAACACAAATCTATAGAGATTATTCCTATTATCCCAGCCTTCCCATTAAATGGGCCATACAGATACTATGGGACTCTGGATTTTTAATTCTATCCCTTTGGCAAGTTTCCCTATTAACTGGCATTAGCACAAAAGAAAAGCATGGAAGAATGGGTTGGTGCTGATTACTGAATTTTTTTATATTAAGGGAGCATCGTGAATTGGAGAATAACAATGGAAGAAATGGCTTTGGTAGGTAAATGCCATTTATGGTGGTATATGCTATCTTTACATGCTTCAACAGGTGAGGGCAGTTTCAGGCAAACAAATAAGCCTTTCTTCCTCACCCTCTGCCAAGAGTTTAAAAAAATTCAAATTTTTATTTAATAATTCATATTTCATTCAATAATTCATCCAGTTCCCATCTGGTATGAGTGCCTGCATGCTGTCAGGCAGCTGAAAATACACTGCATTATGCACAATTAGGCCAAATGCTAACCTTGTTTTTTGTAATAATATGTTGATTTTGCAATAGCTTTCAGTTCACTCTGAATATGCTGCAGTTTTATGTAACCTTGTGATGGAAGTAGACCACTGTTATGCATTGTGTTGATAAAATTGGGACTGGGGTAAAAAGAAGTGTAGAGGTTTTACGAACTAGGAATTAAATCCAAGTTTTTGAACGTCAGATCTGGCGCTCTGGACACTTATTTTTAGAAACATTTAGGTGATTATTTTAGTTTCCCATGTTATATTTTTTATTATATTACTAAAAGCATAGTAGATTAAAAGCATTCTTGTTCCAGTCTGCCTCAAAAAAAGCTGTATAAACCTAATTGGAACTATACCCAAAAAATTAAGGTAAAATTTTTTCATTTATTCACTTATTTTTCTTGGATATGACTTAATATTTGGAATAAGAGCCCAGAAACTGTTCTCAGAGCATTGCTGTTAGGAAAAAAAAATCCTGTATGTTTATATCTCAGTTCTTCCTAAATTAGGAGAGGGACGCTTTCCGACTCCCTTTTTTAACAAACTGCCAAGTTTATAAAGTGCCTTCTGGATCTGAGATCCTGTCCTTTATTAATTCTCATTTGCCACCCCTGAAAAACCACATATGGTTAGGTTGTTGACTTACAAGATATTGTCATTATTGTATAGAATTCTTCATTCTTTTATCAAATACTCTTCCAGCTAATGTGGCAGATAGAATAACAGCCAGTGTGCTCCCACTCTCTGGTTAGTGTGTTTCTTTAATGCAGATTGACTTGCTCAGCAGTTGCATTTTGTCTGAAGCCCTTGTTAGGGCCTGCTCTGTATGTGGATTCATAACACATCTGTGTGTACATCTACAGTGCTGTATAAATAATAATAAGTAATCACCAGATGGCCTATAACTGCTCCTCTGGACCCACTGGGTCTCTTGAAGCTGTTAGGAAAGTCTTCTGGCGTTTTGCTGGGGAAAACTTGTCATAGATTTATTTCAAAAAAAAATTCAAACATACAACTGGTGTTTAGGACCAGATATTGCTGTCTGTGTTGTAAATATTTAACAGGCTTTGTACAATGACAAGTAAAAGCGCCATTACTAACCACACACAGTGGCTGTGGAGCTCTTCTTCCCTCCCGGCCATTTAGAAAGGAAAGGGAACGCCGATAAATTGTGCATTATGAATTAAGGTGCAGGAGCTGCTCTTTGGAAGCTCTTTCATAGGAGAAGAAAGAGAGCTTACACATTCTGCTCAAAGGATGTAACTGGGCAAATTTAAGCTTTTTAACCATATGCCAGTGATTTAAAACACGATGCCCCTTTTAAATTAGACTTTATAATATAAGAAAAGCCCCTTGAGCTGGAGTTTGGTCAGAGCCTGGTTTTTATCTTAATTGAGTCTTTACAACCAAATCATAAAACCCTTTGAAAGGGTTACAGTTGTGTTAGTAAACACTTAGCTAAATTTTTAGACTTGGTTATATCTAAAAATTTCACGTATATTGTTTGCCAATATTGCTTATAAAGCAAAACATCTTTATTTTGTCCTTTTTTTATTCATTTTTTTGTTAAAAGTGTTGTATATTTTGGGATTTTGGGGAGGAAAATTTTTTATTCTGATTTTCGGCTTATACTTTTCTGTGTTATATTTTGCTATTACTAACCCTTTTGCTCCAGTACCTATTCCAGGGTACTTGGTCACTATAGTAATGCATGTTTTTAAAAATCAAAATCGAGGTGATTACCTCTAAATTTTAGTGTTTTTAAATCTTTGTTTATCATGACAAAAAGGTTTTAAACAGAAATTGGATATCTTAGGTTTCTAGCCTCGTTTCCTTTTGTTTTTTTGAGGGCTGAATCTATTTAACCACAGAGGAACTGTCCTATAAATCATAGCACATGGCTGTTACTTTTGAGTTAGGATGTGTAGAAAGCTTTTCTCTTTCAAAAGCTCATCTTGAAGAAATGACATAAAAATTGTGAGGGATAAATGCTGTTGTTAATAGATTGTTGTAGATAGGTTTCACTTTTTAAATTTTCTCTAACAATTATCATGTTAAGTATAGGGTTTCAAAAAAGAAAGAATTACAGAGAAAAGATGGAAGTGTTGGGGTTTATCTCTTTGTAATAGTGCTTTCGTGTTTTTACTTTGAAATTTCTTTGTGCAGTGAACTGCGTAAGATTATGCTTTGGTAAGAATCTGAACTGTTTGCAATTGTCGTGTGAAAGTACATAGAGAATGAGGACGACTTTGTGAAATTAGCCATTCCCAGTCTGGCACACTATGTGCCCTGTGTGACTCCTGATTCTGCTGGCAGATTGAAGAGCTGAACCAACTTCTGCTCTAAAGACTAAAATTGCCAGCTATCATTCCAGCTTTTAAATCTTGTAGTTCACATAGATGATGTCAGATTTTGAGCAAACATAGTTCTGTCTTTTGATCCCAGGTGGAATTTGCAATTCCCTAGGCTGGAAAGAAAAAGTTCTCCCTTTTTGCCTTTGAAAAACTGGAGTAGCTCTGCAGGGAAAGTCTGCAGAATAAATCTGCAGCCTTGCCGTGTCCTTTGAGTCATTGTAGAACGCTTGAGTGCTCTGTTTGGCATTCAGCAGATTGGCTGTCAGAACCAGAGCTCCGCTTATCAAAGACATGTCTCTAGAAGAACCATTTATGTTATTCCAGAGAGAATCATCCTGTGGCAAAAGGGATGCCCCTCTTTCTTCCCAAGGGTCTAATCTTCTTTTGATACTGGGCAATTATCCCTTGATTTTCCTGAAAAAAATACTTCAGTCTACCATAAAGATTGGCACCAGCACAGGTTGCAGACTTGGTTACAATGACAAACTGATTTCTTGGCCACAGGGAGGGGCATCAGGGTGACACTCATAATTATAATTGAGGCTTAGTGGTGATTTTTCTGCTGAGTATCTCAGTGCCTCTTCTAAGTTTGGTTTCTCTTTCTCTAAGGAAGATAACATTTGCTTTAGTTTTTGCACACCAGTCACTATAAAAATGCTGTGAGAATTGTCTTCCTCCCCCCACCCTCACTTCCTCAAGCCTCTTTCCTTGTCTTTAGTTACTGTCTTCTTCAGTTTGTGATCAAGTGCTATAATCTAATTTTTTACTTCTTGCCTTCCTCTTGCACAGCTTGCCTTGGCTTGTATTAGCTGCTATTGTACCTGGTAGGGATTATTCACCAGAATTTCCTCTAACTTAAAAAAAATAATAGATTCTTTTTAAGATTAATTTTATATTTACAAGAAAAAAAAAGAGTGGGAAGTAAATACTACAGAGTTCCCATATACCCCTATCACTCTACTCCCCCTACCACCAAATCATTTTACTGTGATACATTTGTTACAACTGATGAGCCAGTATTGATACATTATTATTAACTAAAGTTTACATTAGGGTTCACTGTTTGTGTTGTGCATTCTGTGGGTTTGGGCAAATGTATAATAGCATGTATCCATTATTACAGTATGGTACAGAATGGTTTAAGAATTCTTATCTTTTTTCTCCCTCTCCCCAGCCCCTAGTAACTCTTGATCTTTTTGCTATCTCTATAGTTAGTCATGCAGTCTTCTAATTTTTTAAAGTTGTAAGCAGATAATCATGTGATTGAGAATAGCTGGAGAAAGAGGGAGAAAAAATTAGACATGTGAGATCACAGCTCCACAGTCAGTCCCTCTAAAAGTCCAAGAATCTATCCAGAGATTTAGATGGCCACCCTTTCTATCTCTCTGATGTTAAAAGATTTGGCTTGCCTAGTGACAGTTCTTCTGGTTCTAGGTATTCAAAGGACAGGATGAACACTTAATTGGCTGTATTTGGGGTGTCAAGGTATTAGGGCTGGGCAAAACAAGAGGAAGTAGAGCCCTTTTCATTTGTTAAGGTTAAGGACAGTAAAGTCTCTCCTCTCCCCTCCCATAGGCAGCCTTATATGTGATTGAAAAAATTCAGTGCAGTTTGAAAGTAAACAGGAAAGATTCCCTATCCAGAAATAACCCTTTTTCTTTTCTTTCTTTTTTTTTTTTTTTGCTTACATTATTTTTATACTAGTGTCCCAGTGCACGGATTCGTGCACATTAAAAGGAAATTAATTAGAAGGTGGCTGGCAGGCCGGACAGGCCCTGGAGCCAACCTCCCGGGGTCTCTCCACAGCGGGCCGCACCTGGGGCAGTGCTGTGGCTTGAAGGGCATTTTCGGAGTGAGCAGGGTCCCTTTGGAAAGTGGGGTCCCTCTGCCTGGCCTGTGGGGATCGGCCGCTACCGGTCGGAGCGTCTGCCCCCTGGTGGTCATTGTGGCGTCATAGCTATCAGTCGGACGGTCGCTTAGCATTTTTGGGGCCGTGAGGCTTTCCTGCTCCGCCGGCCCCCGGGTCGTCAGGCTTCGCTCCACCACTTGGAGCCTACGTATGCAAATTAACCGCCATCTTTGTTAGATTAATTTGCATACTCCCCTGATTGGCTGGTTAGTGTAGCGAAGGTACGGTCAATTTACATGTTTGTCTATTACTAGGTAAGATTTTCATTTTTTTAATAAATCTTTGTTGTTGAATAAACCCTTGTACTTCTACATTAAATAAAAATTCATGTAAATTAATGTTATTTAGCCCTGGCTAGTTTTGCTCAGTTGGTTGGGCATTGTCCTGTCCACCAGAAGGTCACCGGTTCGATTCCTGGTCAGGGCACATTCCCAGGTTGTGGGATTGATCCCCAGTGGGGGCTGTGCAGGAGGCAGCCGATCGATGTTGCTCTCTCACATAGATGATTCTCTCTCTCTCTCTCTCTCTCTCTCTCTCTCTCTCTCTCTCACTTTCCCTTCCTCTTTCTCTAAAATCAATAAAAACATTTTTTTTTAAAAGTATGGGAGCTATAATTCACTCTTTAGTATAAATTAGTTTAACCACAGATGTAATATTGGCTACATAAAGTTTTCCTTTGGGGTTAGGAGATAATAGATGAGAACTGGCTTAGGTGGAATGGCCCCAAAGCAAAGGAGACATGGCAACTTATGAGAATGTTTTGGGCTATCTCAACTTCCTTCTACTATAAGCTGGTGAGAAGTATAAATCTTAAGAGCTTAAGAGCCCCAATAAACACTAGAAGCAACTTCATTCTCTTTGGACAGAAAGAGAGACATTTTCTCCTTTTCTTGCTCTGGAAAATTTAGATTGATACAATATGGGGAAATGAGAGTGACCTTATTTCTCTAGTTTTAGGATTCAAGTTTCCTGTCTACTTAGAATTCAAACTACCTGGTATTGGGTATGGTCTCTTTTCATAGAGATATTGACTCTTTATCGACTAGATTTGGCTACATATGAGAATTTTCCAGTCTTGGCCTTAATACTGATATAATTTTCTTATTTATTGAATCTAACTGACTCTGAAGTAAGATGAACATTGGCCTAGGAAAGCTCTATACCATGATGTTCAAGATTAACATAATTAGTGCAGACCAACAGCTCATGTATACATACATACACATACAACTTAGAGGAAATGTTGTGTTTATATAAAGTGCAGGAAAATTATATTCCACCCAGGGATCATATGGGGGGATATGAGAAAGAACAAATTACAAAGAAAATTGTTTAACTTTATCAATGTGATAACAATAACAACAGCAACAATAACAGAAGCTAACTGAGCTCTTATTCTGAACTGTGGAAAAGTGCTTTACTGGTATTATTTAATCCTAGAAATTCCTTGAGGGAGGATAAAATATTATCCCAATTTTGCAGATGAGAAAAGAGGCTCAGGTTAAATAACTTGTACAAGGTCACATAATATTTTGTGATGGAACTGCAGTGCAAACCCAGACAGACTAGTTTCAACTGCTTTCTTATTCTCCATATACATGTAAATATGTATATCTAGTATAGAACAATATGGGTAAGTAGTGGTTTTTTGGTAAATGGGACAAGTGCAGTTAGTTAAGATTTGGCTTGCTGCTGATAGAAACCTATAGTTTGCTGCTGATCTAGGCCTGAATGCCATACCAGAGAGAGCTGGATTGACTGCTGAGCTCTGCCTGTACAAAAAGATAAGAATTCTTAAAAGACCTCTCTGCAACTGCCTCAGCCTTAATCTATAATGTTGTTGTTTTTTATCTGCCTGGGAGTGCTACTGAAATGTGAGATAAACAACCATTGTTTTGCAGCAGGGATATGATTTTAAGATGGGAAAGAAAACTAATTCTTTTTAATCCTCACCCATTGATTTTTAGAGAGTGGAAGGGACGGAAAGAAGGAAGGGGGGGCGGGGAGAGAAACATCTATGTGAGAGAGAGACATCAATAGTTTGCCTCCCACATGCACCCGGGACCTGGACTGGAGATCGAACCTGTGACCCAGGTACATGCCCTTAACTGGGAATCGAATCTGGGACCGTTCGATTTGTGGGCTGATACTCTAACCACTGAACCACATCAGCCAGGGCAAGGAAACTAATTTTTGGCCAACCAGAAATGTAGAAAACTGGAACCTAAAAATCAGAGTTTCAGCATCCTCCACTAATAGGCCCAAAGAAGCATTGTGGAGTCATCTTTGTGAATTCTAGACTGGGTCACTTCCTGATTCATATTCCCTTCTTCTCCATATTAGTTTTATGCCTGTAAGTTCCCAAATGCAAAGGATGGGATCTGGGTATCTTGCTTTGTGTAGTGCCATGTAGTAGTGCAGCTTTTGTTATAGTGGCTGCTATACTAATTGGTAACAAGAGGAAATATGACTAAAGTGGAATTAGGGTGTGATTTGAAGTACTTTAACAGTGTGATGAGATGTATGTTTTACCCAGTGATTGCTAGCTTGTTTATTCTCTGATGTTCTTGACATATGATAGATACATGAAGGGTTTTACTTGTTGAATAATAAAATTATTCTCCACTCACATTTCATATCCTTTCCTTCTTTGACTTCATAGCACTGCCATATATCTGCTCTTTCCTTACAAACTGTGGTGTGCTAATGCAGTGGACATATAATTTATTATTGGAAGTGAAAGTTTACAACTAAATAGATACATGAAAATATTTATGTGAAATGACTTGTGATAAAAATATGTTGAAGTACACATAAAGGACCAAAAGAGATTGGAGTCTCATAGTTGATATTTATAGTAAAGGAATTCTTTGTTTGTTTTGTTTGAATGTCTTTATCTTTTACTGGAAAGTTGCATATATATTCTTTCTTGATTCTGATAATGATTCATTGTATAACTGTGGACTGTGTGAAACTAATTCTTCATTCAACTGCAGAAAATATCTGACTATACTCTTATCTTTTTTTTTTTACCTCTGACGGTGAAGTCAAATTCTTGGCTTCAGAGCTGAGAATGCTTTTTTGGGCAAGGTCACAAACTACAAAAATAATGACTATAGGTATCCAAAGATCTCATTTGTTTATTTTACTGGATGCTTCGGACAGGCCAGTTAGTTGTATGTATGCATATACTTGTGTGTGTGTGTGTGTGTGTGTGTGTGTGTGTGTGTGTGTCCTGACAAGAGTTCCTATAAAACTATAAATGCAAAGGGAAAAGGGATTCAAGGCAGCAACCTATCAAACATAGACTACAAACTTGGCTCCTATGAGGTTATTGGACAGACAGTGACAGCTCAATAGGATGGATTATTTTTTTATTTTTTGGTTAATCCTCACCCCAGGATATTTTTTCATTGATTTTTAGGGAGAGTGGAAGAGAGAGGGAAAGACAGAGAGAAACATCAGTGTGAGAGAAACACATCGTTTGGTTGCCTCCTGCACAAGCCCGGGGCCTGGGGAGGGGCCTGCAACCAAGGTACATGCCTTTGACCTGAATCAAACCCGGGACCCTTTGGTCCACAGGCCAATGCTCTATCCACTGAGTCAAACCGGCTAGTGCTTAAGGTCTGTTTTTTAATGCTAAGCCTCAGTTACCTCCGTTTTGTGTCTCTGTTATCAAGCTTGATGACCCTCCCCCTGCACAAAAAACTCTTTAACAGGCATCAGTTATATTTGAATCAAGTGAAAAGACTTGCTGAAATAGTTTTAAAGATCTCAGTTGTGTTGTTTAGGTGGAGTTAGCTGTGTAATACCAGAATGGGCAGATAGTATTAGACATCTGTCACTTCTCTGAGCATCACTTTTTTACACAGTGGTAATCTGTGTGCATTCATTTTTTCACTGTATTGTGTTTATAACTTCAGACATTTTAGTTCAGTTCCAAGGTAGTTCTTAGGACTAAGGAAGAGACTATAGTCCACTTAGGCTGAATTGGGAGGGGACAATAAAAGTGGTTACTCTAAAATCTTCAAGGGCCTAGGTTCTAAATATGTGTTTATAAGGCACTATATTAGATTTTTTAAAATTTAGCAATTCCCTCTTAAGCCTTTCCTTTTCTTCTAAGTTTTATGCATAGGTAATTGCAAAAGTGGAAAGGGGAGACTTTATTTCAGCATTCTTGTACTTTATATGCATTTGAAACTACAGCCAGATAGGGCCTTAGGAGGCTTTTACTTTCAGTCATTCACATGGGACGAGAGAGAGAGAGAGAGAGAGAGAGAGAGAGAGAGAGAGAGAGAGGAGAGAGGGGAGAGGGAAGAGGAGAGAAGAGAGAAGAGAAAAAGAAAGAAAGAGAGAGAATGAATGTGCATCTTTAGCATCTCTTGGTAGAGCAGTGGTTAAAGGTTCGAACATATTGTACCTTGTTGGCTATTCCCTAGTCCTATGGGAGGCATTTTGCTCCTCCACAGACAGTAATCAGCTTGTCAGAGTCGAATGGCTTTTTGTTTTTTCTTTATCTAGAAAAATGCAGTGGGCTAAGCCTTTCTGGGAAGCAATTTCTTCCTTACCGCATGAACAGAAGGTCATGGATGCTGTCTCAGAAACAAAGGGGAAATGGTGATAGAAAAATCAGCGGCTGGGGCATAATTGGATTGGAGTCTGTCAAAGAGACTCTTGACAATTCTTGCTTGGAAGCTGGACTTTCTGCTATGCTGTGCTTTTCTGTCTTAACATCCTATATAATAAAGAGGTGATATGCAAATTGACCATCACGTCCCCACACAAGATGGCTGCCCCCCGTGGTCAAAAAATGGCTGCCTCCATTTGGCCACAAGATGGCCGGCAGGGGAGGGCAGTTGTGGGCGATCAGGCCTGCAGGGGAGGGCAGTTGGGGACGACCAGGCCGGCAGGGGAGGACAGTTAGGGGCAACCAGGCCTGCAGGGGAGGGCAGTTGGGGGCGATCGGGCCAGCAGGGGAGCAGTTAGGCGTTGATCAGGCTGGCAGGGGAGTGGTTAGGAGGTGATCAGGCTGGCAGGCAGAAGCGTTAGAGGCAATCAGGTAGGCAGGCAGGCGAGCGGTTGGGAGCCAGCAGTCCCGGATTTTGAGAGGGATGTCCAACTGCCAGTTTAGGCCTGATCCCTGTGGGGTCCCAGATTGGAGAGGGTGCAGGCTGGGCTGAGGGACAACCCCCCCCCACACACACACACACACAGTGCACGAATTTCGTGTACCAGGCCTCTAGTTAGATTAATAAGCAGTGAGTACTCTACTTCAGGCTTAATTTTTCAGACTTTTTTTTCTGAGCACTCTATGAACATAAACATACAACAAGTTATTTACTTTTACTTAGTGGTTTTCAATTTTTTAAGAGTATGTTTTTAGAGCTATTTTAGATTCACAGCAAAATTGAAGGGGAAGTACAGATTCCCCATATACACATTCCTTTCTCCCACACATAACATAGCCTCCCCCATTATCAACATCCCCCACCAGAGTGGTATATGTGTTACAACCAATGAACCTACACTTATAGGTACATCACAATCACCCAGAGTCCATAGTTTACCTTAGGGTTTGCTCATGATGTTGTACATTTGATGAGTTTGGACAAATGTATAATGATATGTATCTTTTATTATATTATCATACAGAGTATTTTAACTGCTCTCAAAATCCTCTGTGCTCCACCTGTTCACCCTATCCCATTCCTCCCCCCACCCCAGGTAATCTATTGATTGTTTTACTGTCTCCATAGTTTTACCTTTTTCAGAAAGCCATATAGTTGGGGTGATATAATAAGTAGTCTTTTCAGATTGGCATCTTTCACTTAGTACTATGCATTTAGGGTTCTTCTGTGTCTTTTCATGGCTTGATACCTCTTTTCTTCTTCTTGTTCTTCCTTTTTACTTAGCACTGAATACTATTTCATTGTCTGGATGTACCACAGTTTATCCGTTCACCTACTGAAAGATATCTTGTTTTCTTCCAAGTTTTGGCAATTATGAACAAAGCTGCTGTAAAATATCCATGTGCAGGTTTTTGTGTCGACATAGTTTTCAACTCCTTGGATAAATACTAAAGAGAACGATTGCTAGATTGTAAGGTAAGAGTATGTTTAGTCTGGTAAGAAACTGCCAAACTGTCTTCCGAAGTGACTATACCATTTTCTATTCCCACCAGCAATTAATGAAAGTTTCTATTGCATCACACCCTCACAAGCATTTGGTGTTGTCAGGGATCTGGATTTTAGTCATTTGAATAGGTGTGTAGTGGTTATGTCGTTTTTGTTTTAATTTGCAGTTCCCTGAGGACATATGATGTGGAGCATCTTTTCATATGCTTAGCTGCCATCTGTATATCTTCTTTGGTGAGGTCTGTCAAAATCTTTGGCCCATTTTTTTTTCTTATTGTTGAGTTTTAAGAGTTCTTTGTATATTTGGGATAACAGTCCTTTATCAGATTTATCTTTTGCAAATATTTTCTCTTGGTGTGTGACTTGCCTTCTCATCCTCTTGACATTGTCTTTCACAGAGAGGTTTTCAATATATATATTTTTAATTTCTTTATTGGTTAAGGTATTACAAATGTGTCCTCATCCCTCCCATTAACCCCCAACCTCTCCCCGAGGTTTTTAATATTAATAAACTTTAGCGTATCAATTATTGCTTTCATGGAGTCAATGCCTTTGGTATTTTTTTCTAAAAAGTCACTGCCAAACCCAAGATTATCTAGGTGTTCTCCTGTGTTATCTTTTAGGAGTTTATAGTTTTGTATTTTAAATGTATGTCTATGACTCATTTAGAATTATTTTTGTGAAGGTTGTAGGTTAATATCTATATTTAATATTTTGCATGTGGATGTCCAATTGTCCCAGCACTGTTTGTGTGAAAAGATCATGTTTGCTCCTTTGTATTACCTTTCCTCCTTTGTTAAAAATAATTATGTGGGTCTATTTCTGGGCTCTCTTTTCTGTTCCATTAATATTTTTGTCTGTTGTTTCCTAATACTATCTTGTCTTGATCACTATAGTTTTATGTCTTGAAGTTGGATAGTGTCAGTCTATCAGCATTATTCTCCTTCAATATTGTGTTGGATATTCTGAGTCTTTTACCTTTCCACATAAAGTTTAGGATCAGTTTGTTAACACCCACAATATTACTTGCTGGGTTTTTTATAGAGATTGCATTGAATCTATAGATCAAGTTAGGGAAGAATTAATATCTTGACAATAAATATATATTTAGTTCTTTGATTTTGTTCATTAGAGTTTTATAATTTTCTTTGTATAGGTCTTATACATATTTTGTTAGATTTATACCTAAGTCTTTCATTTTGGGAGGTGCTAATATAAATGATATATTATTTTTAATTTCATATTCCACTTGTTCATTGCTGGTATACAAGAAAACAATCGACTTTCGTATATTAACCTTGTACTCTGCAACTTTGCTATAATTGCTTATTAATTCCAGGAGTATTTTTTGGGTGTTTTTTTGTTTTGTTTTTTGTTTTGTTTTCATCTGGATTTTCTACACAGACAATCATGTGATCTGTGAAAAAAGTTTTATTTCTTCCTTCCCAAGTTATATACTTTTTATTTCCTTTTTTTAAAAAAATATTTTTATTGATTTCAGAGAGGAAGGGAAAGATAGAAATATCAATGATGAGAGCGAATCATTGATCAGCTGCCTCCTGCACGCCCCCCGCCGGGGACCAAGCTCGCAACCCGGGCATGTGCCCTTGACCAGAATCGAACCCGGGACCCTTGAGTCCCCAGGCCGACGCTCTATACACTGAGCCAAACTGGCTAGGGCTATTTCCTTTTTTGTCTTACTGTATTAGCTAGGATATCTAGTACAATGTTGAAAGGGAATAGTGAGAGGGGGAATGGATCATCCTTGCCTTGTTCTTGCTCTTAGTAGGGAAGCTTCAAGTTTCTCATTATTAAGTATGATGTTAGCTGTATGTTTTTTGTAGATGTTCTTTATCAAGTTGAGGAAATTCTCCTATATTCTTAGTTTGCTGAGAATTTTTATCATGAGTAGGTGTAGGATTTTGTCAAATGCTTTTTTGCATCTGTTGATATGGTGATGTGATTTTTCTTCTTTAGCCTGTTGATGTAATGGATTACATTAATTAATTTTCAAATGTTGAATCAGCCTTGCATACCTGGGATAAATCTCACTTGGTTGTGGTGTATAATTCTTTTTATACATTGTTGGATTTTATTTACTAACATTTTGTTGAGGATTTTCACATCTATGTACATGAGAGATGTTAGTCTGTAGTTCTCTTTTTTGTAATGCCTTTCTCTGTTTTGGTATTGGGGTAATGCTGGCCTCATCCTATATAATAAAGAGGTAATATGCAAATTGACCATCATGCCCTCGCACAAGATGGCCACCCCAATGTAGTCACAAGATGGCCACCACAAGATGGCCAGCAGGGGAGGGCAGTTGTGGGTGACCAGGCCGGTAGGGGAGGGCATTTGGGGGCGACTGGGCCTGCAGGGGAGGGAAGTTGGGGGGGCCAGGCCTGCAGGGGAGGGCAGTTGGGGGGGGAACCAGGCCTGCAGGGGAGGGCAGCTGGAGGGGACCAGGCCTGCAGGGGAGGGTAGTTGGGGGCAATTGGGCCGGCAGGGAAGCAGTTAGGCGTCGATCAGGCTGGCAGGAGAGTGGTTAGGGGGTGATCAGGTTGGCAGGCAGAGTAATAAGTAAGAAACTATTCCCTCTGCTTCTAATCCTTTGGAAGAGATTGTAGAGAATAGGTATAATTTTTTTCCTTAAATGTTTGGTATAATTCACCAACCCATTTGGGCCTGGTGCTTTCTGTTTTGGAAGTTGTTTATTGATTCAGTTAATTTACTAGATAGAGGTCTATACCTCAGAATGTGACCTCATTTGGAAATAGGATCATTGTAGCTGTAATTAGTTATTATGAGGTCATACTGCAGTAAGGTGGGCACCTATGCAATATAACTGGTATCCTTATAAAAACAGGAAATTGAACCATATAAAGATTGGAGTTATTCTGCCACAGCCAAGGAACACCAAAGATTACCAGCAAACCACCAGAAACTAGGAGAGAAGCATAGAATACATCCTTCTGAAGGAACCAGCCCTGCTGACGCCTTGATTTTAGACTTCTAGCCTTCAGAGTTGTGAGACAATAAATTTCTGTTGTGTTTAAGGCACCAGATTTGTGGTACTTTGTCAGGGCAGCTCTAGCAACTAATATAGGAGCCATTATATGTCAGGGCAGCTCTAACAACTAATGTAGGAACCACAGCCTGCCACACTGTGGTTGAAATCTACAACTTGCTGTAGTGAGTTGTTACCAAGAAGTGAAGACTAAGAGTTACCAGAGTCTTAGTTCTTCCCTGATACCCATCAGTCTGCTTAATGGCTTTTATATTTATCCTTACTCCTTTCCCAAATTAACAGATGGGGCTGTTGTAATGTGATATGAAGGTTAATAGGATCCCATTAGTACCTCCTGGTTTGTCTGCATTCTGATATAATAGGGTGGGAGGTTGTATATAATAAGAATTTTTTATCATTTTAGACCACAATCAAAAATTGAATATGACTCTATTGAAATAATAAAATGGCATTTTTTCCCTTTGTGTATTTTGCCAAATATCTCCAATTTTGAATAAGTCTGGGGGCTGGTTTCCAGAAACTAGCTCATGAATAATGTTCTCAATTCAGTCAGACCTTTATTAGCCTTTGTGAGTTCAATTTAATTTTTAAAAACTTGAATATCTATAATGTACTAGACATCATACTAGATACTAGTGATAAAAAGATATATAAGACATCAAAGTTATTCCCTGTCTTGTATGGGAGTCAGACACATAACTGCAATTAAATTATAATATGATAAATGTAATAATATAAGTACAGTATTTTCAAGTACTGAGAGGTCTGGTAGACATCAGGGAAAGTTTCATAGAGGAAATTATGTTTTAACTGTTTTTGAAAGATAAAGAAAAATTTACGAGACAGAGAAGGTGGAGAACATTCCACACATAAGAGAATGTCAGACATGAAAGAAAGAAACAGCATGGTACATTCAGAGAAATTCTAGGTAGCTTGCTGTAGATGGAGCACAAATTGTGATGGAGAGCAGCAGGAGATGAGGCTGGATTGATTAGCAGGGGCAGTTTCTAGGGAAACTGATGAATCGCTTCAGTATTGGATCACTATGACAGTAAAGAAGCATGTGGATAAGCATTACTGCTAGGCAGCATAGATTCCATTCTTTTCCCCTGCCTACCTGTTGTCCTTCTCTTCAGTGGCCAATATTCTAAAAAATATCTCTTATGACTATAAAGCAAACATCCAAAATTTAAGGAGTTTCCCATTTGCCTGGTTTTATTTCAAAACCTTGCAAGTTAGACACGAAGATAATCAATAAGCTAAATATATCAACAAGTAATGGTAAGAATTTTTTTCTGCATTAAATTAAGGTGGCAATATATCCATGCCTCTTTTTCTATTTTGTTTGTCAGTTTATTTTGTGCATTAAATTCCACATATAAGAGAGATCACATGATACTTGCCTTTCTCAGACTGGCTTATTTCACTTAGCATAATACTCTCCAGGTCTATTCATGCTGTTGCAAAAGATAAGATTTCCTTCTTTTTAATGACTGAGTAGTATTCCATTGTGTAAATGTACCACTGCTTTTTTATCTACTCATCTACTTGGGCTGTTTCCATATCTTGGCTATTGTAAATAAAGCTGCTATGAACATAGGGTTGCATATATTCTCTCTGATTGATGTTTTGGAATTATTAGAGCATATTCCCACAAGTTGGGTTGCTGGGTCCAAAGGCAATTCTATTTTTAATTTTTTGAGGAAACTTTATACTGTTTCCACAGTGGCTGCACCAGTCTGTATTCCCATCAAGGGTGCACTAAGTTTCCCTTTTCTCCACATCCTCACCAGCATTTTTTGTTCATTTATTTATTGATGGTAGACATCCTGGCAGGTGTGAGGTGATAACTCATTGTGGTATTGATTTGCATCTCTCTGATGATTAGTGATATTGAACATTTTTTCATGTGCCTATTGGCCATTTGTATGTCCTCTCTGGAGAAGTGTCTGTTTGGGTCCTTTGCATGTTTTTAATTGGTTGTTTGTCTTATTGGTGTTGAGTTGTATAGGTTCTTTGTATATTTTGGAAATTGAGCCCTTGTTAGATGTATCATTGGTAAACATGTTCTCCCATACAGTGGGTTCCCTTTCCATTTTGTTGATGGTTTGTTTTGCTGTGCAGAGGCTTTTTAGTTTGATGTAGCCCCATTTGCTTGTTTTTTGTTTTTGTTTTTTTTCATTTATTTCATTTGCCCTAGGAGACATATAGGCAGCAAGAATATTCTGAGAGATGTCTGAGCACAATGGAATATTATTCAGCCACAAGAAAGAAAGGAAATCCTTCCATTTGCAACAACATGGATGGATCTTGAGGGCATTATGCTAAATGAAATATGGCAGACACAGATAGATAAATAATGTATGACCTCACTTACACATAAACTCTAAAATATCCAAACTCATAGAACCAGAGAACAGAATCATCATTACCAGTGGTTGTGGGTAAGGGAAACATGAACATGTTGGTCAAAGGGTATTGTATTGCATTATATAACTGCCTTTGTCTTATTGTAGTCACTACTAAGTTGGCCTGACTTTTTCTTTCATGAGTCTATCATTTTCAGTTTTTCCTTCTGCATTCCATATTAACATATACTCTGTTAATATAAGAATAGGAACATGTCCATTTTTGAAAAATTTAGCATTTAGTGTGTGAAATGCACAGAACTAAGTGTTTGAGACTTATAATTGAATTGGTTTTGCTAATGATCGTATGAAGAGAATACATTTCTTCTTACAATTTGACGAATAAAATAAGCTTTGTGAGTTTAGGCAAATTGCCTAGATTACAGTTCATAATGAAAGTATAGAGACGTAAACTATGTTTAGTCTGAATCAAACACCTATGCACATTAAAATTAAGTAGTCATTAAAATAAAGATATTTAATAACCTTTACTAATTGTATTCCCTGGCCCCTAGAAATTATACCATTTTACCACTGAGGTCTCTGACATGGGGGAAAATTAGCTAGCTCCTTGTAGGTGCTACTTACGTTTTTCACATGAGGGAAATACTACATTAGGTAAAGAAACTGGGGCGGGGGGAGGTCAATTGGGGAAAAAGGGGACATGTAATACTTTAAACAATAAAATACATACATACATACATACGTACGTACGTACATACTGGAAAAAATTAAGGTGGCAAGCCAAATTCAGTACACCCTACCTACAAGCTTCTGGTTTATTTAAGAGACCTGCCAAACCATTTGAGTCTTTTTATATTTCTTTACCACCCTATAACCTCTTGCTAAGGCTCTGGGCACTTAAGCTTAGATAGCTTGTTTAAAACAACATATTGCTGCAGTTTGGAATTATTTGTGAGTGAGTGAGTGAGTGAGTGAGTGAGAGTGAATTTGAAGACTGAGAAATATATCTTTTTTTTCCTCCCTCCCTCTCTTTTCTTCTCTCCTTCCCTCCCTCCATCCTTTCCAGCTTCAATTTTTATTTTGGCTTAACCATTACAGTACTAAATTGTATAAGCCCTTAAAGTCATTATAGGCTCTATACTGTGACTTGTATATGCTCTGCTCAGCTCATTGTAAGCATTCAGAATCTCCTGTATTATCAAGAAGTGTTTAGAGCAGAAATAGGGAACCGTTTTTCTGCCAAGGGCCATTTAGATATTTATAACATAATTTGTGGGCCATACAAAATTATCAACTTAAAAATTAGCCTGCTATATTTGGTCAAACATTTAATTAATTCACCCCAATGCCTTGGCAGGCCTAGACCAAATGATTGCGGCCTGCGGGCTGGACATTCCCCACCCTGGATTGGAGAGTTCTTTTTCCATAATGAAATTTTTAGCAGCCCTATTGAGGAAAACACCGTGTAGTAGATTTGCCTAAATCTAATGGTTAAGGTCCACATTGTTCACACTGTATCTTTGGCCTTCCCAACCCATATGTGAGATCCAGGGATGGCTTCACTTACGGTGTAGCAAATTAGAAGATAAAAGTGAGTGATGTGTTTTCAAAAGGTCTATACCTCATAATCCTATCTAATAAAAGGGTGATATGCAAATTAACCATCACTCCATCACAAAATGGTGGCGCCCATAGCCACAAGATGGCAGCACCTAGTCCTGTCAGCCCCGTGGGAGTCCCTCAGTTGGGGGGGGGGGCAGCCACTGAGAGCGGGCAGCGTGAGCAGCCTTCGTCGCCACAACAACACAAGCGTACCACCCTGGCCGCGGAGGGCCTGGGGGGGTGGGGGGAACACTTGTGTCCTCACCCCGGCGATGAGGCAAGCATTCCACACCCCACCGCGGATGGGCCTCTGGCCAGGCTGGGGCGTGGAACGCTTGTATTGTCACCCTGGCAACAAGGCAAGCTTTCCGTGCCCGGCCGCGGGTGGGCCTCTAGGCTGCGGAGAGCCTCTGGGCAGTGGGCACGGAGGCCTCGCAGAGAGCTACTGGCGCACGGATTTGTGTGCAGGGCTACTAGTATTCTAATAATAGTTTGAGAAGAGAGATGATATTGAAAAATATAAATGGGTAATGTCGAAACTTTTACTGAGTGATAATCACTTTGACCCAAAAAGAAGCTTTCCTTGCTTTGTTAAAAACTAGTTATTCCTTTGGGAACTTTAATGGTACCTCAACTAAGTGGCTACATCTGGAAAGCAGAATACTAAAAAGTCTACCATTAGAGCAAAAGCAATTAGCTATGTAACTGACACAGAACCAAGCCCTGCTGAATTGCTATTGGAATCTCTGCTCCAAGGCACTGGTCCTTTAAAGTTTGCTGAGCATTTAATCCATTCAAGAAAGTAGCTGCCATTTTAGGAAAGATAATGAATATTGATGTTAATTCTTAAGCATAATTCCCAAAGTGGCCTGGAGTTTAATAAAGAGCCAGCCATTATGTATTGAGGTAGGGGATCAGCCAAAACTAAGGAAAGATGTGGCTCAAACTAAAACTCCGAACCTTAGTGAAGAGTGATCTTTAACTACCTCAGTCTCAAGAGCAACATCATAAGTTGCTTCTCTTTTGCCATTTTGGCCTTCCAAAACCCGCCAAATAGTATATAACCATTGTTTTTAAGGAACCATGGGGCAATAGGAAATGAGATAGAGTAATTTATTTGGTATACTCTGTGAAAATGAAAATGGAAGTCTGCATTAGGGTACAATTGATAAATACTCATGAAGATATAGAATGAGATACTTCCTTGCATATTTCAGTTTCTGGGTTTCTTAAATAGAAAAAGAGGAAAAATCTATATATCTTGAAAATCAACATTTATTGGTTAGGAATGGTTGCAGCTGCAAGTACCTAACAGTAGCTTTAAACTTTGTGAACCCTTATAACAAAAGAAGTCTAGAATTAGGACTCTTTTCCAGAGTTAAGCAAGAGGACCTAGGTTCTTTCTACCTCTCTGCTTCACCACTTTTAGCTTTTACCTTTTAGTCTCAAGTTTGTCACCTCACAATCAGAGGGTGAGGAAGAAAAGAGAAGGAGTAGCACCAGGGACTTTTCTGCTTTTCCCTTTTCTTTAAAAAAAAATATTTTTAGTTTATTGATTTTTTTTTTAGAGTGGGGAGAGAGAGTGAAAGAGAAACATCAATTTGTTGTTGCACTTACTTATGCATTCATTGGTTGATTAATGATGTGCCCTGACCAGGGATCAAACCTGCAACCTTGGTGTATCTGGACAACTGAGTAGCTCTAACCAACTGAGCTACTAGGCTAGCACTCTATATTTCTCTTTTATAAGGAAACAAAAGCTTTTCCAGAGTTACAGTCTTCTACTGCCATTGGATTTCTGTGTCTCATTGACCTGAACTTTTTGACAGGTTTAGTCTTAGCAGCGTGGGAGGCTGGGAAACGAGTATCTGGCTTTTTTTTTTTTTTTGCCTTTATAGTAGAAGGCAAACAAGGGAGAAGAGTGGGAATGAGGATGGGTTCAGAAACCAATGGTGCCTTCATCAAACCTATTGCCTCTTCCCTTTCTCTGTCCTTCCCCCAAGTAATCTAGCAAGTAAGACAACAGTCTTCAGGACCAGAGAGGCCTGATAAGCCAAGCCATACAGATTTCCAGTTTCAAAATAATTGGACACAGAATTTAGTTTATGGCCTTACTGAAAAAAGTCACAAGAGAATATTATTAAAAAGAAATAAACGATTCTGGGAAGATGGTAGAATAGGAGGTACAAGGAATCTGTCTTCCCATCAGACAATAATTGCACTGGCAGGATCTGTCTGATATAACTGTTGTGGCACCCTGGAGTCTATTGAAGGCTTGTAACTTTCAGGGTAAGAATTAGAGGAAAATTGTGGTTAATTTTAGTCGATTTCAGGAGAAGTTAGACATCCCCATTCCCTGTCAGGCCGTTGTGTATATGTTCTTGGAGCAACTTGGAGGATGGGGTCATTTTTGCCTTTCCTCTGAATATCAGAGATCTGTGCTCTGATTGCTGATTGTTGCTTCTGATCACAGAGGTGTAGACAAAGAGGTTGTTAGCCATTTTGTGGCACCTCCCTGCATTGTTATAAGCCCCTCTGGCTGATGTGACTTCTAGAACATTTAAAGCACCTTTACCCTTTTTCCCCTTTATTTTTAACTATTTCTCCTTTCAGGAGCCAGACATTAAAGACTAGGATATTAAAAAACAATTGCAGCCCTAACCGGTTTGGCTCAGTGGATAGAGCGTCGGCCTGTGGACTGAACGGTCCCAGGTTCGATTCTGGCTAAGGGCATGTACCTTGGTTGCAGGCACATTCCCAGTGGGAGGTGTGCAGGAGGCAGCTGATCGATGTTTCTCTCTCATCGATGTTTCTAACTCTCTATCACTCTCCCTTCCTCTCTGTAAAAAATCAATACAATATATCTTTAAAAAAACAAAAACAATTGCATATGTGGGGAAAATTAGAAAGTGACTGTGCATGCCTAGGGAAAGGCTCAGTAAAGACCTTATAAGACATTGAGTGTACACATCAGGCTGAACCTTGGCACACAGGTTACCCTAAACAATGAAAATACACAAAAACAATTACAAAAACCAGCAAACCCTGGGGAAGGGGTGGAATCTGATTTTCAGAGTTACAACTTTATTAGAGTCAAATGTCCAGTGTTCAACAAAAAATCACAAGGCATATAAAGAAAGAGCAAAGTATGACCCATTCAAAGGAAAAAAATAAACTGTTGTGCAAAAGACCTGATGGCAGATCTATTAGACAAAGCCTTTAAAACAACTATCTTAAAGATGCTCAAAGAACTAAAGGAAGATGTGCAGAAAGTCAAGAAAACAATATGTAAACAAAATAGAAATATCAAGGAAATAGAAAACCGAAAAAGAAACCAAAAAGAAATCCTGAAGCTGAAAAGTACAATAACTAAAATAAGAAATTCACTAGAAAGATTCAGAGCAGATTTGATCAGGGAAGAAGAAAGAATCAGTGAACTTGAAGGTAGGAGAATGGAAATAATTGAGAGCAAGAAACAGAAAATAAAAATCTTTGGAGGCCAGAAGACCGAGGGCCAATATATGCAGTCCTAAAAGAAAAAACTGTCAACCAAGAATCCTCTATCCAGCTCAACTGGCATGGCTCAGTGGTTGAGCATCGACCTCTGAACCAGGAGGTCACAGTTTGATTCCTGGTCAGAGCGCATGCATGGGTTGTGGGCTCAATCCTTAGTGTGGGGCATGTAGGAGGCAGCCGATCAGTGCTTCTCTCTCATCATTGATGTTTCTCTTTCTCCCTCTCCCTTCCTCTCAAATCAGTTAAATATATCCTATATAATAAAGAGGTGATATGCAAATTGACCATCACTCCAAACACACAAGATGGCCGCCCCCATGTGGACACAAGATGGCCACCACAAGATGGCCGGCAGGGGAGGGCAGTTGTGGGCGATCAGGCTAGCAGGGGAGGGCAATTGGGAGGGACCAGGCCTGCAGGGAAGGGCAGTTATGGGCAACCGGGCCAGCAGAGAAGGGCAGTTGGGGGTGACCAGACCTGCAGGGGAGGGCAGTTGGGGGAGACCCAGGCCTGCAGGGGAGGGCAGTTGGGGGGACCAGGCCTGCAGGGGAGGGCAGTTGGGGGGAACCAGGCCTACA
>NW_005361075.1:1007200-1010943 GCF_000412655.1 Myotis brandtii
AGCAGTGGTTCTCAACCTGTGGGTCGCGACCCCTTTGGTGGTCGAACGACCCTTTCACAGGGGTTGCCTAAGACCATCCTGCATATCAGATATTTACATTACGATTCATAACAGTAGCAACATTACAGTTATGAAGTAGCAACGAAAATAATTTTATGGTTGGGTCACAACATGAGGAACTGTATTGAAAGGGCCAGAAGGTTGAGAACCACTGGGTTAGGGGCAATCACACAGGCAGGCAGGCGAGCAGTTGGGAGCCAGCAGTCCTGGATTTAGAGACGGATATCCGACTGCCCATTTAGGCCCGATCCCACTGCCTAAATGGGCATTCAGACATCCCTCAAGGGGTCCCAAATTGGAGAGGGTGCAGGCTGGGCTGAGGGACACACTCCCTACCCCCATGCACAAATTTCTTGCACTGGGCCTCTAGTATATATATATTTTAAAAAGAATCCTCTATCCAGCAAAACTGCCCTTCAAACGTGAGGGAGTAATTAGGACATTCCTAGGTACACAAAGGCTGAAAGAGTTTATGATCACTAGACCTGCCCTGCAAGAATTGCTCGAGGGAGTCCTGAAAGGAAAAATGAAAGGATATTAGAAAGTAAACTCAGAGCTATAGGGAGAAATCAAAATCTCAAGAGAGGTAAATATGTGGGAAATTATAAAGCTAGAATTATTGTAATAATGGTTTGTAACTGCACTTTCTGCTTTTTACAGGATTTAAAAGACTAATACTTTTTTGTTGTTGTTAATCCTCACCTGAGGATATTTTTCCATTGATCTTTTAGAGAGAGTGGAAGAGAGAGGGAAAGACAGAGAGAAACATCAATGTGAGTGAAACACATTGATTGGTTGCCTCCTGCACACACCCCGACCAGGGCCTGGGAAGGAGCCAGCAACCAAAATACTTGCCCTTGACTGGAATTGAACCCAGGGACCCTTTGGTCCACAGGCCGACACTCTACCCACTAAGTTAAACTGGCTAGGGCAAAAGACTAATACTTTTAAAGAAAAAAATTATTAATGCATAAACTAATATTATTGTAACTTTATTTCTTCTTCTTTTTTTTGTTAATCCTCACCCAAGGATATATTTTTCCATTGATTTTCTTTTTAGAGAGAGTGGAAGGGAGGGGAGAGACAGAGAGAGAAACATCGATGTGAGAGAGACACATCAATTGGTTGCCTCCCGTATACACTCTGACCAGTGCCAGCGATTGAGCCTGCAACCGAGGTGCATGCCCTTGACCGGAATCGAACCCGTGGCCCTTCAGTCTGCAGGTCAACACTCTAACCACTGAACCAAACCAGCTAGGGCTAATATTACTGTAACTTTAATTTGTAACTCCAAATCTTCTTTTCTTCACAATTTAAGAGCCTAATGTATTTAAAAGAATTATTAGTTAATGTTTTGGGGCCTACAATGTATAAAGATGTAATTTTGTGACATCAGCAACCAAAAGGGATGGGTTGAGAACTGTAAAGGAGCAGTTTTTGCATTTATTGAAGTTAAACTGTTATAAATTCAAATTAGAGTATTATAACTTTAGGTTGTTAAATGTAATTCCACGGGTAATCACAAAGAAAGCAACTATAGAATATACACAAAAGGAAATGAGAAATTTAAGCATTTCTTTAAAAAAATCAACTAAAAAAGAAGACAGTAATGAGAGATAAGAAAGCTATAGATCATATAGAAGACAAAGAGCACAATGACAATAGTTTCTCCTTATTAGTACTTACTTTAAAAGCAAATGGATTAAACTCTTCCATCAAAAGACAGAGATTGGTGAAATGGATAAAAACGTTATCTAACTATATGATGTCTCCAAGAGACTCACTTGAGACCCAAAGACACAAACAGGTTGAAAGTGAACAGATGCCAAAGATGTCCCATGCAAATGGTTACCAAAAAAGAGCAGTGGTAGGTATAATTATAGCAGAATAAATAGATCTTTGATCAAAATAAGTTATAAGAGACAAAGAGGACATTATCCTATTCCAGTGGTAGGCAAACTCATTAGTCAACAGAGCCAAATATCAACAGTACAATGATTGAAATTTCTTTTGAGAGCCAATTTTTTTTTAATATATTTTATTGATTTTTCACAGAGAGGAAAGGAGAGGGATAGAGAGTTAGAAATATTGATGAGAGAGAATCATCGATCAGCTGCCTCCTGCACACCTCCTACTGGGGATGTGCCCGCAACCAAGGTACATGCCCTTGGCCGGAATCGAACCTGGGACCTTTCAGTCCGCAGGCCGACGCTCTATCCACTGAGCCAAACCGGTTAGGGCGAGAGAGCCAAATTTTTTAAACTTAAACTATATAGGTAGGTACATTGTTATTAACTTAATTAGGGTACTCCTAAGGCAGTGATGGCAAACCTTTTGAGCTCGGCGTGTCAGCATTTTGAAAAACCCTAACTTAACTCTGGTGCCATGTCACATATAGAAATTTTTTGATATTTGCAACCATAGTAAAACAAAGACTTATATTTTTGATATTTATTTTATATATTTAAATGCCATTTAACAAAGAAAATATGCAAATCAACCGAACAGCTGAACAACCGGTTGCTATGATGCGCACTGACCACCACCAGGGGGCAGACACTCAATGCAGGAGCTGCCCCCTGGTGATCAGTGCGCTCCCACAGCGGGAGCGCCACTCAGCCAGAAGCCCTGAGCCGGGCTCACGGCTGGTGAGCGCAGTGGTGGCAGGAGCCTCTCTGCCTCCATGGCAGCACTAAGGATGTCGGACATCTCCCGAGGGCTCCTGGACTGTGAGAGGGCACAGGCCGGGCTGAGGGACCCCCCCACCCTGAGTGCACAAATTTTGTGCACCAGGCCTCTAGTATATTAATAAAAGTTTCAATATAGCTAAAGGATATAACAATTATACACATTTACATACCTGATGATAAACTGTCAAAATATATGAAGCAGAAACTGACAGAATTGAAGGGAGAAATAGACATTAATAGTTGAAGAATTCAATACTTTGCTCACAATAATGGATAGAAAGACCAGACAGAAAATAAGGAAATAGAAGACTTAACACAATAAACCAACTTGATCTGACAGGCATATATAGAACACTCTGACCAACAACAATAGCATACACTTTCTTCTCAAGTGCACAGGGGACATTTTCCAGAGTACATCATATTCTAGGCCAGTGATGGCGAACCTATGACATGCGTGTCAGAGGTGACATGCAAACTCATTGTTTTGGTTGATTTTTCTTTGTTAAATGGCATTTAAATATATAAAATAAATATCAAAAATATGTCTTTGTTTTACTATGGTTGCAAATATCAAAAAAATTTCCATATGTGACACGGCACCAGAGTTAAGTTAGGGTTTTTCAAAATGCTGACACGCCGAGCTCAAAAGGTTCACCATCATTGTTCTAGGCCATAAATTAAGTCTTAATAGATTTTATTTTTATTTTTTTAATGATAGCATTTTTTTATTACATTTTAGTACTAAGTCTTTATTGTTGAGAGTATTACAGATGTCCGTCCATAGGTAATGCATACATGCATGTAAGATATGTGGTTAATCTCTTCCCGATCCCCCTTCCCCTTCCCTCTCAGAGTCGTCAGTCTGTGCCATGTTTCCGTGCCTCTGATTCTATTTTATTCAGTATATTTTGTTCATTAGATTTCTTGTTTATTTATTTTGATTTTTAGACTCAATTGATAGATACGTATTTATTGCCATTTTATTGTTCA